>NC_042615.1:566916544-567229475 GCF_901001135.1 Rhinatrema bivittatum
AGACATGTGAATATTTCGGGTCGAGCGGATTTGTGCAGATCTCCCGCTCCGTATACAAATGAAAAGTTCTGAAAAAAGGGGCGGGGAATGGGGTTTCCTGGATTTCAATTTCAAATTTGCACACAAACATTTCTGCACCCAGGTGCACGCTGGGGTCCTCTGCTATGGAGGACGTGTGAGTAATGAAATAAAGAAAAATAGATCGGTGGGGTTTTAAAGGTGGGGGTTAACAGGGGAAATGGGAGGCTATTAAACTACGGGGGTCCGGAAGATCTATCCCTTACCAGGGCAAACTGGGAACAAACTGGGAAAACTGGAAATGGCATTGGAATGTGTGTCTACTAAAATCCCCCCACTTAAACGGTCAAAGCGGCATTTGTATGCTTAGATGCCCGAAAACTTAAAATTGAATGCACAGGTGCGCGTGGTCAGTCTATTTTATAACATGCGTGCATATATGCATGCATGTTATAAAATGGCCACGTCCCTATACGTGGGCCGATGAATGTGCACACCTGTTTAAATGTTACCGTCATAGAAGGAGATTTTATGCACATAAAGTGCTTTGATAATTAGACCGATAAAACCTACAAACAGAAAATCATCATTAATCATTGGTCATTGTTTCTAAATAATTGATCTAAGAAAACATGTCAAAAAAGAGCATTCTTAACTTAGATTTAGGGACCTTCATTCTCAGTTTTTATTTTAGTTTTCCTTGCAATTTCAATGTTATAACAAAAATTTCCTGGCAATTTCAATGTTATAACCAAAAAAAATCAATATTATAAAAAAATATAAGTAGAAAAATGACTTTGTTATGACAAACAGGAGTAAAAAATCATTGAAATTACCAGGAAAAATAAAACAACTGAAAATAAAAGGTTCCTACTTACATTGAACTTACCTGAAATAATACCATCCCAATAGGAACTAAAGAAAAGCAGCCTGAATTCAGGACACAATTATTTTATGCACATTGTATAATAATAGATTTATAGCTATCACCTTTTATAACTTTATCAACTAACAAAATATACCCGGAGGATTGTAATTACATCTTCATTTGAAAAGAATGCATTTAGGTATGGGTGAATCATGGTAGATCCTGGTTTAGTTTTCATTAATTCAATGTAACTCCAAAGCTTGCAGATTCAGCATGGTTACACTGCTGACTTAATTGGAATGAGATGACACAAAAGACTGATTAAATTTCACTCAGGTACAGATGAAAGCAAAAATGACCACAACAAAATATACTTCATTTGAAGGTCAGAGAATTGCATAAAACAATAAAAAACAACAAAACATAGAAATGAAAAATAAAAAAACAATATACTGTATTTTTTTTAACCAGTTTCATGTGATTGATTGTTACAATTCATGCACATGAATCTCATGTATTTCAGTGTAGGTACCTTGAAAGTGCAACTGAATTGTAGTGCACAAGGGCTAGAGTTGCCCATCCCAGATCTAGGCTGAAATATATGTAGCTCAGGTCCCAATTTTGGTCCATATGTTGCTAATATTTTCATGCCTTAACTGGTAACTAATCTATGCTTAACCTCTACCAAGAACATGCCATACTGGGTCAGATCAAGCCCAGCATCCTGTTTCCAACAGTGGCCAATCCAGG
This sequence comes from Rhinatrema bivittatum, assembly GCF_901001135.1. NCBI lineage: Eukaryota > Metazoa > Chordata > Amphibia > Gymnophiona > Rhinatrematidae > Rhinatrema > Rhinatrema bivittatum. The sequence continues at coordinate 566,918,181 of NC_042615.1, forward strand.
CTATAAGAACCTTGCAAGTCTCCAAACACTAAGTCTATCCCATGCCACTGATGCTAGAACATAAGAACATGCCATACTGGGTAAAACCAAGGGTCCATCAAGCCCAGCATCCTGTTTCCAACAGTGGCCAATCCAATAGAAAGCAATGGGCTGTTTTGATTTCAGTAGTAGGTAATGTAATATAGTATTTAGACCTTTAAGTCATGGTGATGTCTTGTGATAACATCTAGTAATAAAAAAGGCGACACCTTCAGTGAGTATGGTCTCGTTCTGTTCAAAAGGACATTCTTGCCAGAATACTGTTTGCCTGATTACTATGTTTTTGGGGATCACTGATGTAGAAACCCTGGAAAGCACTTTTTTAATACCCTACTTTTAGGCTTAGGGGTAGATTTTCTAAATTTACGCACACACGAACAAAATTACGCTGGATTTTACAAGATACGAGCGTAGCTGCGCGTATCTTATAAAATAAGGGGTCGGCGCGCGCAAGGGGGTGCACATTTGTGCAACCTGCACGCGCCGAGCCCGGTGCACGCTGCCTGTTCCCTCCGAGGCCGCTCCGAAATCGGAGTGGCCTCGGAAGGAACTTTCCTTCCACCTCCCCTCACCTTCCCCTCCCTTCCCCTACCTAACCGACCCCCCCGGCCCTATCTAAACACCCCCTACCTTTGTTGGCAGATATACGCCTGCCGAAAGCAGGTGTAAATCTGTGCGTGCCAGCGGGCTGCTGGCGCGCCATCACCAGACCCGGGGGCTGGTCCGGAGGCCTCGGCCACGCCCCCGGGCCGGCGTCACGCCCCGACATGCCCCCCCCCCCGACACGCCCCCTTTGCAAAGCCCCGGGACTTACGCGCATTCCGGGGCTTGCGCGCGCCACCGAGCCTATGCAAAAAAGGCTCGGCGCTCAGGGGGGTTTGGGGTAGGTTTTGGGGGGGTACGCGCGTATCCCTTTGAAAATCTACCCCTTATGGCCTAACTTTCTTTGGGAAGAACCCCAAGGAGGAATCTTGGGGACATCATCAAAGAGAACAGACTGTCTTAGAAGCCTCAAAATTTATTCTAACATCTGATGTGACATCATTTTTTACTGAGGAACTGTGCTTGGATTTTGCCAGGAATTAATTCCCTATGCTGAGGGATTTGTTGTTCTGCTAAGGATATTTAATTTTGCTATTAACTGTTTATTTTTTACTGTAGAAATCTGTGGAAGACTGAACCTGTGTGAGACAACCTATATTTTTTTGTCATTTATAAACTTTGGCACTATTGAAACCTGTTGTACTGGGAGTGGACCCTTGGCCTAGTGCAAGATTGGTACGGCCCTCCGGATAGACCCGGAGAGCACCTGCCACCAGGAGGCGGAGAACAGGAGGAGACAGAGGCTAGCTGGAGCTTCACCAAGTTCACCTCCACCTCAGGTTGAGCCCTTGGTTACCAGGGCCGCCTGGTCTTAGGTGGGGCTCACAGGGTCTCCTAGAGAGAAAGTTCAAAGGAGTGCCCACCATGAACAAGGGTGTGCAGTCGGTGTTCAGAAAAGGAAGTCCTGAGGTCACAGGAGGCCACAATAAAGTGTCCGAGTGTATAGCGAGAATCAAGGCCAGAGTCTTAGTGCGGAATAGTCAGCCAGGCAGGGTTGGTAACAGAGATCAGTCTGGGCATAGACAGGTCAAGCAGGAGGTCAAGTTCCAGGTGGCAGATGAGAGTAGTCGGAGTTCCAGGCAGAGGTCAGGGCAGGAGCAATCAGAGAGTAGTCAGAGAACAGGCAGAGGTCTGTATTGTGAGATCAGTCCGAAGGGTACTACCAGGGATGGAGAGACGAAGGAGCAGGAGAAGCTGGAACAGGAGACACAGGAGATGCTGGAACTGGAGACACAGAGACGCTAGAATGAGAGACACAGGAGACGCTGGAATTGGAGACACAGGAGACGCTGGAATGGGAAACGCTGGAACAGGAAGACTGGAACAGGAGACATAGGATCAAGTGGAACGCAGGAAGGCAAACTAGATTCACCAGAGTGTACGACCTGATTGCCAAGGCCCCGAGCTAGGAGCCGGGCTGGTGTATATATACCAAGCCTACGTGACATCAGAATCGGGCGCCGCCCAGGGTTTTCCCATGCTAGGGTCTTTAAATGAGCGAGAGTTCCCCGCGCGCGTGCCAGGGGGTGGGGCCGACGCCGAGCCCCGGCTCGAAGAGAGTAGGCCGCAGACACTCGTCAGAGCTGCGGCCAAGCAGAGCTGGGAGTCAGGGAAGAGCTGATAGACGGTCGCGCCAGGTGAGCGGGCCCGGCTGCGGAGCCAACATGGCCGGGAAGCGCAGCAAAAACCTTAATCCCTGAGTGGGCTGAACAGTTTTCCAGGGTTTGGGTTTGCTTGATGTGTTAATTAGGGATGTGAATCGTTTTAGGACGATTAAAATTATCGTCCGATAATTTTAATATCGTCTTAAACCGTTATGGAACACAATACAATACAGATTCTAACGATTTATCGTTATAAATCGTTAGAATCGTGAGCCGGCACACTAAAACCCCCTAAAACCCACCCCCGACCCTTTAAATTAAATCCCCCACCCTCCCAAACCCCCCCCAATAACTTAAATAACCTGCGGGTCCAGCGGCGGTCCGGAACGGCAGCGGTCCGGAATGGGCTCCTGCTCCTGAATCTTGTCGTCTTCAGCCGGCGCCATTTTCCAAAATGGCGCCGAAAAATGGCGGCGGCCATAGACGAAAAAGATTGGACGGCAGGAGGTCCTTCCGGACCCCCGCTGGACTTTTGGCAAGTCTCGTGGGGGTCAGGAGGCCCCCCACAAGCTGGCCAAAAGTTCCTGGAGGTCCAGCGGGGGTCAGGGAGCGATTTCCCGCCGCGAATCGTTTTCGTACGGAAAATGGCGCCGGCAGGAGATCGACTGCAGGAGGTCGTTCAGCGAGGGTTCCGGCGCCTCGCTGAACGACCTCCTGCAGTCGATCTCCTGCCGGCGCCATTTTCCGTACGAAAACGATTCGCGGCGGGAAATCGCGAGGCGCCGGAACCCTCGCTGAACGACCTCCTGCAGTCGATCTCCTGCCGGCGCCATTTTCCGTACGAAAACGATTCGTGGCGGGAAATCGCTCCCTGACCCCCGCTGGACCTCCAGGAACTTTTGGCCAGCTTGGGGGGGGGCTCCTGACCCCCACAAGACTTTCCAAAAGTCCAGCGGGGGTCCGGAAGGACCTCCTGCCGTCCAATCGTGTTCGTCTATGGCCGCCGCCATTTTTCGGCGCCATTTTGGAAAATGGCGCTGGCTGAAGACAACAAGATTCAGTAGCAGGAGCCCGTTCCGGACCGCTGCCGTTCCGGACTGCCGCTGGACCCGCAGGTTATTTAAGTCATTGGGGGGGGGGGGTTCGGGAGGGTGGGGGGTTTAATTTAAAGGGTCGGGGGTGGGTTTTAGGGGGTTTTAGTGTGCCGGCTCACGATTCTAATGATTTATAACGATAAATCGTTAGAATCTCTATTGTATTGTGTTCCATAACGGTTTAAGACGATATTAAAATTATCGGACGATAATTTTAATCGTCCTAAAACGATTCACATCCCTACTAGTTTCTGTGCTGTATTTACTAAAGGTTTTGGGATCCATATTCAGCATTTTTGTCTTGCAAAGTTCAGTATTTAACCAAACACGGGGATTTTACATTTCCTGCTTGCTAAATGCCTCCAGTTTATCTGGCTAAGTAATTAGCCAGATAAATCTTTGCCAGTTGACTCAGAAGCATTCCAAGGGCAGAGCTGAGTCTGTGCATTTTACTTTATATGTTTTATTGTTCCTCACTTAAGACACTGGATTAGAAAATGTTTTAATTAAATAACTAAATAACAGCTAAGTTAATTGGATAATGCTGAAATTTGGCATTATCTGGCTAAATGGCTTAATGTGGGATAATGTGAGATATTTAAAATATTTCACATTAAATGAGCCCCAGCACCAAACATATTAAAATGAGCTCATTCGCATGCAAACACATTAATGAGTTTTTTGTTACCCTAAACTATATTAATCAAATAACGTGGCTTGCCAAAAAATTCATAAGCTGCATTATTTGAATTAAAATTAGCTACAACTCTTGAGTTGTAGCTATTTTCCCCCGGGTGCATTGGGACAGCAACGCATGTCCCAATGCACACTGGACCCTGGGGCTGCTCAGCCCCAATAATGCCCTCCCCAAAGTTGTGAAAGCCCCTGAGAATCTACCTAGACCCCCTATTAAACCCCCCAACCCCGCCCTTGTAGGCAGCCCATAATAGTACAAAAAAACAAAAATAAACTTTTCATGAATGACAGAAGCCCCGCTGCTTCATACATAAAATCCAGGTCTCCAGAGACCAGGAGGCTGGGACCCCCACTCCAAGACCCCTCCCTCTTTATATCCTAGTGGTCCAGTGGCCCACATTACCCTAAGCCCCCCGAGCTATTTCCTTACCTATAAAAATCTCCTTAGTGGTCTAGTGGACCCTTGACCCCCACCCTTCCCAGACCTCCCCCTTACCAAATTGTCATTGATAGTACAGTGAAGACATGGAGCACCCCATGCACTCAGGGCCTAGGGGTGCTCCTGGTCCCCATTGCACCACAATGCAAAGTTCTAAATTGGGAGTCACCACCCATGAAAAGGATCTTGGCATCATCATAGATAATATGTTGAAATCCTTTGCTCAGTGTGCTGTGGCAGCCAAAAAAGCAAAAAGAATGCTAGGAAAGGAAAGGAATGGAGAATAAAACAGAGAATATCATAATGCCTCTATATCATGCTATGGTGAGACAGCTCCTTGAGTATTGTATAGCAGAAATAGAAAATATACAGAGAAGGGTGACCAAATGATAAAAGGATGAAACAATTTCTGTTTGAAGAAAGGCTAAAAAGGTAAGGCTCTACAGCTTGGAGAAGAGATGGCTTAGGGGAGATATGATGGAGGTCTATAAAATAATGAATAGAGTGGAGCAGGTAAAAGCAAATAGTTTGCTTACTCTTTAAAAAGTACAAAAACTTGGGGACTTGTAATAAAATTACTAGGTAATACATTTAAGACAAATAGGAGAAACATTTGTTTACTCAATGCATCATTAAACTCTGGAATTTGATGTTGGAAGATGTGGTAAAAACTGTGGGTTTTAAAAAGGTTTGGATAAGTTCTTGAAAGAAAAGTCCATAAACCATTATTAAGCTGGAGTTGGAGAAATCCACTACTTATCCCTGGGATAAGCAGCAGACTTTAGGAAGTCTGCCAGAAACTTGTGACCTGGATTCGCCACTATAGGATATTAGGCTTGATGGACCTTTGGTCTGACCATATGGCGAATCAAAGTAAGATCTTAAAGTAAGATCTTAAAGAATCTTAAAGTAACACTTACTTCAAGAAAAAAATCACCGATCTGATCACACAGGTAAAAACCTACACTGGCCCTAGTCACCCGCACGCTTACTCAGCAGACATCCAACAGACCACAAACCTGGAAAACTTCGAGCTGACCTCCTCCATCGAGATTGAATCAGTACTAAAGAAGCTAAAACCAGCCTCTCACCCCATGGATGCGATCCCATCTAACTTACTCATCTCCATTCCAAAAACTGTCGCCAAACCAATTGCAGAGATCATTAATTGTTCATTATCGCAAGGCATAGTTCCAGACCCCCTGAAACTTGCAATTCTGAAACCACTTCTAAAAAAAACCAACCTGTCCCCAGACAACCTGGCCAACTTCTGCCCCATAGCTAACCTCCCTTTCATCTCCAAAATCTTAGAAAAAATAGTTAACAAGCAACTCTCGGACTATTTAGACAACAACAATATCTTAGCCCACTCGCAGTTCGGCTTCCGTAAAGCCCGAAGCACCGAAACACTTTTAATCTCTCTGACCGACACCTTACTTCTAAATCTTGATAAAAAACAACCCTGTCTTCTCATTCTCCTCGATTTATCAGCCTCATTTGATATGGTGAACCACTCAATACTCTTGGAGCGGCTAACTGACATCGGCATCAAAGGCACCGTGCACAGATGGTTCAAGTCATTCCTCCAAAACAGATTTTACAAAGTCAAGATCAACAATAAAGAATCTCACCCCGTCTGTTCCTCCCTGGGAGTTCCTCAGGGATCATCCTTATCCCCTACCCTCTTCAATATTTATCTCTTACCGCTTTGCCATCTCCTCTCCAAACTAAATCTAACCCATTACATATACGCAGATGAAGTGCAAGTACTCATTCCAGTAAAGAAATCACTACAAAAAACCATAGACTTCTGGAACAACTGCCTTCAAGATATCAACAACCTCCTCACAAGCCTTAACTTAATCCTTAATACTAATAAAACGGAGCTACTCCTAGTCTCACAAGACGGCAATCCTACAGTCTCCAACAAGCTCTCCACAAGTCAACCATCCTTCGCCCTTCAAGTCAGAAACTTCGGAGTCTTAATGGACAACCAATTGAACCTAAAAAAATTTGTCAATAACACAGCAAAGGAAGGCTTTTTTAAATTACAAGTTTTAAAATGGCTGAGACCCCTCCTTCACTTCCAAAACTACCGTTCAGTTCTACAAGCAATTATCTTTTCAAAAATTGACTATTGCAATTCCCTGCTACTAGGCCTTCCAGCGAACACCATTAAACCCTTACAGATGTTGCAAAACGCCTCAGCCAGGATATTGACTAAGTCCAACAAAAGAGAGCATATTACTCCCATCCTAATGAATCTGCATTGGCTCCCAATCAAATTCAGAATAATGTACAAAGTACTAACGGTCATACACAAAACCATTCACAATCTCAGTCCACTGGAGCTCAATATCCCATTTCAGTTACATTTACCCTCCAGACTGGTGAGGTCGGCATATAGAAATACCCTCCTTGCCCCACCCATTAAATCTTCTTTAAGAAAATGAGCTCTATCCACTTCGGGCCCTGCGCAATGGAACTCTCTTTCACCAGAACTCCGGCTAGAACAATGCCATACTACCTTCAAAAAGAGACTTAAAACTTGGCTGTTCGACCAAGCTTTTCTTTCATTCAGTGGATCTTCCTAGGTCATGACCTTCACACCAATAGACTAGCATTCAGGCTAGTACTCCAACCTGACAGATGATCAATCTAATTAGTCTCCATTTTCACCTTTACCCTTAGTTTATTCAAGACTCATTCAGATATTTAGCCATTTAATCGCTGGCCCCATGAAAAAGCCTATCATTCAATTGTTCTATGACCCTGTTACTTGGCACCAAGTTATCTTATACCTGTTAAATGAAAAAGCATTCTTACATGCTAGTTTATGCTACAATGTAAACCGAAGTGATTTGTAATTTTCTACATGAATTTTGGTATATAAAAGTGTTAAATAAATAAATAAATAAATAAATAAATAAATATACCCTTAGATGCATCAAAATGCTATAATTTTGCATGGATAATGCCCATGGTAAGAAAAAGGGGCATGTTTATGTTAATTTTAGAATTACCACATGACATGCTAACATAGCACTTTGCTTAGGTAGTGTATTATGAGGTGTGGTAAAGTTTTTGCACACAATGATACTTCTGTTTCACAGCTTTTGAAGTACCAAGAAGAGAGAGAGACTCTTTATAAGAACTTTATAGTAGTCAACTATTTAAATCACTATAGAAGGGCCACCTATAGTCCAAGGTGACGTGTTGGAGGTGATTTAGGGTTTAGGGGCTAGGGGCTAGTTTCACATGCAGAGTGAGACATACAAACAACACAGTACACCTCGGTGAAGATTTGACATCATTTGGAGTGTGGAAAGTCTCACAAAGATGAGATTTCTACAATGTTCGCTTGCCCTAGCTTGATGCACTCTATAACAGAGTACTGTAGCAAGGATCTGCTCTCCAGGTGGTGCATTGTCCTCTCACACCAAGGATGTGTCTCCCAGGGCTACTGCCCAGGAGGGAAGGGTTATGTCAGCCATCATAGCTGGTGAGTCAATTATTAGAAATGTAGACAGCTGGGTGGCTGGTGGGCGTGAGGATCACCTGGTAATATGCATACCTGGTGCAAAAGTGGTGGATCTCATGTGTCACTTAGAGAGGATTTTAGACAGTGCTGGGGAGGAACTGGCTCTCGTGGTACATGTGGACACCAACGACATAGGAAAATGTGGGAAGGAGGTTCTGGAAGCCAAACTTAGGCTCTTAGGTAGAAAGCTGAAATCCAGAATCTCCATGGTAGCGTTCTCCGAAATGCTCCCTGTTCCACGTGCAGGTCCCCAGAGGCAGGCAGAGCTCCAGAGTCTCAGTGTGTGGATGAGACGATGGTGCAAGGAAGAGGGATTCAGTTTTGTAAGGAACTGGGGAACCTTTTTGGGAAGAGGGAGTCTTTTCCGAAGTGATGGGCTCCACCTTAACCAGGGTGGAACCAGGCTGCTGGCGCTAACCTTTAAAAAGGAGATAGATTATCTTTTAAACTAAATCAAAAGGGAAAGCCGACAGTCGCTCAGCAGTGCATGGTTTGGAGGGAGGTAGGGAGTGCAGCAGGGACAGATTCATCCCATTCGGAATTCGTATTTGTCAGGACCCAAATCCGTTGCATCCGTTTTCGGGGGACCCCAATCCGTTCATTAGTTACATATGTATTCGTTTCCCAAAACAAACCCCATCCCAACCCTTTAAATTTAATTTACTACAACCCCCCACCCTTCTGACCCCCCCTGGACCACCAGGGACTTTTGGCAAGTCTTCGGGGGGACTCCTGAACTCCCAAAGACTTGCCAAAACACCCTGGTGGTCCAGCGGGGGTCCTGGAGCAATCTCCTGCAATTGGGCTGTCGGCTGCCAGTTTTCAAAATGGCGCCGATAGCCTTTGCCCTTACTATGTCACAGGGGCTATCGGCACCATTTTGAATACTGGCAACTGACAGCCCGAGTGCAGGAGATTGCTCCAGGACCCCTGCTGGACCACCATGGACTTTTGGCAAGTCTTGGGGAGGTCAGGAGGGTGGGGGGTTTATTCGTTAGTGATACGTTGTATTCATGGGGGTTCGCCATATGTTTCGTGACCCCCACGAATACAACGAATATGGCATATACGTTGCGGATTGCCAACACGTTACAAACGAATGCACACCCCTAGAGGGAGGTATATTTTAAGGATACTAATGAAGCATTAGAATTAGGGCATTCCGAGAGAGGTTCCAATAATAAGAAAATTATTCTAAGTGCCTATAATTAAAAACTCACCTGAGCTAAAAGATTCCAATTTATCCCTGTCAACTGAAAAACAGATTATTAATACAAACAAAAAACACACTTTGAAATGTTTGTATGCTAATGCCAGAAGTCTAAGAAGTAAGATGGGAGAATTATAGTGTATGCCAGTGAATGATGACATAGACTTAATTGGCATCTCAGAAAAATGGTGGAAAGAAGATAACCAATGGGACAGTGCTATACCAGGGTACAAATTATATCGCGATGACAGAGAGGAGCATCGTGGTGGTGGGGCGGTGCTTTATGTCCAGGATGGCAGAAAGTCCAAAAGGATAAAGATCCTGCATGAGACTAAATGCACAATCAAATCTTTATGGGTAGAAATCTCTTGTGTGCTGGGGGGGAAAATAGTGATAGGAGTATACTACCAACCACCTGGCCAAGATGGTGAGATGGGCAGTGAAATGCTAAGAGAAATTAGGGAAGCTAGCCAAATTGGTAGTGCAGTAATAATGGGAGAATTTATTTACCCTAATATTGACTGGGTAAGTGAAAAATCAGGACATGCTAGAGAGATAAAGTTCCTGGATAAAATAAATGACAATTTTATAAAGCAATTGGTTCAGAAACTGACAAAAGAGGGAGCAATTTTAGATCTAATTCTCAGTGAAAACCAGGATTTAGTGAGAGAGGTAATGGCGGTGGGACCACTTCGCAATAGTGATCATAATAAGATGAAATTTGAATTAATTACTGTAAGGGGGGTGGGCAGTATGTAAATCCATGGCTGTGGCACTAAACTTTCAAAAGGGAAACTTTGATAAAATGAGAAAAATTGTTTAAGAAAAATTGAAAGGTGCAGCTACAAAGGTAAAAAGTGTGCAATAGGCGTGGACATTGTTAAAAAAAAAAATACCATCCTAGAAGCACAGTCCATATGTATTCCTTGCATTAAGAAAGATGGAAGGAAGGTCAAACTATTGCCAGCATAGATAAAAAGTGATGTGAAAGAGGCTATTTTAGCCCAAAGATCCTCATTCAAAATTGGAAGAAGGATCCATCAGAAGAAAATAGGATTAAGCATAAGCATTGGTGAAATTAAATGTAAGACATTGATAAGACAGGCTTAGAGAGAATTTGAAAAGAAATTCGCCAAAGAGGAAAAAACTCACAATAAAACTAGGGATGTGCATTTGTTTAGGATGAATTAGGCAATTCCAATGAAATTTCAATGAAATTTCCTAATTAGTCCTGGTTCGGGGACTCTGAAATCCGAATGGATTTTTCCCGAAATTTCTGGAAAAATTTGTTTTTGGGTTAGTGCGCGCTAACTCCACATTAAAATGTTAGCGCGCACCATCCCGAAATTCGGGGCTCCCGAATTTCAAAGGCCTAAACTGCGGGAAATACGATATTTTCCACAGTGGGCTGAAGACGAAGCCCAAACCGAAAGGTTCAGGCTTTGCACATCCCTAATAAAAACTTTTAAAAATATTTCTGAAGCAGAAAGCCTGTGAGGGAGTTGATTGGCCGTTACATGATCGAGGGATTAAAGGGGCACTTAGAGAAGATAAGGCCATAGCAGAAAGATGATTTCTTTGCTTCAGTGTTTACTGAAGAGGATGTTGGGAAGATACCCGTTCCGGAGATGGTTTTCAAGGGTGATAATTTAGATGAACTGAACCAAATCACTGTAAACTTGAAAGATGTGGTAGGCCAGATTGACAAACTGAAGAGTAGTAAATCACCTGGACCAGATGATATACCCTGGGGCTCTAAAACAATTAAAAAATAAAATTTTAGAACTATTTCAATTAATTTGTAACCTATCATTAAAATCATCCATTGTACCTGAAGATTGGAAGATGGCCAATGTAACCCTGATATTTAGAAAGGTCTCCAGGGTTATCCGGCAAACTATAGACCATTGAGCCTGACTTCAGTGCCAGGAAAAATCATGGAGACTGTTATAAATAATAAAATAAAAAAACATTTAGATAGACATGGTTTAATGGGACACAGCCAGAATGGATTTACCCAAGGCAAGTCTTGCGTCTCAAATCTCCTACATTTTTTGAAGGGATGAATAAACATGTAGACAAAGGTGAACCAGTAGATGTGGTGTATTTGGATTTTCAGAAGGCGTTTGCCAAATTCCTGCATTAGAAGCTTCTATGAAAACTAAAAAGTCATGGGATAGGAGGCGATGTCCTTTTGTGGATTACAAACTGGTTAAAAGACAGGAAACAGAGAGTAGGATTAACCGGTCTGTTTTTACAGTGGAAAAAGGTAAACAGAGGAGTTCCTCAGGGATCTGTACTTGGACTAGTGCTTTTTAATATATTTATAAATGATCTGGCAAGGTGTACGACTAGTGAGGTAATGAAATTTGCGGATGACACAAAATTATTAAATTTAATATTTATTAAGTTTTACATTATAAAACATCAAGCAGCATTACAATTGAGTATAATTACAGGAATGGACCGCAATTCCACAAATTATATATGTATTTATCATGCATTATACAAAAACATAAATACTAAATTCCTCCATTCCTATCTATCAAGCCCTCAAATGAGATCCATTACACTATTCCAAGTAAATTTATACATAATGCATAAACCTAAACAAAGCAATTTGACTATAGGATATTATTTATCTGTTGGAAGATCCAAACTCCTTTCAATGAGCTCATTCATGTTGCTACTGGAGATGAACTCATCAATGGTTTTCCTTTCTCAACTAAAATTGTGTTAGGTGGATTGGTTGTTGGAATATATATGTCTTTTCATTTAATTTTATTAAACACTTACAGGGATATTTTAGAATAAAATACATACCAAGTTGTACTGCCCGAGGCTTTAATAAAAGAAATTGTTTTCTACGTTTCTGTGTCTGACGTGATAGATCAGGAAATATCTGGACCTTTCAGCCCATAAACTCCTTTGTCCTATTCTGAAAATATTTTCTAAAAATCCAATCCTTGTCAGACTCTAACATGAAAGTTACCAAGAGTGTGGCAGGTTTCACTAACTCAGTCTCTGAAATATTTAAGTTCAATTCATGAACCGATTTTAATTCTTGCATAGGAATATTCTCTCCCTGTACTACTCTGGGGGGTTTTTTCAATGGGGGAAGGAAATATAATTTTGAAATAATAGGCAGTGTGTCTTCTGGTATACCTAATACCTCCATTAAATATCTCCTCCAGAGTTGCATTGGAATAGAAGTCACTGATTTTGGAAAGTTTATGCAATGAATGTTCTTACTTTTGGAAACATTTTCTAAATTTTCAACCTTATATTGTATGTTTTGGTTTTCTTTTATCATAGCACATTGCATATCATTAACTTTTCTTATATCATTCTTAACCAAATTAACATCACAATTAAACTATAAATTATCCTTCTCAGTTTTCACAACTCTAGTTTCCACATCCCTTACCATCCTAAGTAAGACTGCCATTTGAGACCCCATATTTTTATTTAAAGCATTAATAGCTTCCCATATAAATTCCATGGTAAAATTCTGAGGTCTTACTAAGTCTTGAAAATGTATCAAGGAAAACCCAATAGAGTCCCCTCCAGAAGCTTCACCTGTCGCTCTATCGGAGTTTTTTCCCACCTCCAAGTTGGTAATTTGTTCCGCCGGTTTATCCAGATGGCTTACTTGCCTCAAAGGTGATGCTATCCAATCCTCCTCTTCAGGTGATCTGATTAAACCCTGTTCCATCTGGAGCCTGACTGCTGGATTTGATGGTGTTGATCTCCCCTCGGAGGAGAGTGATGTCAATAGCTCAAGAGTGTTAGAGGGCTCTTCTTCTCCCCTCTTTTCGTTCAGCGAGTTCTCTACCTCCATATTAATCCTACGGAGAATATGTGTGTCCATAGAACCCAGTATAGGTTTAGCCTCTGAAGCATCTGAGGCTTGATGCTGCTTGGCCTTCCTTTTCCAGGCAGAATGCAACATATAGAAATATTTATCACAAAAAGGAACTTCACAATTTCTCCACGTCGTTTACATGGATCTCATATAAGATGGAAGGTGGAGGGGGAGTTATATAATTTTAAAAGTAATAACAAGTCCAGCTCAATCCCAGCAGAATCCCGGCGAAGCCTGGCTAAGCCCAGCTTAACCGCGTGCCCCTTGAGAGCGCACGGCTTAAGCGGCGCACTGGCGTCTGCTGCGCGCCACTGATGATACCATTAAATAGCTGACTTCTGGGTCCGCCTCCGGCAACGCCTCTTGAGTCAGCATCTGGACTCAGCTGGGCAAAGAAACATCAATCACTGAGACAGGACAACTTTCCTATCCCAGGTAAGTTCTCAGTTCAAAGAAATACTTGCTCCCGCTCCTCTCCACCTAGAGAGCAAGATCACCAACCACTCAGTTTTGTACCCCGACTTCCGGGTCATCCTCCGGCAACGCCTCTCGAGTCAGCATCTGGACTCAGCTGGGCAAAGAAACATCAATCACTGAGACAGGACAACTTTCCTATCCTGGGTAAGTTCTCAGTTCAAAGAAATACTTGCTCCCGCTCCTCTCCACCTCCCGGATGACACAAAATTATGCAGAGTAGTTACATCTCAAGCGGATTGTGATAAATTGCAAGAGGACTTTGTGAGACTAGAAGATTGGGCTTTCAAATGACAGATGAAATTTAATGTGGTCAAGTGCAAAGTGATGCATATAGGGAAAAATAACCCTTGCTGTAGTTACACAATGTTAGGTAGAGATGTGAATCGTGTGATCGATCGTCTTAACGATCGATTTCGGCTGGGAGGGGGAGGGAATCGGATCGTCGCAGTTTGGGTTTTTTAAATATCGTGTAAATCGTGTAAATCGTGTAAATCGAAAACCGGCAACCTAAAACCCACCCCGACCCTTTAAAATAAATCCCCCACCCTCCCGAACCCCCCCCAAAATGCCTTAAATTACCTGGGGTTCAGTGGGGGGGGAGGGCGGGAAAACCGGCACACTAAAACAACCCTAAAACCCACCCCGACCCTTTAAAATAAATCCCCCACCCTCCCGAACCCCCCCAAAATGCCTTAAATTACCTGGGGTCCAGAGGAAGGGTCCCGGTGTGATCTTTTACTCTCGGACCTCCGTGCGTTGTAGAAATGGCGCCGGCGCAAAATGGCGCCGGCCGTATGGCGCTGGCCGTATGGCGCCGGCCGTATGGCAACACGATTCGACTGCAGGAGGTCGTTCCGGACCCCTGCTGGACTTTTGGCAAGTCTTGTGGGGGTCAGGAGGCCCCCCCAAGCTGGCCAAAAGTCCCTGGGGATCCAGCGGGGGTCCGGGAGCGATCTCCTACGCTCCTGCCGTCGGGGGACAAAAAAACAAAATGGCGCCGGCGCTACATTTGCCCTGTCATATGACAGGTCAAACGTAGCGCCGGCGCCATTTCTACAACGCACGGAGGTCCGAGAGTAAAAGATCACACCGGGACCCTTCCTCTGGACTCCAGGTAATTTAAGGCATTTTGGGGGGGTTCGGGAGGGTGGGGGATTTATTTTAAAGGGTCGGGGTGGGTTTTAGGGTTGTTTTAGTGTGCCGGTTTTCCCGCCCTCCCCCTTCCCCTCCCCCTTCCCCCGATTTACGATTTTTTGACGATAAATCGGGGGAATTGTTATTGTATCGCGGCTCTAACGATTTTTGACGATTTAAAATATATCGGACGATATTTTAAATCGTCAAAAAACGATTCACATCCCTAATGTTAGGTTCTATCTTAGGAGTTACCATCCAGGAAAGAGATCTGTACGTCATAGTGGAGAATACATTGAAATCATCAGCTCAGTATGCTATGGCGATCAAAAAAAGCAAACAGAATTTTTGGAATTATTAAGAAGGGAATGGCAAATAAAACGATGGATGTCATAATGCCTCTGTATTGCTCCATGGTGAGTCCACATCTTGAATTTGTGCAATTCTGGTCAACGCATCTCAAAAAAGATATAGATGCACTGGAAAAAGTGCAGAGAAGAGCGATCAAAATGATAAGTAGCATAGAACGGGTGCCCTATGAGGTAAGGCTAAGGAAGTTAGGACTGTTCAATTTAGAGAAGAGACGACTGAGGGGGGTTATGATAGAGGTCTACAAAATCATGAAAGACTTGAAAAAGTTAATGTAAATCAGTTATGTACTCTTTCAGATAATAGAAGGTCTAGGGGACATTCCATGTAGTTAGCAAGTAGCTCATTTGAAATGAATCAAAGACAATTCTTTTTCACTCAGCGCATAGTTAGGCTCTGGAATTCATTGCCAGAAGATGTGCTCATAGCAGGTAGTGTAACTGGGTTTAAAAAAGGTTTGGATGAGTTTCTATAGGAAAAATCCATAAACTGCTATTCATTAATAAGCAATAGAAGCTTGAGATTTATGTTTGGGTACTTGCTAGGTACTTGTGACTTGGATTGGCCACTGTTGGAAACAGGATACTGGGCATGATGGACCCAGTATGGCAATTCCTTTGTTCTTATGTTTTTGATCTAATTTTCTAGTCACCTAATCAAAAAAATCAATCATAATTGTCTATCAGGACCTTCCCCTGGTGAATCCATGCTGCCTCGGGTCCAGCAACTTACCAGGTTGTAGGTAGTTCACTATCCCTTCTTTCAGCAGAGTCTCCATTAATTTTTCCACCTCAGAGGTGAGGCTAACCAGACTATAGTTTCCAGGCTCCTCTTTCCTCATTCTTGTGAAGCAGGACCCGACCAGAATCACTCTTCTCCAATCTCGTGGAACCACTCCTGTTTCCAGGGATCTATTGAACAGGTCTTTCAGCAGACCCAACAGGACATCTTTGCATTCCCGCAGTATCCTGGGATGTATCCATATGGCCACATACATTCTCTTCTGTAGAAGGAGTTGTGTCTACCCCATTCCCATCTATGGTCATGTCAACCAGCAACGGTCATTCTCCTGGGTCTTTAGTGAATACCAAACTGAAGTATTTGTTTAACATTTCTGCCATTTCTTCGTCTATCTCTACATATTGCTTCTTGTCACCTTCCAATTTCACTATACCACTTAAGGCCTTCCTTTTTTCTCTGATATACTTTATCTGAAAAATGTTTTCTCACCTTTCTTTACATCTTTGGCAATGCTTTCTTCAGGTTGACCTTTAGCTTTCCTGATTTCTTTCTTTGTCTCCCTCAGTTTCACCGGGTATTCTTCCCTGTGTTCATCTTTTTGGGATTCTTTATATTTCCTGAATGCTGTTCTACGTGCCTTAATTTTTTCACCCACCTCCTCTGAGAACCAAATCATTTTTTCCCCCTCGTACTTTAGTTTACTTTTTAAACTATAGATTAGTTGCCTTTGTAATAGCTCCTTTTAATTTGGCCCACTGTTGTTCCACCTTGCCCATTTTCTCCCAGACTTCTAGTTCTTCCTCCAGGTACATCCCCATTTTGTCAAAGTCTGTATTTTTTAAATTCAAAATTGGGTCTTCATGTAACTTCTGTGTGACTTGTTTGCAATATCAAAACATACTGTCTGATGATCACTGGTGCTCTGGTTGGCATCTGTCCAGACATTAGAGACATTTTCCCCATTTGTGAGCCCTGGATAGAGTATCACACCCTCCCTTGTAGATTCCATTATCATTTGAGCAGAGTCCCTTGAAGGGCATCCACTATCTCTCTATTTCTTTCAGATTCTGCAAAAGGGATATTTATTCTTATGTTCTTATAATAGGTAACTAAACATTAGTAAAAACAAAAACAACCAGGTTTTACATAGTTTATGAAAACATATATAAGCTTCCTTCATCCATAGCTCTTTAGAAACTAAATTCCTTAAGTAGGGGCCCAGATAAAAGAAAGCTTTTTCCTTATTTCAACAAATGTTACCTTCTTAAGAGAAAACATTTCTAGTAAGCAGTCCTGCATTGAGCAGAGATCTCTTAGAGACATATTTAATGGGATGGTCACTAAGATACTGAGGGCCTAAATTCTGCAGGCTTAAACACCAGCAAAAGAAGCTTGAATTTCACTCAGGAGAGGATAGATAACCAATACAGAGAAAAATGGGTTGGAGTGATATAATCATGCGGTTTTTATATTAAGTAAAATGTGGACACCTGTATTTTGCACAACTTGAAAATGGTGACATTGTACCTGATTCATATCAGCATGCAATGAATTACAATAATATGACTGGTTGTCACCAGATTGCCTTGAAGAAAGAAATGAATGAGAATTATATCAAAGCATGATCTTTCCACACCTGTAGTATGAGAGTTTAGTGTTAGTTCAGAATTGAATCTTACTCTTAAAATATAACTACTACTGTTTCTTATCTCTTCCACTATTGTATTGCAGCACTGTATAAAAACATATAACAGACAGTGCCTTCTCGGTAAAGCTTAGAACCTAAAATACGAACCTCGGCCTTCACTGGAAGAGTATAATTCTGTAATGAAATCACAGGAGCAGGAGAGAAAATGGAAGGTTTCTTAATCCATAGCATTTCAGTTTTTTATCTATAACACAGTTCTTCTTCTCTATTGCCATGATGTTGTTTGAGTTGATTTAATCATATGCTCTATCTGCATCTATTCTAGTAACCAGCTTGTAGGTAAGAAACTAGTTTGTAGTTTTTGTGACATCATTTGGATTTTCCTTTTGGAGGAGAAATGGTCTTCCTGATATTAATCATTGTGGTGTTTGTCTAATTAAGATATTTGCTAATTACTAGATTTGGATGGAGAGATGTTTGGTATTTAAACCAAAAGATAAGCATTGTATCAGGGCCAGGGATCTATAGGTTTGAGACGGGTCTGAATTTAATTTCTAACTCTTTTGTTATTTAAGGCCATGCCATTATTTTGGTGTTTACCTTGTTTGATATTCTCCTGTGTATTGGGTAGTCATTCTCCTATGAGGAACCTTCCTGGCTGAAGCTGTTCTCAACTGCTGTTCTCAACTGCTGTTCTCAACTGTTAGACATGGAGGAAATAGAGCCAGGCAGATGCATATTATTATAGTCGTGTTGTTCATCATAATGAAGATACCATAAAGTAAGAGCTTTAGTACAAACATTGAAATTCAAGATTACCCAAAATATAATGCACTCACTAACAAATAGTGGTAGAGATATAAGCCTTCTATGATTGTGCTATTTTATAGCACATAGCTTCCACCTTTTAGCAGACATGTAACACTTATGAAGATCCAGCAGACACCTTCAGACCACTACAGCAGTTATTCAAGAATGGTAATGCCATCGTTCCAGAAAAAAATCTTCACCTATGGACAATGTACAGTATTTACCATAAGTCATGTGAACACATACTGTAATGAATTTTGCAGTTCAAATCATTTGTAGGTTTTGATATATTTGCACAGATTTTTATGACCACTTTATACCTTTAACACAATTTGACATATTATCCCTTCACCCACATCCTTACTGACTAGGAATCATGAACACAGAATACAGAGAAACAATGTTTTATGCATTATTCATACCAATGAGTCAACTAAGTGTGTCTGCCTACTTGTGTTCCTGCAAGTATATGCCTGCATATCTGGCTTGTAAGAAAATACCACACACGAATTAATAGAAAATATAATGCATGATCAGAATTCAAGCACAGAATGCACTATATACAGTAAATGCACAATAATAATTTATTGAACAGAAATTGTAATACACAAGAAATGTATTCCAGCATTTAACATTGGCCATAGTTTCCAAGTGAAGGTGATGGTCATGAAAATGGGGGTGCTTTGCCTCCCCTTTGTTTTTACTCCATATGACCAGTAATCATTGCATGAATCATTGCCACCAGATTGTCCTGAGAAAGATATGGTTGAGAATTATGTATCAGTTGGGTTAGCATATGCTCTCAGCAGCGGAAGATGTAGATAAAGTAATAGGTGGTGAGTGTAAGGCCTTTATACTCTCTCTCTCTCTCTCTTAAAACTGTGCACAGATCTGCTATGTTTGTTTACTACATGCTATCTGATGTTTCTGTTGATAGCCCAAATCTTCTGAACGTGGATGAGGTTGGTGTGCTTCTGCTGTCATATATAAATGATATGGACCCTCATAATGCATGTGCATGGGAGTTTGTTGAACAGCTGAGGATAGTGTCAGTACATGCACGGCCTATAAACTAGTTAGGTTGCAGTCAGCATGACAGGCAAGCAGGTGTATAGCTGCAGGGTAAAACACAGCGTACTAGAGAAGTCAAAAACAGCAGGGAGAAGCCAAGAATCCCAAAAGAAAGTAATGACAATGGGAGGCACAAAAGTGAACTACTCAGATCTGTAGAGGAAAAGGGATACATAGATAGCAAATTGTGAGCACTGACATATGCAAGATATAGGATGAGAGACAAAACATCTGAAAAAAATGCAAGCAAACTGAGACAGATACATATTTCCTACTTTGGAAGCCATATGCCAGAGGGCAAGAACATGACCAGGACCCAAAGTGGATTAAAATCATTAAGTATCAAAATAAAGGTTCATTCTCACCTGGCAGCACCTACCTGGGGGAACCCAAAATTAATTACAAGTGAGAGTACCGCAAGCAGTGATAAATTTTGCCTTCTGCCATCCCTAGGCAGCCCGTAGGAGTGAATTCAGTATTTTGGTGCTTACAGCACTTCCCCAAATGGTACTTAGTAACTTACAGCACTTGGTACTTTAAACAGGACCATGACTATCTTGAAGCTTTGTGTTTGCTGGCTTGCTGATATAGAAGGGAAAAACTGCTGCTAAACTGCTCTTCCAGCAAGCAATGCCATCAGTAAGTGATACCTCCCCATCCCTCCCCAATTAGGGGCAGCCTAAAGCTGGGCCTTCCCGTCAGTAGGCTTTCACCAAAGGGCCTGCACCTTTGGGGGACCTTTCATTGCCATAGCAAGGGCAATTATTCTTTATCAACTGTGTGCCTTTGTTGATCCTGTTTGTCTGGTGTAAGTATTGATGTCTTGGACATACCTACTTTCTATGAAATTTGACTGATAGTGTATTTATTATGATAATGACCCATACTATTAATGAACTTAATCTACCAGTATTGGTGGCACAAGGTTGCTATAAGGGAATTAAGAAGAGATTTATTGCTGATAATTTTTGGGGACCTTGTTTTCTGCTGCACTTCATCATTACAAAATGCTGTTGTGTCTGAGAAAGAGTTAAGTTATTCTAAATTCAAAATGGGCTACATCAATGCCACATCTATAAGAAAGAAGGGTACTCAGATATTTGACCTTATTGTTGATTCAAGCCTGGATATATTGTTTGTTTACAGAATCCTCATACACAGATGCTAATTATTTTTTATTAGGTTAAATATGCCCCTTAGGGTTTATTCATGAGAAATACTGAAACTGAGAAGGCTACCATTGTCCTTAAGAGCAGAGGTTGAGGATGCGTTGATTAAGATACAGTAAACTAAAGATCCAATTACCTATTGTCCACTGAACATGCAGAAGTCTGAAACTTTGTAATTAGTTGACATATTTGCAGCATTGCAGATTAGTCACCCTAACTTGACAATTTTAGGATAAACTTGGGGAGTCGATGACTGACAAGTTTTTATCTGCAATGAGTGCTTTGGGGGTTAATCCAAATGATTCATCCGTTCCCATAAACTAGGACATATATAGAAAGACATGGTTTAATGGAACAAAGTCAGCATGGCTTTACCCAGGGCAAGTCTTGCCTCACAAATCTGCTTCACTTTTTTGAAGGAGTTAATAAACATGTGGATAAAGGTGAACCGGTAGATATAGTATACTTGGATTTTCAGAAGGCGTTTGACAAAGTTCCTCATGAGAGGCTTCTAGGAAAAGTAAAAAGTCATGGGATAGGTGGCGATGTCCTTTCGTGGATTGCAAACTGGCTAAAAGACAGGAAACAGAGAGTAGGATTAAATGGGCAATTTTCTCAGTGGAAGGGAGTGGACAGTGGAGTGCCTCAGGGATCTGTATTGGGACCCTTACTGTTTAATATATTTATAAATGATCTGGAAAGAAATACGACAAGTGAGATAATCAAATTTGCAGATGACACAAAATTGTTCAGAGTAGTTAAATCACAAGCAGATTGTGATAAATTGCAGGAAGACCTTGTGAGACTGGAAAATTGGGCATCCAAATGGCAGATGAAATTTAATGTGGATAAGTGCAAGGTGATGCATATAGGGAAAAATAACCCATGCTATAATTACACAATGTTGGGTTCCATATTAGGTGCTACAACCCAAGAAAGAGATCTAGGTGTCATAGTGGATAACACATTGAAATCGTCGGTGCAGTGTGCTGCGGCAGTCAAAAAAGCAAACAGAATGTTGGGAATTATTAGAAAAGGAATGATGAATAAAACGGAAAATGTCATAATGCCTCTGTATCACTCCATGGTGTGACCGCACCTTGAATACTGTGTACAATTCTGGTCACCGCATCTCAAAAAAGATATAATTGCGATGGAGAAGGTACAGAGAAGGGCTACCAAAATGATAAAGGGAATGGAACAACTCCCCTATGAGGAAAGACTAAAGAGGTTAGGACTTTTCAGCCTGGAGAAGAGACGACTGAGGGGGGATATGATAGAGGTGTTTAAAATCATGAGAGGTCTAGAACGGGTAGATGTGAATCGGTTATTTACTCTTTCGGATAGTAGAAAGACTAGGGGGCACTCCATGGGGCACATTTAAAACTAATCGGAGAAAGTTCTTTTTTACTCAATGCACAATTAAACTCTGGAATTTGTTGCCAGAGAATGTGGTTAGTGCAGTTAGTATAGCTGTGTTTAAAAAAGGATTGGATAAGTTCTTTGAGGAGAAGTCCATTACCTGCTATTAAGATCACTTAGAGAATAGCCACTGCCATTAGCAATGGTTACATAGAATAGACTTAGTTTTTGGGTACTTGCCAGGTTCTTATGGCCTGGATTGGCCACTGTTGGAAACAGAGTGCTGGGCTTGATGGACCCTTGGTCTGACCCAGTATGGCATTTTCTTATGTTCTTATGTTCTTATGCTATTCAGTCAGGATGGTCTGAGCAATATTCGAGGCTTGCAGCTTTTGCCTGTTTTATGGAATGGCCATTATTTAATGTTGTTTACACTAAATGGTATAGATGTTAGTAAGCAGAAAGTAAATGAGAGTTGTAATGACCAAAAATTGAATTAGAAAAATTTCAAGCTAATTTAATTAAATCCCAGGGTTTAATGGATTTAGGTATAGCAACAGTTGACTAAGTGGTGGTTTTCCTTATTATCAGAGACAAGGTAGCCCCTGAAAAAAATAATAAGACTGAAGAAATTCAGAAATAAAATCCCTTGGTTTACTTAATGATTAATTATAGAAAAGCAGGCATTTCAAAAGATTGAACCCTTTTGTCAAGAGACAAAACAGAATGAAGAGCAAAATCTCTATGAAGTAGAATTGAATGGTTATAGCATTTATGTGCAGACAGGCAAAAGGAGTTTCTACTCAGACTATATACAGAAGTCCATTAATCAACTACCTAAATCAAGAAGTTTAGAGGAAGCAAGAATTGACAGTGAAGAGTTGGCCAATAATTTTATGAGCAAAGAGGAAAAATTGCAATCAAGGTTGGAAAAAATTATCAATGCTAAATGTGATAATGTAGTTGAAGTACTTAATGTTAGCTGCTAGCAGTTCAGGTTTATCTCCACTGAAGATATAGAAAAGCTGATTTCCCAGCTAAACTCTATGAATTTCTCTTTGGAACCTTGTCTGTTTTGCATCATTCAAAGTATGAAAGCATTTGACCCATTTGTAAAAATAAATAATGCTTCATTAGTAGAGGGAGTTGTACTGGATTAGCTGCATTTGTTTGTTTACTTATTTAACTTATTTATATACCGTTGATCTGTTTTATCAGTCATGGCGATTCACAGTAGCAAATATGAACATAAACATAACAATCATCCTTTAATTAAAATACATTACAGTAAATTTTAAAAAAGTATAATACTTTGACTTCCACATCGGAGGGAAAGATTTTTCTCCTTCTATTAGCTTAAGAGAGCAACAGAGCAATAAGTCATAAAAGGCCCATCTGGATTAAGAAAAATGTAACTATTTCCAATCTCAAAATTGTCCACTCAGTATATTTCTAGAAAAATCAGGATTATTACAATTAGATGAGCATTTGGAACAACACTCTGTTCAGGATGGACCAGCAGACTGAATCAGTATTAATATCTTTGATTGATTGATTCCATCCACTGTAAAATTCACAATGGGTGTTCAGTTTTGCTTATAATGTTAGATGTAACAGCAGCGCTCAATACTGTGTCCTATGATTCATTTCTTGATTCAGTCTTCAGGAGGCAGTGACACTGTCCTGATATGGTTTGCCTTTTTTTCTAGATAATAGAATGCAACAGGTGAAGCACAGGGTACAGTGTTCCACCTTGAAAAGTTTAAAGTCAGGGGTTTCATAAGGATCAGCATTGTCAGAAACATTATTTAATCTCTATTTACAACCTTTGGGGAACATATTGTCATCTCATGGGGTTGGATATCACATATATGCTGACAATATCCAACTCTACTTGGATTGCAAAGATGATGGAAGTTTGCCATTATCATTATCAAATGGTTGTCTTTGACACAATTGGTTCTTGGATGTCGGCAAATGGTTTAATACTAAATTTACAGAAATCCCTGTGGTTAGGTAGAGGTCCTGTTGTTAGGAAGAGGACCCCAACCTGCAGATAGTTTATGTTTGTCTGCAGGAAATGTGACACTGCTAATGTTATCAGAAATTCAGGATCTAGGGTTCAGTTTGGACATTGGGTTAACTATGAAGCCACAAATTATAAAGATCAAATCAGCCTTTTATAAGTTTTGCTTACATAGACATTTAAAATATTTTATTCCACTTCCTGATTTTAGAGTAGTTGCACAGGAGACTCAGTGTATTTTGGGGGCACACAGGTTTTATACCATGTGTTCCAGCTGATTCAGAATGGAGCTGCAAGGCTGATCATGGGATCTAATACAAGTTAAAAGAAGTACTTTGGTTGCCTGTCCAGCAGTGGATTCAATTTAAGATCTATACTTTGATCACAAGATTAGATGTTGTGAAAATGCTCACTTTCTCTCTAATTTATTAGAAGAGCATAAGTCAGGTCAACCTTTTCACTCTTTGGGAAAGAATTTGCTTGAGGTGCTATCTTTCAGCAAGTATTAATTACAGGAGACATGCCTAAGGGCATTTTCCATAGCAGGTCCAACCCAATGGAATACTTTGCCAGAAAAGTTACGAGATGAAGTAGATTACTTGGCATGTAGGCAAAAGATTAAAACAATGCTATTTAAGCAGGCTTTTAACAAAGCGTAGTATCTAATTTCTTCTCTGTATCAGTATATTTGTGAACTTTTTGAATTTGAATTGGAAGGTGTTTTATTTATTTTAGTAGAAGTGCAGATTTTTTTTAGTTTTTATGTTTGTATTGCAATTGTGTTTTATGGTTATGACTGTATTACTCTAATCCACACTGGACATATTCTAGATTTGTGGAAAATAAGTATGCTAAATAAATAAATATGAACTATTAATGTTGCGATCCTGCCCGCGAGGAGCGCAGGCGGGCTCTAACCTCCACGTGGCCAGTCGGGCTGCCGGGAGCTCCTCCATGCAGCCGGGTCCTGTGTTGCTGCTCCTGCCTCTCTCCGATGTGCTGCAGCCGATGCCGAGGTCTTCAGCCGGCAGGGAGGCCGTCCCTGCTGGTGCCTGCAGCTTCCTGCAGCTCTCTGCTCTGCCTGCAGTCAGCCCTTCTTCGCTTCCTACGTGATGTCTTCGCGGCTGGGAGCCGCTCCTGCAGCCTGCCATCTCTCCTTACCTTCAGCTCCATGGCAGGGCTGATCCACTACCTGCCTTGCGCCCTCGGGCCCTCCCCGTGGCCGGGAACGCCACCAGCGGATCCTACTTCTCTCTTCATCCGGCTTCCTAAGGCGCAGGCGCGCGCCTCTGTGGCCCCCTGCTGACCCCTCCCTGGGCGTTGACCTCTTCAGCCCTACAAAAGGGCTCAGCATCCATTCCAGCTTTGCCTTCGCAAGGAGTTGGTCACTCCTGGGTTCCTGCTGTCCTTCGCTCCAGGAGTCGTCCTTGTTCCAGCACTTCTTTAAGGTCCTATGTTTCCTGTTCTTCGTTGGAGCTCCTAGTCTTATCCTTTGTCTACGTTCCAGTCCTGATGTTCACCTGCTGTTCCAGATGTCCGGGTGCCAGCCCTAAGGTCTGTCTCCTGATCCAGTATCTGTGTTCCAGTCCAGATGTTTGTTCCTGTCATCCGTGATCCAGCCTGATGTTGCTTCTCCTGATCCTGAAGTCCGTGAGTCTGTCTTGCTCTCCTGAACCCCTGGTTCCTCGTTCCTGAGTCTTCTGTACGCTTGGTACCCCATGGCAAGCCATTTTGTGGTCCGCAACCAGTCCCCATGGGCGGGCTGAGTAGGGCGCTTCATGATGCAAGCCTTGTACCTTGTTCCTGAGTCTTCTGAAAGTAAAGTACCTTGTTCCTGAGTCTTCTGAAAGCCAGTCCACGACCATTCCAAGCCCTTTTGGTGGTGGCAGATGAACACCATCTGTTTCCCGTTCTCGGAAGAAGGCCCCATTACCAGTGAAGAACAGGAAGTCCTGCCCTCACGTGCAAGCATACATGCACCAGTGCTCGGTGCATGAAGGGTCATGCGCAAGGGCATGCATTGCGCACAAGGGATGCACACAACTTGCAGCTGAAACATGTGGGTATTTTGCATAGCTCATGTACACATGGGCGAGCATTGCAAAATATGTGCCCCTTGCGACGCGACGCACCAAAGAAGTGTTTGTGGCCATGTGCGCGCATATATTAAAATCTACCTTTTAGATTATTGTAATTCTGTCTACCTTGGTCTTTCTGTATATTTCTTACAGCTTGTTCAGAATATAGCTGCACATCTTCTTATTGTTTGCCAACAGTGTGATCATATTTCATCTATATTACAGAAAATCCATTGGCTCCCAATTCTTTGGTGCATTAGATTTTAGATTGTGACTGATTTTTAAACTGCTGAATAGAGATGGTTCTCATTATTTACAATTACTGCTCTATGAGATTGCAGCAAAGCATTTATTTTTCCATTGTGTGGTCATATGATACAGTTGTGCCTTCATTTAAAGTGATCCAGACAACTGAGACTCAAGCACGTACTTTTGCAGGTTGGTCATCCTATCTTTTGGTTCTCTCTTCCCTTAGAGTTTAATTTGAAAGAGTTATTTGATATTTCATAAAAACTTTAAAGCATTTTATTTTATGCAGGCTTTTAGTGCTGCCTCATATTTTTCTTTTTTCTGCTTAGGATGTTATTGGTTTCACTGATTTGCTGCTTTTATGAGTTTCACAGATGTGTATATTTTTATTATTATATAATTTGTATTTGTAACATAGGGGGTCATTTATCAAAATGTGGTAAGGTGTTTTTGCATGCGAAAAGTCCCGTTAACACGTGCGATAGCACAATATCATATGGTGTGATGCAAATCTGAAAAAGAGGAGGAGTTTGCCAGTGAAGTGTTATTGCATAGACTTAACTATACCTTTTTCAGTAGTGTTAAGCTGTTAGTGATCTCTCCTGAGATGCCTCTTTTAGTAGGTTTAAAGCTCCCAGAACATATGAGAGAGAGAGACTAGCCATAATGTAAGGGGTTAGGGGCCACTTTGACATTCAACATGAGATGTACAAACAGAGCAGTGGTGTCTTGTGAAGATTTGATGATCTACGGAGAGAGGAAACTCACCCCAAGATGAGATTTGGGCAATGATCTCTCCACTTAGCTTGATGTTACCCAGGTAGAGAGTCCATCAACTAGGTTGAGAGAACCTTGCCCAAATCTCATCTTGGGGTGAGTTTCCTCACTCTGAAGGTAATCAAATCTTCACAAGAGACCACTGTTCTGTTCGTACGTCTCACATTGAATGTCAAAGTGGCCCCACCCCCCTACACTAATACCTAAACCTCACCTCGAGTTACAAGGTAGGCCACCCATAGGGATACAAATACCTATCTAGGTAGACAACACTATGGTTAGTCTCTCTCTCTCTCTCTCTCTCTCTCTCTCTCTCTCACATAGTCCCCCAGTAGTTGAATGCAGGAAATACAACCAGTATGGTTGTTATCACAATTTATGCTAACTTAGCCCTTCACAAAGGTTATTAGCATAAAACACACCCCTTTAGCTATCGCATGTGATACTTATCATATTTTGATAAATCAAGGCCATAGTTTTGTATAAAGGTGATTATTTGATATTGTTATGTGTTCTTTGCTTTACAATCCACTTAAGATAATGATTTTAAGGTCAGCAGATTATACATATTTATAATAAAGGAATAAGATTTCTTTTTATTGGACTGTTATAGAATAAAAGCATCCACAGGTAATTTGAGAGAATAAAAAAGAAATCTCAGCTGAGATGGCTAAAAGTAAATGTATTTAGCATTATTGACTTTAAGAATAAATTGGCATGGATAACATTAAGTAAACTGTGTACTGGGCTAGACTCAGGACACACAAACAGAGAATTAGATCTTTTATTGTACAGCTTTATGAATACCACCAGAGGTGGCAGTAGTGAGGTAGTCTGGATGTAGCAGTCTCAGGACCCTCGGCAGAGGGGACCCTTCTCACCCCGTTGGTATAGGGGAATTCCGGTGCAGGTTTCCCAGCAAGGCAGTACTGTGGATGAGATAGACTGAGGGTTAGATTACTCACTAGATGGTTACTGTTGGTATGTGATTCCACCAGGTTGAAGAAGTTAGGTAGCGGCACTGAGGCAGGAAGAGCAGGCTCTCGAAGAGCGAGTACCTGATCCCTGTAAGGCACCTGAAATAAAGCAGAGGGCCCCCGAGGAGCGGGTACCCAGGTTAGCAATACCCCGAAGGACAGAGAGAGAGCTTCCAGTGGCAGCACGGAAGCGGCAGAGTAGCTTAGAACCGGCCAAAACCAATCCTTTGCTAACTCAATGAGCTAGCAACTTAGTACAGGCTATATACCCGGATGGCGTGATGTCAGTAGAGGGGAATGCCCCCGAGGTTCGCGCCAATGCTGGAATAAAGACGTGGGTGGCATGTGCGTGCGCACCCTAGTAGGCCCTTGGGAGGAGCATGGCGGGCGGCAGCACCATAGCGATTCCAGGGACGCCGGAGAGGTTGGCTTGTAGACGCGGTGGCAGCCATTTTCCCTAGGGATGCGGGAGGAGCCGTGAACAAGGTGAGGCAAATGGGGCAACATTGATATAGCATCTCTCTTCTCAGTGGACACTAAATATATCTTTACAATAGATGGAAGTGCTTGAAAAGGAATTTTTAATACCTCAAGCAAATATTTTTTAAATTGCTCCATTGGTGATACAAGTTTAATACTAGGAAAATTCAAAATTCTCAAATTCAAGTAACAAATTTCTTTGTATGCACCAAGTCTCCCTGACCAAGCCAGTTGGAGCATTGTGTTAACTGACTGATCCAAATCTTCTAACTTCTCTTTTTGAGAGGTAATTGTGGATTCTGAAATCTGGATACACCAAGAATATCAGAGAAGAAATAGATTTTTCCAATGACACCAGGGCCTCCCACACAGTATTCAGTGTAATTATCAGTAGTTTAACAAGATTAACCCTGTGGAGCATGCTTACCAACCCTTCTTCTCTGAGTGATCCCAACAGCTCATAATTCCCAGAAAGTTCCTCTCGACCAGAAGGTGTTGAAGTCAGAGCAGGCAAACCTTGACCCAAACTCTCTTCCTCTGAGATTTGACATTCTCCTGGCAGCAGCAAATATTTTGCCCTGTCACATGGCTTCCGAAGGGAGAGACACCCCAGCAACTGCCACCAAGTCAGAAACCAAGTCCATCTGAAAACAGAGCCATTCCAACTCACTCAAAGAGTTGTGGCATGGTGGAGGGAGGGTTGTTGGTGCTCCAGGACTCAAAGATGTTAAAAGTTCCAGCGGTAATGGTGTTCGCTCAATGGCAGTGACCGCCAAGCAAACCACACCTGGAGTATCAAGCAACGCAGAGGTAAGGAACCCTTCTATTTGCTGCTGTATTGGGCCCAACAAGGGGGCAGCTGGGGCAGCCTCCCTTAGTTTCCCTTTTCTCTTAGTATGAAGTATTTTGAGGCAAAGAAAAGAAGCAGGAACAGATCTCAAGCAAACCATGTCCATCTTGAATCCCGCCCTACTATTCAATTTAGGCTGGCATGTTGAGTTTTTTCATTTTTGTTGTACACAGAATACTGGTTTTAATACTAGGTTCCAAATGCAAAATCATGCTTGAAATGGAGGAAACTTTTACATGTGAAATGCATCAAGTGCTTAAAGGTCTGTCAGCAGTATTCTACATAAAAATGTATTTTGCAGTTTACACACATGTGCGCGCGTTCATCAACCCACATCCACTTTATAACATATGCATGCACATGCGCTTATGTTATAAAATAGCTTGGATACTAGGGATGTGAATCGTTTTAGGACGATTAAAATTATCGTCCGATAATTTTAATATCGTCTTAAACCGTTATGGAACACAATACAATACAGATTCTAACGATTTATCGTTATAAATCGTTAGAATTGTGAGCCGGCACACTAAAACCCCCTAAAACCCACCCCCGACCCTTTAAATTAAATCCCCCACCCTCCCGAACCCCCCCCCCAAATAACTTAAATAACCTGCGGGTCCAGCGGCGGTCCGGAACGGCAGCGGTCCGGAACGGGCTCCTGCTCCTGAATCTTGTCGTCTTCAGCCGGCGCCATTTTCCAAAATGGCGCCGAAAAATGGCGGCGGCCATAGACGAAAAAGATTGGACGGCAGGAGGTCCTTCCGGACCCCCGCTGGACTTTTGGCAAGTCTCGTGGGGGTCAGGAGGCCCCCCACAAGCTGGCCAAAAGTTCCTGGAGGTCCAGCGGGGGTCAGGGAGCGATTTCCCGCCGCGAATCGTTTTCGTACGGAAAATGGCGCCGGCAGGAGATCGACTGCAGGAGGTCGTTCAGCGAGGCGCCGGAACCCTCGCTGAACGACCTCCTGCAGTCGATCTCCTGCCGGCGCCATTTTCCGTACGAAAACGATTCGCGGCGGGAAATCGCTCCCTGACCCCCGCTGGACCTCCAGGAACTTTTGGCCAGCTTGTGGGGGGCCTCCTGACCCCCACGAGACTTGCCAAAAGTCCAGCGGGGGTCCGGAAGGACCTCCTGCCGTCCAATCTTTTTCGTCTATGGCCGCCGCCATTTTTCGGCGCCATTTTGGAAAATGGCGCTGGCTGAAGACGACAAGATTCAGGAGCAGGAGCCCGTTCCGGACCGCTGCCGTTCCGGACCGCCGCTGGACCCGCAGGTTATTTAAGTTATTTGGGGGGGGTTCGGGAGGGTGGGGGATTTAATTTAAAGGGTCGGGGGTGGGTTTTAGGGGGTTTTAATGTGCCGGTTTTTCGATTTTTCGATTTTTAACGATTTTTCACGATATTTTACCCCCCCAAACGGCAACAATACGATTCCCTCCCCCTCCCAGCCGAAATCGATCGTTAAGACGATCGAGGACACGATTCACATCCCTATTGGATACACATACATGTGCGCACATATGCCACTTCTACTACATAAGTGGGCACATTTTACAAGGAAAGTGAACTGACACCATAGCTAGTTTTCCCAGTTCATTCCCAGTTCACCCAGTTAAGGAATTAAGCTCCCTAGCTTAATAGTCTCCCTTCCTCTTCATTAGCCCCAACTCTTAAAACCCTGTTGACTAGCCTAGATTTTTTTGTTTTAATACTTGCACGCCATCCATAGCAAACGTTAATTTATATGGCAGGAGACCCTGGTACATGCAAGGATGCCTATGCCCTGCTCAGACCACTCCCATGCCCCACCCTTTTTGGAAACTTTTTACTTGTGCATGCAGTGGGAGATACATGCGTCCGTGGGTAGCTTTTAAAATCCACTTGGTGCACGCCAGCCTGACTTGTGGTGCATCTCCTGGTTTTGGCACATGCAGGGCTTTTAAAATTAATCTTTCAGTATAAGGTTTTCAACCAGTAGCCCATGTTAAGGTGCGCTATTGCTCTCCCACCATCATCTCTGAAAATCATATTAGGGCCTTCAGGCCCACCCTTCCAATGTAAGCTCCTCTCTCAGTTCCCCAGCAAAAGGACCCTCCAAGTCCCCCAACATAAAGACCCTTCTCCCGTCAATCCCCTGAAAATAAGGTGCCCTCCTCTGGTTCTTCCTCTTCCTTCCGGGACCCAAACCTCAGCCTGTCCCACTCCCTACCCCCAGCCCAGCCAGCAGAAGGATAGCAGCTTACCACTTAAGCGACAGTCTGGTCCCACCTACTGGTGCTGCCAATTTTAGCATACTTTTCAGTACATAGGCCCCAAAATAACTAAATATACTTAACTATGATATTGATATTGAATTTTATAGAATGCATTCTTAAGTCCTTAACATAACATAAATCATTTTTTTCTTTGATCTTAACAGCAATCAGTCTTTGATGACTCATAAGAAGATTAGTTTGCTAATGCTGTAATTGGACTCATTTTGATGAAGAAGGGGCAATGCCTGAAGAAAGAAGAAACACATCCACAACAAGCATATGCCATAAAAAGTTAATCTCTCCTGCATGTCACTTTTTTTAATGGTCGAGCTGCATTGGTTATGGGATATATTGATTGCTGTTTCAACAACTTCTGCAATAATAAAGGAAAAAGAAATAATTTCCTATTGCTCGGAAGAGGTGAGCAATGATTATTTAACTAGTCTCATATCTCTAATTCAAGCGCTGTTTGGGAACAAGCTGTAGAAGAAGCCTAAAGACGAGAGACTTCAAGCATTTGTTCAATAACAAATGAGTTCAGCCCCAGCGCTACAGTTTCTCATTATTGTTCTTATGGGAAAATCAGCATGAAAAATGAGGTGAAAGTTGAGAATGATGATTTTATAAATGAGTTCTGCAGAGGGAGTTAAGAATGTGATGTAAGCAGCAGAACCCTATCCACCAGTCAAACTTCAGGTTGGATATATGCCCAAAGCAAATTTCTATTTCAATTTCTGGAAGAGAAGGACAGGCTTAGCTAGCTTGCAGGAATTCACTTATTGAGCCTATTCCACTATACCATCTGCTCAACTGCTTTCAAAGAACCCCTGACATCAGTGAAAGGTTTGGATTCTCAGCAACTGGTTATATTTTATGCAACCTAAATTGGAGTTCCATCTAGTTTTCAAGAATGCAATTTCAAAACCTTGATTTAATCCAGCTTGTGTTAACTGAAGTCTTGAGCCACAGATATGAAAGACTGGCAAGATTTTGTTTGTGCCGCGAGGTGTCCAGTAGCTGTTTGGTGACAACTGAGAGAGACTTCTGGAATGTATTGAGGGATATCACTTCTGGTTCTATAAGGGCATCTGTGCCAACACTGGTATTGTGAATAGGGTGCTAGATGTACCTATTTAGTGTAGAGGCTGCAAGATAGAGTTTGGGAGTTGTGGTAGAAAGACAGCTCACTCCTGAAGGAGTTTTAATCTTTCTTGGCCCCTTGGCACAAAGGTTAAGGGAACCTGAAGTGATGTTACAACTTGAGTCTGTAGGAGCTGTGGCCCTGTTCCTGTCATGAGTGAAAATTCCAGAATCTGTATCAGAACCTGTATTTGCAAAGGGCACTCCTATTTTTGCTACTGACACTCCCCTTGACTCTGTGTCCATAGAAGTGAGCAGTTACCTCTGTCGATAGTTGAAGAGTCTACCACAGTTGTGGGGACTTTCAGTGCTGTGGTATGCTTAGACTAATGCCCATAGAATGCAATCATGTTGTTATAGACAATTTCCCTGAACCTACACCTATAGGGGGTGATCTCCAGTTTCACATGCCTGAAGAGGAAATCAACTTTTCTTCACCTATACTGAAACCTACACCAGTGCCTGTGATCATGGGGTACAAACATTTGTTGCTACCAATCATTAAGGAGTCAATCCCTGCCACCATGATTTTGGGGAAAGCTCTTGAACATGGTGCCACTTAGGGAACTCCTCTGTATTTGCAAAGTGACAGAGCCAGACCCTGTTGAGGTTTTAGTAGTCATGATCCAGGACCTTCACCTGTCATCAGCTGAAGAGTCTGACTGGGGTGGCTCTCAAATTCATGCCTGCTAAACCTAATCTTGAAGTCATGCCTGAACTTGTGCCCAAATGGGGAATTTTCTCATATGGTATAATAACATTGAAGGTACAAAACAAGGATTTTTGCGTCAATGTGATCAATAATCAAATATAGTAATAAGATGCCACAATCATATTTGGAAAAAATCACAAAAGATTTTATTACAAAAATATTTAACTCAAACACAATTACTTACAGCAAATAATATTAAAAACACCCACATCCCGATTTATGAATTTTGGGTGCATATATAAAATGGGAATTCCTGGATATGGTTTTTACAGGAAGTCTTCAAGTTTCTTATCAATGAGTTTAACTCATAAAGCTTCTTGTACTAATTCCCAAATAATTTTCTTAAGACCTTCAGTAGGGTCACAAGGTAACAAATGATAGAAATTATTATCTCTTAACTGGCAGAATGCTTGTCAGGTATTGAGAATTGTCTTGGATCTACAAAATTTGAATAGCTCAATATTATTCTAAAGGTATCATATTTAGCATTTGGAATGAAAGATAGACCATTATTCAGCAAATTATAATAATCTACAATAAATTGTTTGGAAGATAAATTGAAAACAGTAGTAAGCTCTTTATTCATTGATTATGTGGTATCATCTTGGATGTGATGATTCTTGAAAATCTTGTAGACCCTGTTGCCATATCTTCCTGCTTCCTCAATTTTGAGAATGTAAAAAATAGGGAACGTCCCTAGAAGAACTACTATAATCAACATTATTACTGTTGAAAGGAAGATCAACAGCTGTCGATGCAAATGATACACTCTTTTTTCTAGTACCCTTATTTTGATCTTCGTCTTCCTCTGATGATTCACTTGAGGAGGAGAAATACAATTTACCCAAAGGTTTCTTTCTATTCTTTACCATCTGGTATAATCTGCTTGATCTCTACAGAATTTTTTCATTTTGATATTTTTAATTTCTGATCAAAAGGTCTCCATTTGTATTTTGAATTGTTCCAACTTAACATCAAAATCTTTCCCATATGGTGTGACAGGAAGTGATCCTGTAGCTAGGACCTGCCCTCCAGTTGATCCCTTATCCCTTCACACCAAGGATGTGTCTCCAGGGCCAGGGAAGAGTTAGGATGACTGTTACAGGGAGTGATTTGATCATTAGAAATATAGATAGTTGGGTGGCTGGTGGGCATGAGTATCGCTTGGTAACGTGACTGCCTGGTGCAAGGTGATGAACCCCAAACACCACATAGATAAGATTTTAGAGAGTACTGGGGAGGAGCCAGCTGTTGTGGTACATGTGGGTACTAACGACATAGGAAAGTGCAGCAGGGAGGTTCTCGAGGCTAAATATATATAGGATCTTAGGTAGGAAACTGAAATCCAGAACCTCCAGAATTGTATTCTCAGAAATGCTCCTCGTTCCATGTGCAGCACCCCAGAGGCAGGCCGAGCTCCAGAGTCTCAAAGCATGGATGAGATGATGGTGCAGGGAAGAGGGTTTTAGATTTGTTAGAAACTGGGGAACATTCTGGAGAAGAAGGAACCTATTCCAGCTGGATGGGCTTCACCTTAATCATAGTAGAACCAGGCTGCTGGCACTACCTTTAAAAAGAAGATAGAGCACCTTTTAAACTAAACATAGAAACATAACAGAAACATAAAAATGACAGCAGAAAAGGACCAAATGATCCAACCAGTCTGCCCAGCAAGCTTATTCTAGTATCTGCTACACTATGCAGGTTACCCCCCATGCTTATCGGTTAACCAGACCATAAAAGTCAGGGCCCTCGGATATTGTTTGAATCCAGTTTCCCTTAACCATTGCCATGAAAGCAGAGAGTAATGTTGGAGTTGCATCAAAAGTATCAGGCTTAATGATTAAGGGTATTAAGTACCGCAACAGCTAGTTAACCCTATGTTTATTTGTTCCCCAAACCGTAAATGTTGGGGCCCTTGTTGGTTGCTGACGGTCTCTCTCTCTCTCTCTCTCTCTCTCTCCCCACCACATGATACTACCAATGTAAAGTGGTAATTCTAAAGTTTTCCTAAATGCAGGGGTTATTAATGCATTTTGATGAATCTAGGAGTTAGATGGAAAACTTATATGGCTAAGTCTTAATATCACTACTTAGTGGACAATGAACAATACTTATCCATGTTAATTTCTGAGATATTCTCCACTTAAGAATTGTTCAATCGCATTACACAACCGGGTTAAGCTGATTATGTGAATTATCACATTGTGGGAATTAAACTGGTCAAACTTAGAAATATAAGAGTATCGTTAGTGTTAATAGCAACAGATAGGTCAAGGAGGAGGTCAGAGTAAAGACATAGCTCCTTATCTTTCCCTACAAGCCCATATACCCCTCTCTTCCTTTATTTGTGTGGTGACCCTGAGCTCATAACCTAGGAGTCATCTTTGACTCCTCTCTCTCCTTCTCTACGCATAACCAAAACTCTGCTAAAACATGCCCTTTCTTTGTCTATAACATCACCAAAATTCATCCCTTCCTTTCTGAACACACTACCAGAACCCTTATCCACTCTCTCATCTCCTCCCACTTAGACTATTGCAACCTGCTCCTCACAGGTCTCTCAGCGAGCCATCACTCTCCTATACAATCTATCCAAAATTCATCTGCGTGATTTATCTTTTGCCATAGTTACTATAGTCACCTAACCCTTCTTCTGAAGTTATAGCATTGGCTCCCTATCCATTCCCGCATACAATTCAAACTTCTCTTTCTCACCTACAAATGCCTTCACTCTACAGTACCTCAATACCTCTCCTCTCTTATCTCTCTTTATACCCCTCCTTGTGCATAATGCTCATGAGACAAATCACTTCTATCTGTGCCATTCTTCTCTACCGCCAATTTCTGACTCCATGCCTGAGGTTTCTTGTGCTATATGTTTGTCTTATTAGATTGTAAGCTCTATTGAGTAGGGAATGTCATTTTGTGTGTTTGGATAGTGCTGCATATGTTGTATAGTGCTATAGAAATGTTAAGTAATAGTAGTAGTAACCTAGGGAGGTAAGTTCTGAATCTGTTATAGGGAACTGGAGATCTGTCTGTACCAGAATGTACACTTATGATACTGCTGTTTTCTATAAAAACTGAATTGTGATTGGTCTGTGAAGTAGCAGGCTAGCAAATAAAACCTATTGTTTCAGTGCCTCTGACTGCATCTATGAGTGTTTGGACAATCGATCCCCAGAGAAGGCACAGATGAGAACCTTGTCACAAGGAGAAATTACTTTTGGAGTCTTCATGAATTCAATGTTCAAGAACTGACAAAAAAAAAAGGGGGAGAGGGAAGCAGTTTCCAGGAAAGTATGTTATTGTGTGAAAATCAGAAAATTATTTTTTTCTTCATTGTGGTGTGCGGTCTGAACAAATGTATCACAATGGGGAGGGCTTAAGCGTTGTCTTATAATTAAACAGCAAAAAACTGGATGCAGAGAGCCATAAACTATCAATACATTCACCAATGCATTTCAAATAGGTAAAATTCACTCAGAGATCAGCCAAGATAACGCATGACAAAAATTCAACAGCTCATCTGATAGTGTGACTCAGCTCATTTCTATTATGCCCTTTCTTATACTGATACATACTAGTAACTCTTTATAACTAACAGTTAACTATATTTCTTAGGGCAGAACTACACCTCATAGGTAAGGAAAACACACATACAACATAATGTATATCATCCAAAATTCAGGAGGTAGGCCCAAAGGAAAACCTTTAAACTTCGTAAAGTCTGATGTTCTTCAGAAACAAACTCACATTTTGAGGCCTATGCCCCAATGGCTTAGCCATAATTGATTTCTTTTTTTTTTTTTTTGGGGGGGGGGGGGGCAAGGTTATTATGGGTGGTCACAATATGCATTGTTAGGTAATTATAAGACTAGGCCACAGGCTCCTGGGGGATACAACTGAGGTTCTGATAATTAAACAGTTGTGATAACCCCCCTACCCCCCCCCCCCCCCCCGAAGAATATTCCTGTAAAAGCACAGGAGTATATTTGAGATCCTGCTAACCATATAGATGGTGGCTCTGAAGGAGACTTCTGCAGGTAAAAGAGTTTTTTATATTTTTTTAAAAATGGTCTTTTATAACATTGCCCCTCCGATATGTGTGCATCTCATGTATGTGTGTAAATGTACCCAGACTAGCAGATGAATTCCTGGAGGCAGGATTGGGAAGGGGTTTGGCCCTTTGTGTGTACATTTTCAAGAAAGGATTGTGCACATATTTTAGCAGCTGCAAGTGTGTGCAGGTACATTTGGTGGAATAATTTTCAAAGTGTAATTATGTGTGTTTATTACCCACAAAATGTGCACTAACCATGCAGGCAAATATTCTGGGAATGTCAAGGTAATACACGATACTGACTGATTTTCATAGGATTAGTAATGTGCTACCAGTTTTTTATCAACGGCCTCTCACCAGCTATGTTCCATTTGGTGAAGTACTCCTTGTTTTCACAAAGTGTCTAACTCTCTACTATGTTTCTCCATAGAACAAAAATTAAAATGTTCATAGAACATTCGGTAATTGCCTAAGGGACAGGTGACTTCCACATTTGATGGCAGGCAGGTGGGACCACTGCTTTTTAATATGTTTATAAATGACTTGGAAATGGGAATAAGTGAGGTGATCAAATTTGACAATGAAACAAAGTTATTCAAAGTTGTTAAATCACAAGAGGATTGTGAGAAATTGAAGAGGACATTGCAAAACTGAGAGACTGGGCATGCAAATGGTAAATTAAATGTAATGTGGACAAGTGCAAAGTGATGCACTTAGGGAGGAGTGACCCAAATTATAGCTAAACAATGTAAGGTTCCACATTAAGAGTCACTACTCAGTAAAAGGATCTAGGTGTCATCACTGAAAATACATTGAAATCTTCTGTTCAGTGTGCAGCAGCAGCAGCCAAGAAAACAAATACAGGGAGAGTCACTCGAAAGAGGCACCAAATATTCTGTTGTAACTTCTGTTAGGATGAAGCAATCTGATCCAAAAAAAATATGCTACATACCTTGACGTATGTGTAATCTTTTGCATTACATGCGATGCTGGAAGTGATCACCGTTTTCCGCCAGACACATTCTGACATGGCGCTCCACATTCCTGAACGTGTCTGTGAGCGTATCAGAGGGGAATAGCAGCAATTTCACGTTGGATGTTTTCCTTCAAATCTTCCACAGTGCGAGGCTTGTTCCGATAGACTTTTCCTTTGAGCATATCCCAAAGGAAGAAGTCTGGTGGTGTCAGTCAGATCCGGCAACCATGGTGGCCAAAGCCCCTTTGAGATTACCCTGTTGCCGAAAAAGGACTCAATTTCTGCTATGCTCTTTGCCAATGTGTGACACGTTGCTCCATTTCGCAAACGGAGGTTAAACATTGTGATGGCTGTCCGGCGCCTACCTAATCGCTCTGATGTGGGGGCATCCTGGCTTGTTCGAGGCTCCATATACTGAGGAGCACATTGCATGTTGTTTCGTTCAGATTGCTTCGTCCTATTGAGAGGTATTACAGAATATTTGGGGCCTCTTTTGAGTGAATCTCCCCATAGAATGCTAGGGGTTATTAGGAAAGGAATGCATAATGCCTCTGTATTGCTCCATGATGTAACCTCAGCTTGCTTTTGTGTGCAGTTCTGGTCACCCACATCTCAAAAAAAGATATAGCAGAATTAGAAAAAGCTACAGAGAAGGGCGACCAAAATGATAAAGGAGATGGAACAATTCCCCTATGAGGGAAGGCTAAAGAGGTTAGGACTCTTCAGCTTGGAAAAGAGATGGCTGCGGGGAGATATAATAGAGGTTTATAAAATAATGAGTGGAATGGAACAAGTAAACATTAAGCCGTTGTTTACTCTTTCAAAAAGTACATAAACTAGGGGACACACAATGAAGTTACTAAGCTGTACATTTAAAACTAATAAGAGGAAATTTTTTTTGCTCAATGCATAATTAAGCTCTGAAATTTGTTGCCAGAGGATGTATTGAAAGCTATTAGTGTAGCTGCATTTAAAAATGGTTTGGACAAGTTCCTGGAGGAAAACTCCATTAACCATTATTAAGGTAGAATTGCAGAAATCCATTGCTTATTCTTAGGATAAGCAGCTTGGAATCTATCTACCTCTTGGGATGCTGCCAGATACTTGTGACCTGGATTGGCTACTATTGGAAACAGGATACTGGCTTGATGGCTCCTTGTTCTGACCCAGTATGGCAAGTCTTAAGGTCTTATATAAGATGTTAGTTAGAGTCCCTGTTGACTGCTTAGCAGTTTACATTAACTATCTCCCTCTTTGATCAAGTACTTTAAATAAATATGGAAATCCCACATGGTCAGGGTTTCTCCTGAAGGTCTGGAGGAAAAGCAGAGATGCAAATAAAATTTTTAAGAAAAACATTAAGGGACGGATTTTAAAAGGGTTACGCATGCCGGGCCTATTTTAAAAAGGCCTGGCGATGCGTGTAAAGCCCCAGGACATGTGTAAGTCCTGGAGCTTTACAAAAGGGGTGGTCCAGGGCGGGGAGGTCCAGGGGCGGGGTGGGGCGGGGTCAGGCTCCTGGCACAG
The DNA here is from genome assembly GCF_901001135.1 of Rhinatrema bivittatum. Taxonomy (NCBI): domain Eukaryota; kingdom Metazoa; phylum Chordata; class Amphibia; order Gymnophiona; family Rhinatrematidae; genus Rhinatrema; species Rhinatrema bivittatum. The sequence continues at coordinate 566,958,166 of NC_042615.1, forward strand.
TGGCCATATTTACTGCTGTGCCGGGGATCGCGCGCTGGCACTCGGCCAGCGTGCGCAACTTACTTCAGCCCCAGGGCTGAAGTAAGCTTTGCAACAAAGAAAACAAAAAGGAAAAGGTAGGGGGGAAAGAGTGGGGAGGTAGGGGAAAGGAAGGGAAGGTGGGGTGGTGGGGTAGGGAACGGGGGAAGGCTGCGAGGCTCGGTGCGGGCTTGGTACGAGCAAGGTGCACAATTGTGCACCTCCTTGCACGCGCCAACCCCCGATTGCTCCCGCCTGCGCGCACAAGTTATAAAAGCAGGTGTACATGTGTGTGTGCCGGGTAGCACGCGCACATGTACGCCCACGCGCACCTTTTTAAAATCTACCCCAAATTGTGTCTTCAGCCAGTTCTAAGAAAAGTTATGCTAAATGTCAATAAATTACCATTACAAATGATGTTAGATCTTGTGACACAAAGAACACAGATTGGCAAACTTAACAGATTTTATTCTTTTTGTTCTCTTCAGATATATATACATGGGGGTAGATTTTTAAAAAATGCGCGTTCGCGTACTTTTGTTGGTGCACCAGTCGCAAACAAAAGTACGCTGGATTTTAGTAGATACGCGCGTATCTTCTAAAATCCAGGATCGGCGCGCGCAAGGCTGCCGATTTTGGGCAGCCGGCGCGCCCGAGCCACGCAGCCTGCCTCCGTTCCCTCCGAGGCCGCTCCGAAATCGGAGTGGCCTCGGAGGGAACTCTCTTTCGCCCTCCCCTCCCCTTCCCCTCCCTTCCTCTACCTAACCCACCCCCCCCCCCGGCCCTATCTAAACCCCCCCCTACCTTTGTCCATGGATTTACGCCTCCTGGAGGGAGAAGTAATCCACGTGCGCCAGCGGGCCGCTGGCGCGCCGAGATGCAACCCGGGGCGGTTCTGGAGGGCGCGGCCACGCCCCCGGACCGCCCTGGGCCGAAACCACGCCCCCGGCCCGCCCCCGAAACGCCGCGCCCCGCCCCCAAAACGCCGCGTCGATCGGCCCCGCCCCGACACACCCCCGACAAAAAACCCCGGGACTTACGCGAGTCCCGGGGCTCTGCGCGCGCCGGCAGGCCTATGGAAAATAGGCGCGCCGGTGCGCAAGGCCCTGCTCGCGTAAATCCGGGCGGATTTATGCGAGCAGGGCTTTTAAAATCCGCCCCATACATTTTAACTTTTAGTTACATTTCTAAACTTTAAATTAAAAAGTAATTATCAGAGCTCTGTAATCTAAAGTAATAAAGTAATAAAAGTCCACACTCCCTCCCGACCCCTCAGATCGACAAACCTAATGCTATTAGATATGTCCCATCTCCAAAGCTTACACAGCTTGAGGAATCCAGAGAACACACCTTCTTCTCTTCAGGACCACTGCAATGGAACAGCCTACAAAAGGAAGTAAGATGCCTCCAAGAAATAATATTTTAAAAAACCAAAACCCTAAAAACCCTCCTCTGCAAAAAAAAGCGTTCCCGAAACTAAACGGTAATGGATTACCCCCGACATGCCCCTCCTCTGAGAGTGCTACTTAGCCGACTACTGACCATGCTTCTGGCCCCCTCTGTCTCGATAGAGTGAACACCCTCATGCTTGTATGTTGCTACCTTCTTACTGAAGAATTATGTAACATCCTGTTCTTTCCTGTTCATTTGATTGTGTATGTTCATACTGTACCCCGCTCTGAACATAGGAAGGGTGTGTAATAAATGTTTCTAAGTAAATAAATAAGTCTATAATTCTGATCAGAATGGACTATTCTAGCATGAAGGTATATTGGGTTAGTGAGCTCACAGTCTCACAGGTTGGGCGCCTTATCTACAGATCCGGAAGGGGAGATGTTGGGTCAGGTAAAGTCACATTTATGTCTTTTTTCCGGATCCTAGACGTGTGAAGTTGCACTTGTCTCCCTAATCTTTAATTAAATAAAAGGGGATCTCGTTACTCTCATCTGAAAAGATCTTTAGCAGCCTAGATGTCCATTTACCTCTTTCACAGCATACCTGATGTGAAATTGGAAATTCTAGCTAAAAATAAGAATAAAGTTAATGTATTTCCCTGTCTTTTTTTTTATTATTATTATAGAGGAGTAGCAGGTTTCTCTCATTCACTCTCTCATTATGCACTCTTTCCCCCTCAGATATATTGGAACAGAAGTTCTCTTTAATCTCACAGACACAGGTGTCTATATTTGCATCAGAACTACCACCGTCTATTTTTGTTATGGCCGATTTCCTCAAGACAGAAGCTGTTTGAATCCGAGGTTATTCTTTTTTAAACCTCCTAGTTTGATATTCTTCAAATCTCTCTCAGTTGTCCATTGCCTTTCCCAGGTTTTGTTTTGTTTTTTTTTAATTCATATTACTTGGATTCACATATTATTTCCCTTTTGAACACAAGCCAAATTCTGATAGCTTTCTAGTGTTTTAATTTCTGTCAGAGGTGACTAATGGCACTTTCACTGCTAACTTGCCTAGTGTACTCACCAACTCTCCCACAGTCCTCTCACAGTGGGTGTCTTTTCTCTGGCCGGACTTAGGATTTTGCCACTCCTAGGCACTGCTGGTGCTGTCCCCTCCCCCCCCCCCCCAACACACACACACACACGCACTCACACACACACTGCACACTTCCAGTAAGGAGCTGTTAGAAAGGGTAGCAGAGGGCTGTTCTCTGCTGAATGAGATTCAGCAGAGCTGGAAGGCAGCAAATCTTCAGCCAGCCTGCTGCCCTTAAATGTGTGCTGCCCTAGGCAGTAGGCAATAGGCATTGGCCTAATGTATGCCTATTAACTAATCCAGGGCTGTCTGTTTCCAAACAAAATAGGGGTGATATAAACACGCACACACACAAAAATGGAATACAGCTTCCCTCTTTTCTCACTTCATCTTGCTCCTTTGCACGTTTGTACTCGCACACATACATGTGAATGAGAGAACTCCCTTGTCAGCAGCTCTTTTCTTCAGCTGCTTTTCTCTGTCCTGCTTCATCCCCTCAATATTCTAAACTATCTTTTCTTTTCTGCAGAAGCCTCCAATTGTCCTGCTCTAAGTGTAGTACACTATCATCAAAGTAAGTGAAAGGCAAACATTTAGCCCATTACAATATACTAACAAAATTGTATTTCAGTCTGCTCAAGCACAGATGAAAGAGAGTGACAGAAATCAGAACCGGGAGAGGATGTCATGAACTGGAGCCAGTGCTCCACTTGTTGAGGAAGATTGGCTCATACCTTCATACAACACCTAGTCATCAAAGTCTGCAAAAAAAAGGAGAAAGATTGCTTTCAGATGATGCCATCATGCATTCCCAGCAGATCCTTCCCCTTCAAACATGGAAGAAATCTGACAGCTCTGAGTCAGGGAATCAGCCCCTAACACCTAGGGGTGTGCATTCGTTTTGAACTTAAATGTAAAACGCAACTTATTTTTTTTTTAACTTAAAAAAGTGATGAGGCGAAAACGATCGGATTTCCAACTTATTCAACATAGCTATGTTGAATAAGTTGGAAATCGCGGTTGTTGATCCTAAATAAAAATTTAAACCCCTCACCCTCCTTAATCCCCCCCCAAGACTTAGCAAAACTCCCTGGTGGTACAGCAGGGAGTCAGGACGCCATTTCTGCTCCTTTGCGAGGAGCACGTGACGTCGGCGTCACGTGATTCCCCGTGCGATCGCTCCGGGATCCTCGTTGCACCCAAAAGGAACTTTTGGCCAGCTTGGGGGGGCCTCCTGGCCCCCCCAAGCGCACAAATCTACGCCAGATTTTATAACATGTGCGCGCAGCCGCGCGCACATGTTATAAAATCCGGGGTCGGCGTGTGCAAGGGGGTGCACACTTGTGTACCTTGCACGCGCCGAGCCCTAGGGGAGCCCCGATGGCTTTTCCTGTCCCTCCGCCCCCCCCCCCCCACCTTCCCCTCCCTTCCCCTACCTAACCCACCCCCCCAGCCCTACCCAAACTCCCCCTAACCTTTGTTCCATAAGTTGCGCCTGCTTCTGGGCAGGCGTAGGTTGCGCGCGCCGACCAAGTGCTGGCGCGCGATCCCCTGGCACGGCCACTGTACCGAAGGCCTCGGTCCTGCCCCCATCCTGCCCCTTTCACAAAGCCCCAGGACATACCCACATCCCGGGGCTTGTGCGATTCGCCGGGCCCATGCAAAATAGGCTCGACGCACGTTGGGCTTTTAAAATCTGCCCCTTTATGCGCATTCCATTTATTCTTTGTATAACTATATTTTTTGTGGAAATAAAGGATTAAACAGATTTATCCTCAAAAAGAAAACAGATTGTGAAACCAGCATTAGAATAATGCTCCTACATAGTAATCCCAAGAAATGTTATAAGTATAAGCATCCAGGATCCCAACTTCTCAAAAGAAAGAGAGGGGACCAAGGAGGAAAATTAAGATGTACAGGCTCAAGAAAATACATAGAAGGCACTATTCAACCTAGTGACTCAGGCAGACCTCAAGATTTGAATTTCCCAGCTCTCTCAGCAGCAACATTTAAACTAGATAAACTCATTAGCTGGCTAAAATTTAGCCAGATAAAAAGAGGCAGGGGGAGAAGTGATCTGGGCAAGTGGCCGACATGTATCCAGCCATCCCTGACCATCAACACTAGAAGGATAAACTTAGGTAAGTATGGTCAGAGAAAATACTGTCTTACAGTTAACCGAGTGTATTCAGTGACAGACTCATCTGGTCAGCCTCCACTGAATACCCGGGTAACTTTCCCACTCACCAGCCTGATGAATATTGATCTCCCAGTGGTTTCCCTGATATCTAAAGAACATTTTCAAGTACATTTTAATATAAAGCCCGCACTTAAATAGTGTGTTTAATCAATTCTGGAAAAGCCCTCCTTATGTTTAAAATCATGAGAGGTCTAGAACGGGTAGATGTGAATCGGTTATTTACTCTTTCGGATAGTAGAAAGACTAGGGGGCACTCCATGAAGTTAGCATGTGGCACATTTAAAACTAATCGGAGAAAGTTCTTTTTTACTCAAAACACAATTAAACTCTGGAATTTGTTGCCAGAGGATGTGGTTAGTGCAGTTAGTATAGCTGTGTTTAAAAAAGGATTGGATAAGTTCTTGGAGGAGAAGGCCATTACCTGCTATTAATTAAGTTGACTTAGAAAATAGCCACTGCTATTACTAGCAACGGTAACATGAAATAGACTTAGTTTTTGGGTACTTGCCAGGTTCTTATGGCCTGGATTGGCCACCATTGGAAACAGGATGCTGGGCTTGATGGACCCTTGGTCTGACCCAGTATGGCATGTTCTTATGTTCTTATGCTCTGAATAATCCTAAAGACATCTTGGAAAAATCAGATTTTCTAGTCAAAAACTCAGAGTGGTTACTATTCAAAGGCATGTATAACTTTTGAGTTATCTGAATAAGTGCCAAGGTTTGAATATTGTGCCCACTTAACTGAATAAATTTTATCCGGATAAGTCATTAGCTAGATACAATTTATCCAGATAAGTGGGAGGCATTTCAGGGGCAGAGTTGAGTTAGTCAAATATATTATCTTGCTAACTCTAGTATTTAGAGTTAGCTAACCCTAGACATGTCTAAGAGCAGGGTTAAAGTTATTCAGAAACATGTTCCTGAATAACGTTAACCTTAATTGACTAAATTCAAAGAATATAGCAGATTAAGTGGCAACCAATTTAAAACAAAAAAAACACAAAATGGGAGGCTTGCCAGCCCAATCTCCACTCTCCACCTCTGTAAAACAAATGTGCAACCTCCCAGCCTGATCTCCCTGCCTCCAAGCCTTCCCAAAGATTGTGGTAGTGAAAGGTCTATGGGACCAATCTCTTCCCACCTCCCCCCACCCCCTCACTCCTGCTCCATAGTTCATCCAAAAAAAACCTACCTCGAACCCCTCTTCATCCCCCTACCCCACCACCCACCACTCTCCAAATCCCGCCAGGCTGCTGGGATGACGGTACGCCGAAACCACTCCTGGAAGCTTCCAGCACTGTCAAAGATTTTTTGAAAGTTTCCAGGAGCGGTATGAGCATACGATAATCCCAGTGACCCAGAGGGTTTTGGAGAGTGCTGAATAAGGTCGGAGGGTAAGGGTTGTGGTTGCAGAGGGGGAGGAGGCAGAGTGGATTAGGAGGAGGCTGGAGGTACTTTTTTTTTTTTGACAAACTGCAGGGGAGGGCGGGGGTTGGGGGAAGAGCAGCAGTCAGCCTCATAGGCCCTTTCACTTTGGCCTAATACTTAAGTGGTTTGGATGGAGGGGGAATCAGGCCAACAGACCGCACATTTTTCTCACCGATGTGAAGAGTGGGAGATTGGGCCAGGAGGCCCACCATGTTATTTTTTTTTTGTTAATGGTCATCAATTAACTGGCTAGTTAGATTTTAAAATTACCTGACTGGGGGATGTTCAAGGATATTCAGCAGAATATTTATCCCGTTGAATATCCCTGATAATGTATCCGGCTAACTTTAGCAGATAATTTATCTGTTTTACATTTTTTTGAAATATTGACCTCTCTGTCTCTGTTTTTAAAGAATAAATGTAACACTCAATCTCTGCCTGATCCCATGACAAAAGAAACAAATAGAATAGCATAACACATCTTCTCCTCATGGGATATCGCTAGAGATGTCAGTGTGACAGAATATACAGAAGAAAACCCTAAAACATCTTAAAGGACTGGATCCAGAGATCTGGCCCAGTCCATCTTAAGCCTGTGACAGCAGGGAATCCTGGTCTGGGCGGAGATCCCTGGGAAAGTAGTACAACTAGTCAGGCCCAGGAGGGAAGAGGACCCCCCTGGGAAAGAAGGAAGCATAGAGAAAGAGAGTACTGCTGAATTGTAAGTTGTGATACTAAATTCATTTTGCTAAACTGTGAAGAATAGCAGAGAGCTGCTTTTGTTTGTGTTCTTGTCACTAAAGATGAAGATTATGCACAATTTCTGCCAGAGTCCAGCCTGAATCTATCCTCTAGGTACCCTAACACTGCTCACAGTGCCACAGCCAGATATATCAAAGCTATCTATTGAGATAAGCAAATCCATATCTCCCTCCCATTATTTGATATTGTGTCTTGAATTAGGGACATAATAGTCCCTAAAGGTAGGAGGCATAGCCTCAGAAGGGATATTGAGGATTTCCAAAATGTTGTTTTTTTCAGTTTATCAATTAGTGAGCTAAATTTTAATTTAGGGAAATTCAGAAATTATGCATTATTTCCTTAACCTATTTTCCAATGTCAGAATCTTATTGTGAAGAAGAATATTGTCCTTACTTAAAGATACATTGGAGCAGGGCCTCCCAAAACTGTCCTGATGACCGCACAGCCAGTCAGGGTTTCATGATATTCACAATGAATACAAATGAGAGAAATTTCCATATGCTTACTCAGTATCATATATATTCATTGTGCATGCCCTAAAAATCTGACTGACTGTGGGGGTCAGTAGGACAGGTTTGGGAAGCCCTGCATTAGATGCTTGAAAGGTGGATACCTGGCTCCAAATTATAACACCTTTGCACTGTGTTCTTCCAACAAGAATTCTGATTTTGAAAGAATAGCTGTCTTAACACAACAGTAGCTGTAAAATGAAGGTATTTTGTCATCCGGAAGATCATAACCCATAATATTTCTACAGTTGAAACTTTAGTTGGGGACCCCATTTCCTTTCCTGAACAACTCCACATGGAGGCCAAAAAGGGAACTGCAAATGGTACACTAACATGTGAGTGTTTCACAGCTAGGCCTCTGAGGGTCAACTGACCAGCCCCCCCTCCCAGTCCCATGTCCTGTGTGTGAAAATACAAACGTATAAGCACACACACAAACTACTCTTCAACCCTCCCCCAGAGGAACTCCTCCTCTCACTATAGATAAAGTTACGTGTGCAGTTGCGCTATGCTCGTTAAGTTCACCCATGCATGGGAGGTAGCAATTTACTAAAAGCCCTTTTCTGCAGGTAAAGCAGCGTTTTAGCAATGCAAATGGATTAAAAAAAAAAAAAAGGTACTTATACTTTGTTGTCTCTGCATTTGTAACTCTTTTGGTACTTGCTTCAAACTGGAATGGGAGTGAGCAGGAGCAAAATGCAGGGAGCAATGGAGCTTCAGCTTAAGCTCACTTACTTCCTCTGATGTACTGTTTTTATCCTTTGCACATATAGCTGAAAACAATGATTTAATACAAAAAAAAATCTGTTTTAGGGCACCAGAGGGTTAAACTGCATTTTTAAAAAATCAACTCAGAATACGAGTCCTTTCAGAAATAAAAATCAACAGAGAATTTTAATATGCTCTAAGTGAAGAATAAATTGGTTTTGTTGGCTCTTTTTGTGCACTTTTCATCAAGATTGTCCATTTGATATTACGCAACTGAATTTCCAGAAGCGACAGAGAGACAGTTTTTATTCTAATGAAGTTACTCTTTCTACTGTACCTAGAGATAAACATAATTTTTTTTAAATTATGGACTGAAGGCCAAATGGCAGCATTATGGAGAGATGCACTTGGGGATACAATATCTTTATTGCCTGTAAAGGTCAACACAGCTGAACACTTAAAGCCTGAAGCACTGGCAATTTAGAGTTTGCATTATTAAGTTTAAAAATAACATCCATGCATTAGATGTTGTCCAAGTATAATGGCATAATGATGACTGTACTAAATCAGACTTTATTACTATTGTTGTGTAATATTCTTATTTCATGGTACCAATTTCTTTATCTCATGAACAGGAATGTACAGTAATATGCATTGTTTAAGTGGACTGGAAGGGTGATGTCTGCAAGTTAACTGATGCCCAGTTATGCAATCATCTGTTACTCCAAAAATATCTACAGCACATTTATTTTGCTAGAAAACTTTTTCTTTAACTTTTCTTATTAAATCTGTCCAAGACAGTGAATAAAGTTAAAAAAAAGTGAGAGAATCACATATATAAAGTACTTTAATTAATCAACGTGTTAAACCCTCATATGTGAGCAGTTGCATACTTACGCTGCAAAGCATTTTAACATTTGTTCACTTAAGAACATAAGAACATGCCATACTGAGTCAGACCAAGGGTCCATCAAGCCCAGCATCCTGTATCCAACGGTGGCCAATCCAGGCCATAAGAACCTGGCAAGTACCCAAAAACTAAGTCTATTCCATGTTACCGTTGCTAGTAATAGCAACAGTATTTTCTAAGTCAACTTAATTAATAGCAGGTAAATGGACTTCTCCTCCAAGAACTTATCCAATCCTTTTTTAAACACAGCTATACTAACTGCACTAACCACATCCTCTGGCAACAAATTCCAGAGTTTAATTGTGTGTTGAGTAAAAAAAGAACTTTCTCCGATTAGTTTTAAATGTGCCACATGCTAACTTCATGGAGTGCCCCTAGTCTTTCTGTTATCCGAAAGAGTAAATAACTGGTTCACATCTACCCGTTCTAGACCTCTCATGATTTTAAACACCTCTATCATATCCCCCCCTCAGCCATCTCTTCTCCAAGCTGAAAAGTCCTAACCTCTTTAGTCTTTCCTCATAGGGGAGCTGTTCCATTCCCCTTATCATTTTGGTAGCCCTTCTCTGTAACTTCTCCATCGCAATTATATCTTTTTTGAGATGAGGTGACTAGAATTGTACACAGTATTCAAGATGCGGTGTCACCATGGAGCGATACAGAGGCATTATGACATTTTCTGTTTTATTCACCATTCCCTTTCTAATAATTCCCAACATTCTGTTTGCTTTTTTGACTGCCACAGCACACTGAACCGACGATTTCAATGTGTTATCCACTATGACGCCTAGATCTCTTTCTTGGGTTGTAGCACCTAATATAGAACCTAACATTGTGTAACTAAAGCATGGGTTATTTTTCCCTATATGCATCACCTTGTACTTATCCACATTAAATTTCATCTGCCATTTTGATGCCCAATTTTCCAGCCTCATAAGCTCTTCCTGCAATTTATCACAATCTGCTTGTGATTTAACTACTCTGAACAATTTTGTATTATCTGCAAATTTGATTATCTCACTCGTCGTATTTCTTTCCAGATCATTTATAAATATATTGAAAAGTAAGGGTCCCAATACAGATGCCTGAGGCACTCCACTGCCCACTCCCTTCCACTGAGAAAATTGTCCATTTAATCCTACTCTCTGTTTCTTGTCTTTTAGCCAGTTTGCAATCCACGAAAGGACGTTGATTAATTAAAGTACTTTATATATGTGATTCTCTCACATTGTTTTCATATAATTTCTATCACATATTGCACCAGTTCTTCATTTTTGAGTTAGACAGCTATTTTACAAATACCAGTCTTACTTGAAAATGTTGTGTCCTGAAGTCAAGAGAGCACCTCAGTAAAGTTGTTTCATTATTTACCTAAGAAGACAATTAAGGAGGTAACTGGTTTGCGATAATCAGCATTTATTCAGAATCCATAGTTTCAGTTTAAGGTGAATCAGTTTAGAGTTAATCTCTTTTTATAGGCCAAGGCACTGAATTAAATTTTGTGATGTGGGATCTTCTTGGTATTTGGGTACTTGCTAGGATCTTGTGGCCTGGTTTGGCCTCTGTTGGAAACAGGATGCTGGGCTTGATGGATCCTTGGTCTGACCCAGCATGGCAATTTCTTATGTTCTTATGTTCTTAACCTTTTTCATTAGGTTTTCCGATAGTATAGTAGTTAGAGATCAGAACTGTGATTCCTGGAAATCTAGGTTTTATTCCCTGTACACTGTTCACTGGGGCAAAAGTCATATACACTTGAGATTTAGAAAAATTTGCAATAATAGATATTCATTAAATGCAGAGCCCTATTAACTAAACTCTATTAAACCTTGGAATTTACTAAACTGCGGGACCTGAATATGGTAGTTTAGTTTAATCCATCAGAGGCAGTAACTTCAGCTGCTGTAAGTTGGAAACTACACATGTTCCTGTGGAAGCCTCATGCAATAGCATCTCCCCCAACCTAGGCCGCCATCTTCACAGGGCCATAAGCCCCATGTGAAGTGCATCCCCTATGAAGTAAAGGCTCATTGGCAAAGTCAAAGCACAATCAAGCTCCCTCCCCTCCAACCTGGCACATCACTATCTGTGTTTAAAAAAGGATTGGATAAGTTCTTGGAGGAGAAGTCCATTACCTGCTATTCATTAAGTTGAATTAGAAAATAGCCACTGCTATTACTAGCAACAGTAACATGGAATAGACTTAGTTTTTGGGTACTTGCCAGGTTCTTATGGCCTGGATTGGCCACTGTTGGAAACAGGATGCTGGGCTTGATGGACCCTTGGTCTGACCCAGTATGGCATGTTCTTATGTTCTTATGACCCTACTACCTCTCCTCCTGTAATTAACCCTGCCACCGGCTTCTAAACTCTACCCAACCAAATATGTTGTTAACAACCCCGCCCCACCTCCCCAGGGTGTCCCTTACTCCTGCACCCCAGCCTACTCCAATTTTGGTTTATCCAAAAAAGCCCCCCATCCAAAGAGGAAAGGATTGATCCCCAGTCATTCTTGAACTGCTGGTGCTGTGACTCAAAATGGTGCCTGCTTTCCTGACCCTCCCCTTTGACTCTCATATGTGGGGCAAGAGGGAGCCTCCAGTCAGCTTGCTCCATTTTAAATCATGGCACAGAAGGGGGAGAACTAACTGGAAATCTCTTCTACCCCATTTAGACTAGGGGGGCTTTTTCATGTACACTAGGATGAGCCAGTGTTGGGGTGAGGCAAGGTTAATTGCTATTGGAAAGGTCTTCCTCTCGGGACTGGAGGGGCAAATAGTGATGTGCCAGGTAGGGGCAAGGGGACTCAAGGGAGCATTGAATTTGCCAATGGGGCTTTTCTTGATAGGGTAGGAGAATTTCATGTGGGGGAAGATAGTAATGGGAACATTGCCAGGCAGTGTAGCCTGACAGTGCTGTTGGGGAAGTTAGCTACTCTTCTTGAGGTGTAGATAACTTTTACATATTAGTATGGATCATGAAGATTTTTCATCATCTATGCTTCTCCATTTCAATAGTAATGTACTGCTCTGCATGCATTTATATGTGACACAGCTCATTAACTGGTAAGCATTGTACCTGAGTTTTGCAGGGAAATGACACATGCAATTTCAAGCTATTTGAAAATGGCATGCAATTACGCATTTTTAGTTTACAATAACCACCTATTTTGGCATTTACTGTGTGAAAATGCATTATCTCAATTTATTAGACAGGCCCCTTAAAAAATAAAAAAGTTTCCATCTTACATTTAAAATACTTGGTTCAGAAGCATTAGATATTTTGCAAAGTTCATACAAATCCCATGTAAATACAACTTTTAGAACAACCCCAATTATGATCATCATCATTGTTTATTTGTTTCATGCTTTTCAAGGCGTGTTACAGATTACATAGGGATAATAGATGTGAGGATAATTAAATAGAAGATTGTTATAGTTACATGGTAGAAAATAGAGTTCCAAGGTTACATAATAGGAGTGTAGAATATAGGGGTTACTACAGTTACATGATAGAGTGTGACTACAAGGATTTGTGTTGCGGTCCCGGGCCGTGTCCCGGTCCCTCCACCTACCTTGGAGACGGACCGGGCCGCTGTGATGTCTTTTCCGCCCTGTACGGGCCTGCCTGGCTCCTGCCGCGGCTCTCCCTCCTCGAGGGAGATGCCGCTGATGCTCCATGGCTGGCCCCACCCCCTAGGTGCGCACGTGCAGGGCTCAACATTTAAAGGGGCCAGCGCAGGAAAGTGAAGCACTGCCCTGAGGTGACGTCAGACACTCCCAAGGTACTTAAACCCTGAAACTGGCTCCACTCCTTGCCTTGCAATGAAGTTCATTCTTCTTAGAGTTGCTAGTTGCTGTTCCTGGCTTCTGATTTCGGCTTTCGTCCACTGGCTTCTGACTTCGGCTTTCGTCCACTGGTTTCTGACTTCAGCTGTTGTCCTCTGGTTCCTGACTTCAGCTTTCGTACAGGAGGTCTTGCCTAAGTCCAAGCGACGGGTCCTCACGAGCTCCTCTCGGGGGGACCACGGGCTTCCAGTGGTGAAGATCCGGTTGGCCTCCTGGCTCCAGCTCTACTCTCCTCCTCCGACACCTGTACACAGGAGACCGCTCGTAAGTCCAAGCGGCCTGGGTCCTCACGGGCTCCTCCTGGGGGGATCCCGGGTCTCCAGTGGTGAAGATCCTCCTGGTCTCCTGCCTGTGCTGCCTCCCGGCTTTGACTTCCACTGAGGGCCTTCCCACAGTGCGTCTTCATCTGTCCTAGTTGGCTCAAGGGTCCACTAATCCAACAGTGTGAGGTTCTTAAGGGTTTGTATAAAAGATTTAGAAGCTATATACAAAGACTTGACATTGTAATGATCTGTACACAGTGTTGTTGGGAGTTATCTACAGGCATTTTAATTTGACTTCAGTCATCTCAGTTCTGTCAACAGATCCTATGCAGTGATTTAGGATATATGCAGAGTCTTTAGTAATGCGTGTGTCATTGGTGAATAGCAAATGTTGCTTCAAAGAGCTTCCTGAAGGATAAAAGATCTGGAGCATATCCAATGCGGAATGGTAGGGCATACCATGGTGTCAGAATTGAGTCTGCAAAAGTTTTCTTCCTAATTCCAGCAAGGCTCATAGTTTTGGGTGATGGAACCATTAGAAATGCCTGAGTTTATGACTGAAAATGGCAAATGAGTTTATAAGGAGCTATTGTTCTTGCCATATAATTTGGTGTCATATATAATAACACATTATTAGAATAATTTCACAATTCTTGAGTCGCATTAGCCCTTATATGATAAGTGAGTCATTTCAATGACAGTGACATCTGGAATGAGGCAGAGGACCACATGGAACATGTTTTTAGTTTTAGTTTATGTTATTATTTAATATACCACAATTCCTTTAAAAACATTAAAGTGGTATACATACCTTGAGGTCTCCATGATCGAAAGATATGAATTAAAAAAATGCATGGCCACAGTACAAACCTTAAACATGCCCTCTGTTTGCATTTTAAAAATATAACATGGCTCATGTAACTCAACAAAATCAAAGGGAAATAGAATAGATTAAAAATAGAAATCTCCTATTCTGAGTTTCTCAAACCATACACTTATAAAAGTTTTACATAGCATGTTCTACCTATCTTTTATGATGGTAAAATATTTTCAAAGCATGCATCTTCAGGTTCACACATTATATGACCCAAAACAACCACGCACCATGCAAACTGCTCAACAGTAACACATGTATGCAAAATATCTCTATCCCCTGTTATTCAAGGACACATCTACTTTCCAGGACTCAGCAAAAGTACTGATGCACCAGCACCAATTGAAGACTTACACTCCTTTCTTGCTTCTTTTAAATTCAAACCTCAGTTTTCAACAAGTTCAACCACCATGGCAGATGATTGCTGACACAGATATTGGCTAGAGTCAGCAGTAGAAAGTCTCCATGGAAGTTCAGATAGTAAAAACAAGCTTTCAGGAACCCAGACATTCAATAATTGCCTTGCCGCTCCATAAGAGTGGCAAGTGTTCGTCGTCAGCTCACTAAGAATTTCTAGACAACAACTGGATGATAGGTTTTACTGCAATTAGTTCCTTGAACTACATAGTTTATAATAACTGTTTTTTATTGTTTTTAATGAGGCCTGTTGTGAACCGCCATGATTGTATACAGAATGATAGTAAACAAATGGTAACAAATAAATAAAGAAATAAATATGACAGATCATAACAGATCTGAATTTCTTCCTATACCTCACCTAGGTACCCTATAACCAATGGTGTTCCACAGGGCTCAGCTCTTTCTGCTGTCCTTTTTAATATTTATATATTTCATTTCTGTTTTCTACTATCTACACTAAGACTTTCCTACAAAATATACGCGGATGATATTCAGTTCCTTTTCCCTCTTCAATCCCCATGGACAACTAGCATGCCGCTTCTCGTCATCTCTCAAGCATTACATGCTGGCTATCACACAATCGTCTTGCCTTAAACCTAAACAAGACCGAGGTAATTGTTATGATTCTGCCCTCTTATCTTCTCTCTGCCTGGAGGCCACAGTCCCCGGCCTTCCTTGCACCTGGAGCCGCTCCTCGGTCTGCCCTCTGCGGCTTGAGGGCCGCCGACAATGCTGGACCTGTTCCTCAGCCCCCGCCCTGCTCTTCGCCGCTGGCCATGGTTTTGTACAACTTCCTGCTTTCTGTTCCTAAAGCACGGGCCGCGCCTCTTCACAAGATTTAAAGGGCCCGCGGCCGGATATGCCCAGGGCCCCAGTTGATGACTGCTTCCTGTATCAGCCCTATAAGAGGACTTCACCTTCAGTCCTGCCTTGCCTTGCATTGGAGTCACTTGCTCCTGGAAGTCTCGTCTTCCAGCGCTCCGTCAGGTCTTCGTTCTTTGTTGGAGCTCTATGTCTCGTCTTGCTTCCTGAGTCTTCTTAGCTTCCTGATATTCCATGTCTTCATGTTCTGAGGTTCCTAGTCCAGGCTTCCTGATGTTTCACTTCCTGATGTTCCAGGCTTCCTGATGTTCCACTTTCTGATGTTCTGAGGTTCCCCTCTTCCTTCGCTCATTCTGAGTCCTCCTGACCCTCCAGCTCCTTTGGTTCTCCAGATGACACCTTGTTGGGGTAAATTCGTCTCATCGGTTCATGTTCTCGTCATTGGAGTTTCATCTCAGCTGGATTCCTTTCCTGCGCTTGTCCCGCTCTCCGCGTGGTCTGTGACCAGCCTCTTCAGGTTGTGTAGGGCGCGCAGTGGGACAGGGTGGTCCGCGACCAGTCCCGCGGGTGGACTGTGTAGGGCGCCCTGAGAGACAGTTTATAGTTTATAGTTTATTGGGTTTTTTTATATATAGCGGCATTAGCAATTGCCTTCACAGTGGTTTACAATTTAAAAAACAAATAATGAAATACAATACATTTAGTAATAAAAGATAACAACTAAAAATTAAAAGCACAATGATAAAGATTAGCTGTTAAAAGATAAGGATTAAAATTAAAGAATAAAACCTATCCTCGGGGTACTAAAAATCAAAGCTAGTAACAATAAAAGATAAAAATAAGGAACAATACATAATTAAAAACAAAAGACATAAACGCTTCAATATCTGCCTGCTGCACAAAATCCGCGTACATGCTTTTAGACCTGTGTGTAAAATCTGTATTCAGGAATTTAAGCCTATATTTCATTTTCTGTGTACGCGCATCTGAAAATGTCTGAACCTTCCTAGCTTCTCGTCTCATCCAAGAGTCTTCCAAGTTCTTCGTCTTGTCGAGAGTCTTCCAAGATCCTCATCCCCTTCCAGAGTCTTCTTGTCTCGTCTTGAGTCTTCTGTGTCACAAGGCCTCCATCTGCCTTCATCCTCAGTCCGGCCTGCTGCTTCTTGCCGATACCTAGCGGCATGTCCGGAAGGGCTGGGAACGGTCGGAGGACTGTTCACTTACCAACATAGTGTTGTTGGCTTCCAGAAGCATGCAGGTCTGACAGAGGGTCAGACTTCATCTTCGTCCTTGCTGGGACACGCCTCGCCAACCCTCGATGCTGTCTTGGATTAGTCTGAGGTCGTGCCGAGGCCCAAGGGCACACATTCCCCTCAAGTTGGGATCGCTCTCTTAGCGTTCCCTTCACATAACAGAATGCAAGGCCATGTGTCCAGTGAACATGTTCCTGTGATGGACTTGCCTTGTTGCTGGAGTTCTGCTTCAGAGTCTTCATCTCAAGTTTGTTACTGGACTTGTATTTTGAACCCAAAAATTTTTTTGGTTCAGGACTTCCTTCTACGACCTGCTGGAGGTGCCAGCTGTCTGGATTCCATGATCTGCAGGAGGTGCCTGCATCCAGACATTTTTTCCTCCCTTTTTTCCAGGTTGGAGTTTTTACGACCTACAGGAGGCGCCTGCACCCCACCTGATTTTGCTGGTTCCGGTTTCCCACCCTGGATCCTTCCCAGGTCTTTCCTGAAGTTTGTGTGTTTTTGTGCTGTTTTCCGCTTGTCTGTGCTGTTTTTCGCTTGTCTGTGCTGTTTCGCTTCTCTGTGTTGTTTGCTGTTTTGCTTGTTTGTGCTGTTTGCTGTTTCGCTTGTTTGTGCTGTTGGCTTTTTGGCTCGTTTGTGCTGTTTTGCCTTTTGCTTGTTTGTGCTGTTTTTGCCTTTTGCTTGTGTGCTGTTTGCTTGTTTGTGCCATTTTTGCCTTTTTGTCTTGTTTTTGCAGTTTGTTGTTGTGTCTCGTTTGTGCTGTTCTGCCTTTGTTTCTTGTCTGTAGTTTCTAGTTCCTGTTTTGCTTAATTCCTTAGAAATACCAGCTTCCATTTTGGGACCCTTGATTTCCCTCTGTCGGTATGGACTGATATCTTGTCCCGTCTAGCTGTTGATATGAAGAGGGGGTCTTTGAGGAGGGGATACTGTTATGATTCTGCTCTCATGGGCAGCCTCTTACCTTCTCTCTGCCTGGAGGCCACAGTCCCCGGTCTTCTTTGTGGCTGGAGCCGCTCCTCAGTCTGCCCTCTGCGGCTTGAGAGCTGCCAACAACACTGGGTCTGTTCCTCGGCCCCGCCCTGCTCTTCAGCATTAGCAGCAGCATGGCTGCTGGCCATGGTCCTGCACAACTTCCTGCTTTCTGTTCCTAAGGCACGGGCCACACCTCTTCACAAGATTTAAAGGGCCCACGGCCGGATATGCCCCGGGCCCCACCTGATGACTGCTTCCTGTCTCAGCCCTTTAAGAGGGCTTCACCTTCAGTCCTGCCTTGCCTTGCATTGGCGTCACTTGCTCCTGGAAGTCTCGTCTTCCAGTGCTCCATCAGGTCGTCATTCTTCGTTGGAGCTCCATGTCTCGTCTTGCTTCCTGAGTCTTCGTGGCTTCCTGATGTTCCATGTCTTCATGTTCCGAGGTTCCTAGTCCAGGCTTCCTGATGTTTCACTTCCTGATGTTCCAGGCTTCCTGATGTTCCACTTCCTGATGTTCCGAGGTTCCGCTCCTCCTTCACTCATTCTGAGTCCTCCTGACCCTCCAGCTCCTTTGGTTCTCCAGATGACACTTTGTTGGGGTAAATCCATCTCATCGGTTCCTGTTCTCGTCATTGGAGTTTCGTCTCAGCTGGATTCCCTTCCTGCGCTTGTCCCGCTCTCTGCGTGGTCCGTGACCAGCCTCTTCAGGTTGTGTAGGGCACGCAGTGGGGCAGGGTGGTCCATGAATAGTCCCGTGGGTGGACTGTGTAGGGCACCCTGAGAGATGGTGCCAATGTCCGAACCTTCCCAGCTTCTTGTCTCGTCCAAGAGTCTTCCAAGTTCCTCGTCGAGAGTCTTCTAAGATCCTCATCCACTTCCAGAGTCTTCTTGTCTCATCTTGAGTCTTCTGTGTCACAAGACCTCCGTCTGCCCTCATCCTCAGTCCGGCCTGATGCTTCTTGCCGATACGTAGTGGCAGGTCCAGAAGGGCTGGGAACGGTTGGAGGACTGTTCACTTACCAACATGGTGTTGTTGGCTTCCAGAAGCATGCAAGTCTGGCAGAGGGTCAGACTTCGTCTTCGTCCTTGCTGGACATGCCTCGCCAACCCTCGGTGCTGTCTTGTATTTGTCTGGGGTCATGCCGAGGCCCAAGGGCACACATTCCCCTCAAGTTGGGATCGCTCTCCTAGCATTCCCCAACATAACAGTAATTATCATGGGTCGCTGCATTAACTATGATATTCCAGACTCCTTTGCTTTTGACAACCAAACAGTTACCATCTCAAAGAAAGTTTAAAATCTAGTATTACTCGATCCTCAATTATCAATGAAACTCCAGATCTCTCACATCGTCCAGTGCTCATTTGCTAAATTGAAGCTTCTATGACACCTCAAGCCCTTCCTTAACCAATCTGATTTCAAATTTGTACCCTAATCTCCTAGATTTTCTTATCTCTAGGCTATTGTAACTCTTTCTACACTGGTCTTCTTCAAAATTCAAATTGTGCTTTACAGATAGCACAAACAAAATACAGCTGCAAGACTTCTCTACTGGCACAAACATTCGGGATCATTCTAGTACTCTTTTCTCTGCATTGGCTCCCTGTATCTTGGCGAATTCAATACAAACTCATTTCTACAATTCACAGTCTCATTCATAATATTTCCTCATCTTGGATCAACACCAAGCTTAAACTATCCATTCTATGCAAATCACTCCATTCATCAAACAGCTTCTCAAAATCCCCTCCTCTCAGTTTGCCTATCATGACTCAACCAGAAAGCAGGTTTTTTTCAATCACAGGCCCCATGCTTTGGAAATTGCTACTTCTACATTTATATAACATCGAAGACCTGTAGGCATTCCAGAAAGTACTCAAGATATTTCTTTGAAGACCTGATAAATAGAATATCAGCACCTAATAGAATATCAGCACCTAATTCAGATGCAGGCTAATCTTTGATCAGCCTGCATCTGAATTATCAATTCCATGGCTAATATTGTAATTGTATGGTAATTGGTTTTATTATGAATGTTTTTATGTAACCTGCCCCAAACTTTGGAGGACCCTGGATATAAGAAATTGCAAATAAATAAGAAAATAAATATATGAATAAATATTGTAAACAACCAAGGCAGCAAAGAATAGCATTTATCCCCAAAAACACTATCAAGAACAACATATTATTGATAATATTTACTTTACAACAACTCATCCTGCAGAATTTGATCCTGCAGAACTGTCTCACCAGCACCAGACAGAAAGCCCTTTCTGATTCAGTGCCACCTACCATCAGACTAGCCCCTATTAAAAGCATGGCTCTTTGAGATCAATATGGAGCATCAGACCTATGTTGGCCTATTTCAAACTATGCTCACTGGTCAACATAATACTGCAGGAAATTGTTTCTTTAAGAGCCTGCTGGTTACGCATAAGCTATCATCGCAACATCTCAAAACTCTAACCATGTACTTTCCTAGGCCTTCTTGAATTCTGTTATTATGAACTACTGGTTAACCTAAGAAATTGTTGAAACTATTTCAGTTGATTCAGCATACAGCAGCCAGCATGTCCATTGCTGCAGTGTAACTCTGGCTTCCAGTAGAATTTAGCATTACATATATGATTCTTTGGTGTTTAAATGCCTGAATAATATGGTTCCCAGCTGTCAGAATATGTCCTGCCTCGAGCCTTGTGGTCCTTACAACAGGAGTTGTCATATGTTCCGGATGTGCATGAGGTGGGTTACGAACGATCGAGGTGACAAATGTTTTCAGTTATAGTGCTGAAAATTTGGAATAGTCTCCCCTTGGAGCCAAGGTTCAACAAAGATTACTTACTATTTCAAAAAAAAAAAGTAAAAGTATGGCTGTTCTGTGCTGCTTTCAGTGAATATGCATAAGAAAAGTTTAATGGATTGTAATTATGCAATAGGAGGAAGGGTTTTCTAAGGGTGGGGAGCATAGATGTGTTGGTTTAGATGCTATTATTTAAATTATGATTGTATAGTATGCTTTTAGTTTGACTGTAAGATTTTTATATTTGATTGTATGATGTTACGTTGTACATCTCTTTGGGTTATTATATGGGAAATGTAATTCATAAATTGAAGAAATAAATAAGTAATTGATCTACCTCATAGTGCCTTATATCTTTATTGTTCGACCTCCCAGTGTCTTACATTAATGTATTTCTCTGGTGTATTTTCTCTGACTTATTTATTTGATGAACTTATGATGTATTCCTGTGATAACTACTGAACCTTTATTTACTTGAGATATTAAGAATGTAAACATTGATCTTCAATAAAAAGGTTTTACTTCCAACATTTTTGTTGATCTTTATATCTGCTCATCCAAGTGGACTAACACAGCAATTCTTTATACCTGTGACCTAGAAGGCACAAAACCCACATAATTACTATTGAGAGCATGATCTCATTTGAGAAGTGAGCTTCCTGATAGAAGTCTTTTACAATTCCTGCATGATATGATAGCTATTTGTGCTTCATGATTGTGGAGGCATAGCCTAATAGAGAAGCGGGGTGCTAGCCAGGGGAACCAGGGTTCAAATCTCATTGCTGCTCTTTGTAATATTGGGCAAATCAATTTACCCTCCATTGTCGCAGGTACAAACTTATAGTGAGATTTATGAAGCAGTGATAGTTTATCATGGGAGGGACCATTTATCGCAGGGGGGCATACCCAAGATATTCTGGCCTTCCCTGACAAATTACTATGACACAAAGATGCGACAAAAATCAAATTACCATTCAATCCTCGGATTTTGCCCATGTCACATGGTAGGGATAAGGTCTTCAGCACCATTTTGAAAAATGGTGCCAACAAGCCCAGAGCTAAGGGTTGCTCTGGGCCCCCCACTGGCTATCGAAGATTCATTTTAGAGGTACAGGGGATTTAGTGGAGTGGGGGTTGGGGTCATTTTTTTGGTTTGAGATGGGAGTTGGGGGTGAGGAGTTAACAGACACAAGGGATTGTATTTTCTTTGAAAGGGAGGGAGGGATGGGCCGAGGGGGAAATCTTTACACTAAGGTGCCTTTTTTCACTAATTAGGGGAGAAGATGGGGAAGAGAAGGGAGGGGGTTTCCCCACATGATTGCCCTCATGTTTTAAAATGTATTTTGGCAGGGCCAGAGCTGCCTTGGAAGGCAGCAGGGGGAGGGCTGGGTTTCCAATGATCCCCCCCCAGGATCATTTTTTGCTGGTTTGGGTGGGTGTGTTTTGGGCATCTTCGCCCTTTAATTTTCCCACAGAACCATCAGCAATCCATGTTGGTGGCCCAATGCTCCTCAGAAAAATAAGTACTTCTCTCTCAAACATGCTAAAATAATGGGGCTAACTTTTTTCTAAGTCAGCCATTTTACTTCATTACCATAGGATTGCTTAAACATAATCTGCTTTGCATGATTAGGTTGTTTTAAGCATGCAAATGAGCTTATTCCCATAGAGAGAAATATGGTGATATCACATGATAAACAACATTTTAATGAGGTTTACATACTGTTTAACTGACAATATCACCTTATCATGGCTTACTAAATCTCCCTATTAGACCGTAAGTCATCTAGGGAAAAAAAATACCTACAGTACCTGAATGTGATTCGCTTTGAAGTGCTAAAAGGTGGAATACAAATAAATAAAATACTGTAGGGGGGAATGTGGAATGGGGATCTTTGTTTGTAAGAAGTATAGAAAGTCATGGAATTTATAAAGAGTGTATTATTCATATTTGTAAGCATCACTAGGGAATAGGTGTTATGTCCTAGTAGAAAGTGAGGTCAATGATAGTTTGAAGCATTAATGCGACGATGGTAAAATATGATACATAAAAGGGCATTCGTTTTGTGAGCAGTATCAATGAAAAGGAAAAGAGAAGAATGGTTAATTTCAGGACATGTCAAAACTCGTCAGGAGAACAAAATACCATTTTTAAAAGGCAAGCATCTCTGAAAGAACATGGAAGAGCTGCACTTTTATAAGCATCTTCAGCATATAAAATTTAAGAAGGCCTGAAAACATAGAAACGGGGAGCTCAATATTCAAAAAGTACTTAGCCAGTTAAGTAGGACTTATCTGACTAAGTGGAGGCTACTGAATATCCAGCTATATTCAGTGCTTGACACCTAGCTGGATAAGTCACTTTTCCAGCTAAGTAGATAGCCAGATAACTCAGGGGCGGACAATGGGTTTAACGGGATGGCACTACTTATCCAGATACCTTACAGGTTCATTTATCAAACCATGTTATGGCATTTTTGCATGCGTTAAGGCATTTTCACATGCAAAAAATGCCTTAACGCATGCAATAAGCACCATAACGCATGGTGTGATGCAAATTTTTAAAAGGGAGGAATTGGGGAGGAGACAGGGGTGAGATTCCTGCAAAAGTGGGCTGCCTTTGCAAAGTGTGAAGCCATAATGCACAGTTTTAATGCTGAAGATAATTACACCTTTTTCAGTTGTGTTAAGCTGTGCGATATGGGTGTCATGTCCATAATGCAATTTGTGATTTTTTTTTGCAAATTCTGTTTTGGGCATTTTTAGGCTGGGGAAGGGCCTGAAATGTGGGAGGAGAGTGGGGGAAGGACCTGAGATAAGAGGAAAGGAGAGGAGCAGAGGGAGAGAGAGAGAGAACTCCTCTAAGGGGGGGGGGCACCATAGTAAGCAGCTATTTATGCTACTATAGGAGGCCCACCTAGTAACTCGAGGTGAGGTTTAGGTAGTAATGTAGGGGTTAGGGGCCACTTTTACATGCAGAGTGAGATGTACGAACAGAACAGTACACTCTTGTGAAGATTTGATGTCCTTTGGAGTGAGAAAACTCACACAAAGATGAGATTTGAACAATGTTCTCTCAACCTAGCTTGATGGACTCTCAACATAACACCAATCTTAATTGTGCTTCATTGGCTCCCGATTGAATCACGTATTCAATTTAAAGTGTTGTGCATTTTACACAAAGTAATATACGGAGACCAAAATGAGTGGCTAAAAGCTGCCATATGACTACATACCCCTCAGAGAAATCTTAGATCCGCAAATAAAGGCCTCTTGACTATCCCGTCTGTAAGCTCGGCAAGGTTAAGTCAAGTGCGAGAGAGAGCCATTTCACTATCAGGTCCAAAACTGTGGAACGAGCTACCTTTTGAATTACGAATGTAATCTGATTTCAAGGTTTTTAAAAGAAATCTGAAAACAGGGCTTACAATGGAGCTGTTTGAGACTTGTCTGCAAACTACTTATCTCTTTCATGCTGGTAGTCTTATGTCTCTATTTTACCTATCTTACATTTTACCATGGCTTTGATATTTAATTATTTTATGTGACATTTTACTTAAAAGTTGTATTTTATTTCCATAACTTTAATATTATCTTGTATTTTATTTTGTAACTATGTTATATGTTTTTATTTTGTAACTATGTTATATGTTATATGGTAAATAGATAGTGTCTAATGATATGAAGTCTGCAAAACAATGTGACAAGGCGATAGCAAAAGCCAGAAGAATGCTGGGCTGCATAGAGAGAGGAATATCGAGTAAGAAAAGGGAAGTGATTATTCCTTTGTACAGGTCCTTGGTGAGGCCTCACCTGGAGTACTGTGTTCAGTTCTGGAGACCGTATCTACAAAGAGACAAAGACAAGATGGAAGCAGTACAGAGAAGGGCGACCAAGAAGGTGGAGGATCTTCATCGGATGACGTACGAGGAGAGATTGAAGAATCTAAATATGTACACCCTGGAGGAAAGGAGGAGCAGGGGTGATATGATTCAGACTTTCAGATACATGAAAAACTTTAATGATCCAAAGACAACGACAAACCTTTTCAGACGGAAAAAATTCAGCAAAACCAGAGGTCACGAGCTGAGGCTCCGGGGAGGAAGACTAAGAACCAATGTCAGGAAGTATTTCTTCACGGAAAGGGTGGTGGATGCCTGGAATGCCCTTCCGGAGGAAGTGGTGAAGTCTAAAACTGTGAAAGACTTCAAAGGGGCGTGGGATAAACACTGTGGATCCATCAAGTCTAGTGGGCGTAAATATAGAGGAGGTGGTAAAACACTGCACAGAGTGGCAGTAGCCACAGAGGCATTCACGGAGCGGGATGCCAGTGGCCAGTAGTTGTTCCACCTTCAGGCAGCAAAATACTGCACGGAGCGGCAGTAGCCACAGAGGCATTCACGGAGCGGGATGCCAGTGGTTTGTGTTCCACCTTCACGGAGCGGAAGGTTGGAGGGCTGCCATCTCCAAAAAAACAAAAAACAAAAAAACAAAAACAAAAAAACAAAAAACAAACAAACAAAACAGAGGTGGGGCAGGGGTGTGGCCGTTTATTGCGGCAGTTGCTACCCCTGATTGAGCTGGATGTTCATTGGGATGCGGATACGGCACTGCTCTCTGCATTGGTGGAGGGGTGGAAGGGAATAGGGGCCGGAGGGTGCTGGAAGCCAATAGTGACGGGGAGGGGGAGAAAAAAGGGGGGGGGGAGATTAAAAAAAAAATAAAAAATGGATAAACTGCGTGGCTTGCTGGGCAGACTGGATGGGCCGTTTGGTCTTCTTCTGCCGTCATTTCTATGTTTCTATGTTTCTATTCTTTTAAACATGTAAACCATTGTGATGGTACAACTGAATGACGGTATAGAAAATTTGCTAAATAAATAAAAAATACCTGGCCCCTAACCCCTACACTACTATTTAAACCTCACCTCGAGTTACTAGGTGGGCCTCCTACAGAACTATAAATAGCTACCTACGACAAGGCCCTTATAGATAGTCTTTCTCTCTCTTTCTTTCTCTCTCAAAAGCCATAGAATACAAATAGCAATTTACTTATATACCAATATTCTGAATACAATCATGCCAGTTATTATTATTATTATTATTATTATTATTATTAATTATTTGTATACCAGATGTACAGAGTGCTGTAAAGAGACAAAGGCCAATATTCAGCTGTTATCCAACTGCCAAAGTTAGCCAGAAAAACGTATTTGTCTAACTTGGCTGAGATATTCAGCAGCACCTTTACACTGAATGTACTTGACTAAACTTAAACATAGCTAGAAAAGTTTATCTAGCTAACTTTAGGACAGCAAAATAGCTATCCTAGATTTATCCAGCTAAGGCAGAAAATGCTGAATATCAGTATTTACCTGGCTAAATTAACTAGGGATAGAGCCTTGAGGCTCTTGAGCTGTTGGATCTTTGGGATGGGGTCTGGCAGAATCTGCCAAGGTCTGATCGGGATATAAACACAACAGGCACAGTTCGCAAACAGCTTTAATTAAAGAAACATATATCAAACATAACATGGGTTCCTGTCTTACAATATGCATTTAGAAACAAAAGTATTCAAGAGGTTTTTTTTCCTATCAGGCAAGCAAGGAGTGAGATCTAAAACAGCACAAACAGATTTCAGAGCAGCCCAGCCCAGTGAAATAGAGATTCATTATGCCAGCAGAAACTCCCTATTGGCTAGAGATTTAAACGGGGTGTTATCAAAGGTGGGTCTCCTTTTGGGCCAATTAGACTTCACTAGGTGTGTCCTGACCCTAATATCTGAAGGATAAAAATAATCCTGCTTCCCTAACTCTCTACAGCCAGCATGGCTCTCCCAGGAGGGCTCCAATCTGCAATTTCTACAGACAGTAGTTCAAGACACACTGGTCCTGACAAGGTTTAGACAGGTAACTTTAGACCTGCTCAATAGCAGGTGTAAGCAGGGGCAGTTGCCAGCCTGGGGGATTCTTTCAAAACCCACCCACAGGGTATTTATGACTCACTAGTGTGCTTTTTGTGCAGTAGTTGCTTCGATACCTTCCAAAAGGACACCGTTCTAATCCTTGAAAAGTACATTATGTAACTTAGAGCCTGAAAGAATTGGGACAAAACAATCTCCAACCTAAATTTCACCTTTTTCATAAGACATTAAGTACAACAGATCCAAGACTGGAGGTGAGCAAACTGAGCTGCAATCCATGCAAGGGGTTGGGCCCCCACATGTTTGGTTACAAGTTAATGTAAATTGGTTATTTACTCTCTCAACAGAAGGACTGGGGGCACTCCATGAAGTTAGCAAGTAGCTCATTTAAAACAATTCGAAGAAAATTCTTTTTCACTCAGCGAATAGCTAAGCTCTGGAATTCATTGCCAGAGGATGTGGTTACAGATGTTAGTGTAACTGGGTTTAAAAAAGGTTTGGATAAGTTTCTAGAGGATAAATCCATAAACTTCTATGATGGTAATTAATAGGGATGTGCAGGCAAAAGATTTTCGTTGCGTACGCGATAGGTATTCGTGGGGGGTCAATTCCGTTTCATGCGGAAGTATGGAGAATTCAATAAGTTGTCGATCTGTAAATACGTTACTACTAAATTAACTACAACCCCCCCCCCACCCTCCTGACCCTCCCCAAGACTTACCAAAACTCCCTGGTGGTCCAGTGGTGGGGTCCGGAAACTCACTCACACCCTCGGTGCTAGTTTCATCACGGCGCCGATAGCCTTTGTCACAGAGGCTACCGGTGCCATTGGTCAGCCCCTGTCACATGGCCATCGGCGCCATCTTGTGCTCCTACCATGTGACAGGGGCTGACCAATGGCACTGGTAGCCCCTGTGACATAGTATGGGCAAAGGCTATCGGCGCCATTTTGAGTCCTGGCGTCGGATGGCAGGTCGCTCCGGGACCCCCGTTGGACCCACAGGGACTTTTGGCCAGCTTGGGGGAGCCTCCTGACCCCCACGAGACTTGCCAAAAGTCCAGCGGGGGTTCGGGAGCGACCTCCTTGCATGCTGGCCATTCGATCCCAATACTCAAAATGGCGCCGATCGCCTTTGCCCTCACTATGACGGCGATCGGCGCCATTTTGAGTATTGGCGGGACGGCGATTTTGAGTCTCAAAATGGCGCTGATCGCCTTTGCCCTCACTATGACGGCGATTGGCGAGGAGTTGGGAAGGTGATCAGGCCTGTGCTCGGGCTGAGCGCGGATGGGACGCGCAACAGCTCTGAATATCAAGAAAACTGAAATAGCAATCTTATCTAGGTGGTTTCTTTGGATTTCCTATGCTACACAGAGGAAATCCAAATAATAGAATCTGAATATTTTTATTTATTAAAGTCAGCAAGTATCTTTTTCCCATTTATTTTTCTAAGTCACAAATTTAAACATAAACATAACAATGATGGCACATAAAGACCAAATTGTCCATCCAGTCTGCCCAGCAAGTGGTTAATGGTAGTAACTGCTGGGCTGTGCAGGTGATCCCCCATATGTTCCATAAAGAGTAGTAACTATAGCTCCATGCAGGTTAGCTCCCCATGCCTTCTGTTAAGAGTAATAGCCACTGTAGTGTGCGGGGCCGATGGGTTATATTAGGCGGACTAGGTGGCCGTCTAGGGTGCCGGAATGGGATAGGTGCCATAGGTCAACTTGAGTGTACCATGTTTGAAAAGGGAAGAAGTCACGCGGGGAGATGTAGAGGTAGGTGAGATCCTTGATACTGTGATTTGGAGGGTAAGGGAGAGAGAGATCACTGCCTAGGGTGGCTGAACATCCTTGCACCAGCACTGGTAGTGTGTTGTAGGGATGTGAATCGGGTCCGGAATCGTATCCGGCATCGTAATTGTGGGATCGGGATCAGGATCGGAATCGTAGCCATTTTTTATCGGCTGCGACTGATCCCGATCCTGATAAACTCACCCCGACCCCTAAAATCAGAATCTATAGAATCCCCCACCCTCTCGAGCCCCCCAAAATGTTCTTTAAGTACCTGGTGGTCCAGCAGCCCTCCTGACCCCCCAAAACTTTTTTAAAGTACCTGGTGGTCTAGTGGGGATCCCGGGAATAATCTCCCGCTCTCGGGCCGTCGACTGCCAGTAAACAAAATGGCGCCGATGGCCCTTTGCCCTTACCATGTGACAGGGGCTACCGATGCCATTGGCCGGCCCCTGTCACATGTTAGGAGCAATGGATGGCCCGCGCTATGTTTAAAGATGACACCGGCCATCCATATCTCCTACCATGTGACAGGGGCCGACCAATGGCACCGGTAGCCCCTGTCACATGGTAAGGGCAAAGGGTCATCAGTGACATTTTGTTTACTGGCAGCCAACGGCCCGAGACTGGGAGATCGCTCCCGGGATCCCCGCTAGACCACCAGGTACGTTAAAAAAGTTTTGGGGGGGTCAGGAGGGAGGGGGATGCTAAACAATTAAATCCAAAGGGTTGGGGTGGGTTTTGGGGGGGGGGGTTGGGTTGTGTTCCCTTTCTCCCCTCCCCCCAAACAGATACAAAAACCACACGAACCATTCGTGGGGTTTCCTATCTGTTTCGGGAGGGCTCCGATATCTGACAAATTTTGAAACATTGTACCAATATTTCAATATCGTACCGATATTTCAAATCGTCAGAAAAACGATTCACATACCTAGTGTGTAGATTACTCCTCATGCAGAAATGTTGCACCTAAGTTAACATAGGTTTCCCCATTTCTTCATTACCTTTAGGAATTCTTAATGTTTATCCTATGCCTTTTTAAATTTACCCACCGTTCTCATCCTCACCACCTCTTTCGGGAGGGAATTCAAGGAATCTACCACCCTCTCCATGAAGAAATATTTCCTGATGTTTGTTGTGAGTCATTTCCCCTGGAGTTTTATATTGTGACCTCTAGTTGTACAGTTGCCTTTCTAATAAAAAATGTTTGATGTTTATGCATCATTAATACTTTTCAGGTATCTGAAGGTCTATATCATATCTCTCCTGCTCCTTCTCTCCTCCAAGGTATATATATTTAGATCTTTCAGCCTCTCCTCATAGGTCTTCCGAAATAGACCTTACACCATTTTGGCCACCTTCCTCTGGACCCTTCCCATCTTGTCTCTAGCCCATTTGAGATATGGTTGCTAGAACTGAACACAGTACTCCAGATGAGGTCGCTCCAATTTGGGTGAACTGAGACATATGTGAGGAATGTTTAAATGATAACTAGGATAAACATGCACAAGTTTGCAGCTGACTTGAAGATTTTTAGGCACATTGCCATAAATTACATACAGACTCATTCTATATGCTACATAGCAGGCATCATTCCATGCTGGCTTGGTATAAAGCTAGATTGCAAATTGACAAAACTGGTGGATAATTGGCAATTATGGTCCTCCAATCTTCTGCAATTATTGTAGGTGACTATTTCATTTCTGTATCTATATAAATATATAGAGGCCAATATTAAGCTGCTATCCAGCTGAACAAGTTAGATGGGGAAGTTTATCTGCCTAACTTGGCTGAGATATGTTCAGCTATCTTATAGTTAGCCAGACAAGTTTAACTTGTTAACTATAGGACAGCCAAATAACTGTCCTAAACTTAACTGATTAACTAAGCCGTTTAAGGCTGAATAGTGACACTTATCTGGCTAAGTTAGTCGGATAAGTACCTCTGCACTGGAACCACCCTGTCCTGCCCCTCACTTATTCGGCTAACTGTGTAGCCAGATCAAAGGTTAGACAGCTAAGTTGCAGCCACTCAGCACCGCTCAATATTCAGACAGTGCTATTTAGCCAGCTAAGTCAGAACTTAACCGGCTAAGTGGTGCTGAAAATCAACCTCATAATTTCTGGAACTGTCTAATGTATTCAGTATATTTCACCTGAATACTTTATACTGGCTATTTCAGCTTCCAGCGGTACATAGTTTAAATTATGGTCATCCCTTCCATACGCACTTCCAAGGCAGGGAATTTGTTATTATTAGAATTATAAGTCTGTCTTTACAAAGGAAGAAACACAATGCTAAACTGGCTTCCACTGCACTTTATCATTGGCATTGGAAGTTTGAATGCAGGAAAGGTATTTTGGCTACCCATCAAGATCTGCACATTTTTAATTTTGTTTTTTTTCCTTCAGTTTAAATAGAATACCAGACTTTAGTGAATCTGCCATGGATTGAGAGCAGGAGGGGAAAAAAACCAATTTTACAGCTGCTTGATTTATATGCTGGTGAGGTTTCGTAAAGTCAGCTGCACATAGCCTCCATTTTAAGAGACACATTTCCATCTTTGCTCCATGATGAATTGAATGGTTATAATTTTATGACTTTGTCATTTCTTCTGACATATTTGTCATTTTGTTGTCTCCTTTTCTATATTACTGTTTCCTGAAGGCACAACTCCTTTTTCTGTCTGCTTTCTTTGTTTCTCTATTGTTGTGGTGGTGGTTAAGTTAGGGGAGAGTAGCCAATAGGCTCCATGCCATTAGAGGCCAGGTGAGCCAGGCCTGGTTTTAATCATGTTGCATCTATAGGATTTGTAGTATTTGCTTGTTCTATCTCCACAGTATATTTATATGTTTCTTTATTACCCTATGTCATCTTGTGATATTGCTTAGCTTAGACTTTCTGCAGTCCTTTAGACTGATTGGTTATTGTTAGCTGCTGTTTGAATGTTTTTAACTTCCTTATTGGATCTGTTCCTCTTCTGCCCTCTCTCCGTAAT
The DNA here is from genome assembly GCF_901001135.1 of Rhinatrema bivittatum. Lineage (NCBI taxonomy): Eukaryota > Metazoa > Chordata > Amphibia > Gymnophiona > Rhinatrematidae > Rhinatrema > Rhinatrema bivittatum. The sequence continues at coordinate 566,989,165 of NC_042615.1, forward strand.
CTCCCCCCCCCCCCCCCCCCCCCCCTTTTCCCAAAGCAGCCTGGGGCAGTTTATTGCCCAGAGGGAGTTTCAGTTGGGAGAAAGTCTCTTGCAAGCTAGCAGCTTATTCTGTATCCTTCTACAAGTTCTTGAGAAAGCACTGTTTTTCATCACTCATTCATCCACACCTTCTGTCAGCTGCAGTTTGCCTCTCTAAGACCAACCGGGTTTCCAGAGAGACCTTCTCACAGCTGTAACACCATTCTAATAAATGATCTAGTAATCAAGAACTGAGTTTGTCTGTTATATGATGCTGTGAAAAAGAGGTTAACTGTCTAGGAACACATGACAGAGATTGCGTCCTGAGGTCAGCACACTACTGTTGTTTTTAGAGGGATTAGAATTACAAGTCCATCAGTTGAAAGGGGTAAACCCAAAACTGACTCACTCTATGTCTTCTGACATGAAGCTTGCTGGTTACCCTAAGGCCATTATTAATTTCTAAAAATGGTTTCAGGAAGAATTTAAGTAACTGTTCTTATGTCGCTTTCCTTCTTTGCAGCCCCATCATAACATGCTACACTAGCAGGAGGATGAATAGGAAAAGAGGAGGACCTCCCTGAGCTTCCAGCTGAAGCAAGGGGAAACAAAAAAAAAAAAAAAGAGGGTCCCAGTCAAATCCTACTCTTATTACCATCACCTCAGCCTTACAGAAAGTGACTAGTTATATTCCCTTTCTTGTTTATTGTTTTTTCCAAGTAAGTAAATCAGTTCTATATTTGGTATACCACTTGAATGAGAAACTTTAACTATTCATTCTAATTAAAACTGTAAATCATATTTTTTTTATTATTATTTGTTAGGGTAAAGGAAACAGGCTTGTTTCTGCTTATTTTCCTCAAATATGAAAAAGTATTAAGAGAATCAGAATCAGTCTTACAGAAAATAATGGGAGCTGCACAGATGCAGCAGTGCTATGGCCCAAAATTACTCCTGCCTTTGACTGGAATGAATATATGTCAGGCCCAAGGGCTCCTGCGGGCAAATCGCTGGACATCATGTTGAAACCTCTTGGTTCCCCGATGGTAACGATGTACCTTTAATATCTCCCCAGAAGCTTAAGAAAAGAGGTTTGGGAAGGGGGCTTAGAGGAGGGGATACTGTTATGTTTACAGCGCATGGGACGGTCCTGCTAGTGGCTGCACTCACACAAATGACACCAGCCGATCACTGCCACTGGATAAGGCTGGAAAAGGCTGAATACAGGTATTTCTTCAGTTAAGATAAAAGGATAAGTTACTTCACCCTGATCTGCTCGTTGCCCACCCCCAAGATATCCAGCTATCTACCTACCTGGATAAATATTTATCCAACAAAATGAAAGCCGCTGAACATAGACGGATATTTAGCATCTGCCACTTATCCGGATAAGTCATACTTATCCAGCCAATTAGCATTTCAATATTGGCTCCTTAGTATTTATTTGCATTTATTAATCACCTAACTGCAAAACTCTAGGCAATTTACAATTTCAAACATACATAATTACAATAAAGACATGTTGAATACAATAATACAATAAAAATCAGGGCATTATAAAACACAATCCATATAAAAATTGTAGCAATGACTCAATGTCATCATACTTACCAATATATTCAAAAAAATGTTAATAAAAATACAGATAAAATAACATAAAAATAAAATGAAATCCACTATCAATGTGGCAACAGGCAAAAATTATGGAGAGTGTTGCTTAACTGAATAGTGACAAGATGGCTTCATGTATGGTAACATTTCAGGGTTCATGTGTTGTGAATCAAACAGTTACCAACAAGAACCCTGAATTTGGTGGTTGGTGAAACAGATAAGTATGGGAAAATAAGTATGGAAGCTTGCTGGGCAGACTAGATGGGCCGATTGGTGGTTTTCTGCCATCCTTTCTATGTGCACTGAGTAAAATGTGGGAAGAATATGTAATGGACTTTCATGGGAAATGTCTCCCTTAAAAAGAATGGGGAGAGAGATCCCATAGAGTGAGTGTGCCACAGTATAAAATGCTGGGTTCCAGAATTAGTGGGAGGAGTTGGAAAGAATCTGCTGTGAGATTGGGGTGGCCCAGGGTGCCTCTTCAAGTGGGGGAGGCTCTATATGGGGTTTTCCAATCAAGGAGAAAAACTGGAAGGTTTTCCTCTCAAGGGGAAATAGCCCAAGAGGACTTGTCCAGGGTCCCAGAAGAGGAACTGTGGAGAAAGTCTTACCAGCAGGGAGAGACCAAGGAAGTAGGAGATCCGGCATAGTCTTGGAGTGGGAAAATCCAGGGAAAACCCCTATCAAGGCTATAAGTCATTCTGATGGAGCTGTCTAGGAAGGTAAGAGATTCCAGGTTAGTAAGAGTAGATTATTTTTGGGTCTGGAAAAAGTAGTGAAATATATCAGTAAGGGAGACTGTGACATGGTAGTTGTTATGGGATGGCATGGAGTACTGGGAGAAGAAGTATTGGTAATTTTGTATGAATCACTATTTTGCAAGTTAAAGTTTGGAAGAGAAAATGTATCAAACTATTGTGTTGGAATTCAATGCTATTACCACCTGGCTGTTGAAAACCTGTAAGCCTCTGAAACCCTACTGGGTATTCAAAGTTAGCTCTTAACATCTAATCAGTGGTAACCCCAAAAAATAAAAGTTAATTTGGATAAATATATTTTTTGGAGTGAGTCGCTTCTTTATTTCTTTTGTATGGTTCCTAGTGACCAGAAAGGGTCCCCTGTTCAGCCAAGGAAAACATAAACCCCACCTTGCCTCTGAGATCTATTGCATCATCTGCTTGACCCAAATTTGGATTGAACCCCACCAAGAGACAGGTACTTGTCCCACACAGGTGCCAGATCCTTCCATATCTGTTCTGCCCTTCTGTGGAGGTTTATACACGAATCTCCTAAATATTAAATGTTACAACAGTGCTCCATAGGTTTATGGCTCTAGCCACCTTCCGGAGACCAACTGAAATTATGTGAATCAAAACCTTTTTTTTTCCCCATGATATTTATTTATTTATTTATTTATTTATTTATTTGATGAGTTTTATATACCGTTATTCGGTTGAGCCATCATAACAGTTTACAAAAGTGTACATTTATCTTGTAACTGAGCAGTAATATGAACGTTAAACAGATATCCCTCTATAGCATCTGCTACTTTAAATTGCCCTGTTTTTCAGCATCCTGGGGGATTTGGTATTTTTGTGGTCCTGCCCCTTGCTCTATTCCCACATTTTTGTGGGTTGGGTCTCAGGGATATTAATTTTCCCCTGAGCATGTGACTGGTGTCATTGCCTCGTCCTAAGAGGATTGATCTAGAAGGATCTTTCTGTTTCCCTGGTGGACTGTGCCCAAGAAGAGCAGAGTTTTGGAGAGTTTTGGGGATTGTTGAATTTTCTGGACATTTTGCACCAGTTTCTGAGAGAAAGGCAAAGCCTCAGTATCTTGAAGAGCTGAGTCCTAGACGGTTTTCCTGTCTTTCCACCCAGGTAACAACAGAGGAGAAGACCTGTGGATTTATTACTGTTTTGAAGAGGTTTATGTGAGAGACTGTTGGAGATACCTACTTTGAAGTTTTTTCTTGAATCAAGGGGTTTGGTTATCTTACCTTTGTTTGATGCTAGTGGCTTCAGATGATTACCCTTCCCTTCAAGTGGAAGGTATCTTTGAGTTGGGCACTGGTTCAGTTGGGAGAAGAAGAATGTGGGGCTGTACCATGGATAAAGAGACTCTTGCTTCCTTGACTATGATTTTCCTGATGTTATTTTTTATTTTTTACATACTGGCCTGGATCTTACTGTTCAGACTTTAAGTATATTTTTCTTTCAACACCATCCTCTTATATCTGCAACCTAAGTGAAATAACCTCCCTTGTGAGTACCGGTGACCAGTGACAAGGAAGAATGGCGTGAGTGTGATTTTTGATGACTGTATCCATGACTGCACTAGGGTCCCAGGAGATAGAACCTCTGACCCCCCCCCCCCCGCCTATCACCACCACCACCAGATGAACCTCAGTGTCCCCAGGGGCCCTTGTGAGGTTTGTGAAACAGGAAGATAGATCCGGGATATACACATCAAAAAGGATCACAATAAACTTTGAATGCTACAAAATACAATCAGCAGCCTATCTTTCCCCACAACATCCTCATCCTCTTCCAAAACATTTTTTGGATTTAAGAAGGCAGATAGTAGTCAAATTGTATGAAAAAGATACATTTTGAAAGAAAAGAAAAAAGATATCCAGCAATCACCTCAAGAAAAGGATTGAGCTAGGTGAGAAGAAGGGCGCCAATAGACACTCCAGGAAGGCCTAAAATCCATTCACAGATCTATCTATTGATTCACTCAAAAAATGGATACAATTTTTACATGGCTCCCAAGGTCAGAGAAAAACAAACTTGCATCTTTTTCAAGTAGGAATATTTCTGACCTAAATGACTGCTACTTTCATGCAACTTCAATCACTTCTTTTGGAGGACTTTTAGTTTTCTGTTCTCTATTTAAATTATTAAAATAGCTTTCTTTTACTCTAATCCTTTCTTTTTTCTTATACTAAAGAAAAGTTATATTTTTTCGTTTTCTACAATATATAGTTTTATTTTATGTCATTATTCTATGTAATCAAGTACTTTCTCAAGTGATAGTCTTTTCCAATTCCACTTCAATATAGTGATATTAGCTATAAGCAATCCTATGCATCTTCCATACTATTCTAACGAGTGCTTTTATCATGTACACTCCTGATAAACAGACATTGCAAGCAATACACAGACTCATTAAAAGATATTACAAAAAACAGACCACACAATCAACATTAGCCATCCTCACTTTCAGTCCTTATTTGTAAACAGATACAATCTCTGCACAATCTTTATGGATTGGGTGAAATAGCTGCTGTAGGAAAAGCTAGGCCAGAAAAAAATAGTACAAACAACTACGTTATGAAATCAGGAGAAGGTAGCATGGGAGATTTAGCTATTCAACGGAGGGCGCACACATGGCTGAACGGCATCAACTTTATCCTTGACAAATGTATGCCTTCAATGCCAAACATGAACAGCAAGAAGTACAAGTAGCTCGTTATCCTTATCTTACCAGAGCAAAACAGATCCACTTTGACAATGTTGGCAGTTCTTTTTTGTGCTGGCTGAAAAACTCCCAGAGGACTCTGGGCTTATCAAACCTAAAGTTGTCAAATGCGTGGCACTAGCATTTCCATCTAAGGTCCTCTGGCCTGGCAAATAACCGACTTTCCATTCCTTTTAATGCTTTGCTTACCTAAGCAATTAGATTTGTTCTGCTTATTTTATGTTGGTTTCAAAAAGCATGAAAAACATTTTTAACCAATTTGTATTGGCATAAGCTTGTCTTGTAAATCTCTTTAGAAAAATATTAGTTTTATACAGTTGGATTCTGAGGAGTTTTTATTGAACAACAGAAAAATGTCAAGCCTTCTAAATGATAAAAGATCTTTTGAGTATTTTAACAGTTTTGATGTGAGATATCTCAAAGAGGCATTCTGAAACTGGTAATAAATAATTCCCTTGCATTTGCTTGAGTCTTCTAAGATTTGGATCTCCCTTACCCTATACAACATATTACATAAACAATGTATATTGGAATTATGAAAGAATGCAAAGCCCAAATAAACTGTAGGCATGGAACAGCATTGCAAAGACACAACAATATCTTACCAAAAACATACTACTGAATGGCAGAACACTTCTTCAATCCATCAGGATTCATATGGAGAATGATAGTTAAGTGGAAAAAGGGATAATCATGGAATTTGGGACCCAGGAAGTACAATGTGTCAAACTGTGCAAGGGGACTGGTGAAGGCTAATTATGAAATACTCTTCCCCTTCCATGATCAACACCTGCTGAGACACTAGTAAAAACATGAGGGCTCTCAGAGTTGCATGAATGAGAGGATGTGTTAATATTTCTTCAAGAATAGTAAGTCATATTATCTCTAATATTTTGTTATACTTCTTTTCTGTTAACGTTGTGTATAAAAGTTAGTAATGGCCATATCCCCTAGGACTAATACTGCCAGTTCTAATCCTCCCTCTAGAAAGTCGAGATTGCTCAGTGGTGGACTGTGGTGGTATCCAGGAAAATTGTGTTTCCTCCAGGGAGTAATGACCTCATAAATGCATCTCTACAAATAAACATTTAATACAGAAAGTTAGTTGTTAATCTGAAGACATGAATGTGATTTCTTGGAAGTATGAAGATAAATATTGGACTCAAACCAACACACTCATAGAAATGTGAATTTCATAAAGAAAGAAAAAAATATATATCAAGTGCAATGGGCAAGATTATATTAATTTTTTAATATAACTACACATCTTGTAATATGGTAAAATAAAAAACCACTTGAGGGACGGATCCAAGATGGCCGCACAGTGATTTCGTCCAGCGAGAGGCTCCGTGGTGAAATTCTTTTTCTCTTGCTAAATCTTTACTTCTTGTATGGGAAGAAAGCGGAAGCCGAGGCGGGGACATTACCCTGAGGCCCCCAAGACACCGCTACTCACCGGACCCATGGACACCCACGTTTTCCACGGAGAACTTCAGCAAGCGGGAGTGCAGTCGCTGGAGAGCGGGGGAGGGGAAGTTGAGCTCCCCTCTCTCCCTGACTCATTGTCACCTTTAAGCCCCGTTGAGGGAGTACCGCCGAGGAATCCCGCAGCCGAGAGAAGCACCACCGGAACGGCAGAAACAGCACCGGACCAAAGAGCCGTGGAACTATTTCTGACAGGGACCGTAGGAGGTGTGACGGCAGCATTGAGCCCAGTTCCTTCAGGGCAACTCGACAGGGAGGAAAGACCAGTGCTGAGAGAAACAGGTAACAGCGAAGATTCCCTAATGGCTTTATTATTTGCGACTGGGGTAAGACCCACTATTTTCTCCTTAGAGTTGATCTGGGAAACTATAACTGAGATGAGAACTTCTATATTGCGATTACTACAATTGATAAACACTAGTTTAAAAGTAATGGAAGAGAAAGTGGAAACACTGACTCAAGCAAATGTAAACTTGGATTAGAGAGTGAAAACAAATAGTGAACATATTAAAGAATTTCAACAAGGTCAGACTGTGATGATAAAGAAAAAGAAGAATATGGCAGTAAAAATGGAAAATATTGAAAATCAACTAAAAAGCAGGAATTTAAGATTTATAAACTTTCCGCAATTGCCTCATGTATCTCCTAGAGAGACTTTTAGGAGATATCTTCGGGAAGTGCTTCAAGTAGAAGAGTCTGCTATTCCACCTCTTTCGAGAATATTTTACTTGCCAAAAGTTAAAGATCAACTTGTAGGGATGTGAATCGTTTTTGAACGATTAAAATTATCATCAGACAATTTTAAAATTGTCCTAAATCATCAGAGTGCACGTTACAATACAAATGCCCTCGATTTATCATCATAAATTGTCCTAAATCGTTAAATAGGGCAGGGTAATTATTTGGGGGAGGGCGGGAAAACTGGCACACCAAAACAACCCCTAAACCCACCCCGACCCTTTAAAACCAATTCCTTACCCTCCCCCACCCTCCCGAACCCCCCCAAAATGTTAAATTACCTGGTGGTCCAATGGGGGGGGGGTCCCGGCGCGATCTCCCGCTCTCGGGCCATCGGCGCCATTTTGGCTGCCACTAATAAAAATGGCACCGATGGCCTGATAAAAAAACCCCCACCCGACCCTTTAAATCGACCCCCCTTAGCCTCCCCCAACCTCCAGACCCCCCAAAACCTTTTAACATTACCTGGTGGTCCAGGGGGGCCTCGGGGGACGATTTCCCAGGCATCAGCTGCGCTAAAAAAAATGGCGCCGATGCCCCTTTGCCCTTACCATGTGACAGGGTATCCGTGCCATTGGCCGGCCCCTGTCACATGGTAGGAGCACTGGATGGCCGGCGCCATCTTTAAAGATGGCGCCGGCCATCTTTACTCATCAGCCCCTATAGGGGCTGATGAGTAAAGAGGGGCTATAGGGACTGATGAGTAAAGGTGGCCGGCGCCATCTTTAAAGATGGCGCCGGCCATCCAGTGCTCCTACCATGTGACAGGGGCCGGCCAATGGCACGGATACCCTGTCACATGGTAAGGGCAAAGGGGCATCGGCGCCATTTCTTTTAGCGCAGCTGATGCCTGGGAACGGGAAATTGTCCCCCGAGGCCCCCCTGGACCACAAGGTAATGTTAAAAGGTTTTGGGGGGTCGGGAGGGTGGGGGAGGCTAAGGGGGGTCGATTTAAAGGGTCGGGTGGGGTTTTTTAGCGGCGCGGGCCTCCCTAAAAAAAAAAATTAGCGATGTGACTTGGAATCGAAAACGATTCCAATTCACATATCTTAACGATCAGATTTCCCCCACCACCCCCCAGCCGAACCTGATCGTTAAGACGATCTGGCACACGATTCACATCTCTATCAACTTGGACAACTTGTGTAGCATCTGCTTAGAGGTGGTAGTTAAAACTAAGGAAGTGAAAAAGCTTTGCTAAGGAGTACATAGAGGGAGAAAAAAGTCAGTATCAAGACTTTGCTCCTGATTTTCAGTTTTAGAAAATCTTAGTTTTGCATCCTCATTAAATTCCATCCCCCTAGTTCCTCCATCAAGTATATTTTTTGGAAGAGGAATACTCTCGTTATGTCAGTGGAAAAGAGGATAAGACATCTGCTATGAAATATAAAGCTTTTCTTAGAACACTTGTTGTATTATTCATATACTTTTAGTAATGTCTGTTCTACTGTTTTACAGACCTGCTGTATCTTAATGCTTAGGGTATTTTAAAAGCACTATTTAATTTTTTATCAAGAAAAACCATTTACATAGAGCATGACCTTTGTTGAACTATCTGAATATTATACAGCAAAAAAAAAAAGTTGAGAATGTTTTACACAATATCTTTATATGAGAGACCGTAGATGTTTTTGAGATTAAAAAAAAAAAATTGTGCTGCTGCTGGCAGCTTCCTCTTCTTTTGGAATTCCAGCTTATCCATAACCCACCCCAACTTGGCTTATAGTGCCACGAGCCTTCATTTATAGCCACTCATTGTTTTTTCCCTAGTTTGTATTCCTTCTCACTTCCTATTTAGCCCAGCCTTTGTCTGAACAGTCCTCTGCCTGAGAGTTTATAGATCACAATTCCCTCCAAAGACCAGCACAAGTGCAATCTTCAGTCAGAAAGTTTTATGGCTAGAACTTCCTTCCTTTCTGAGCCAAAGCATAACAGCCACGTCTAGAAATCAAACTTGAATGTCCTGAAGAGCACCACGACAGCGCTTTCACTAGGCCAACCTGCAAACAACTGCTGTAGTATATGCAACACATGTGAATTTCTCAAAACCTTCTATTAAATATGAGAATAATATAAAATCCTGAAATGTGTAGGTTTCTCCAGTGTATATTCAAACTGCATTTTGTACAACTCACCATGAATAGATATTTTTTTTAATTTGGAAGTTATAGAAATGTAGAATGCGTTACTAAGCATAACTATGATATACATGTAATCCCAGCTCAGGTGGACTCCCAGGGCTCGCACACAGAACTGGGGCTAAGTTTCTAGCAATACAGTTAAATTTCTTTTAGTCCCAATTGGTGGATTGTGTGTGTGTGTGTGTGTGTGTGTGTGTGTGTGTGCAGAGGGAGGGGGAATATAGCTCTGAAACCCTGGGCGTTAGATATATATTCTCTTCTCTTGAGTGCCCATAAAGAATCTTGACACTGTAGTGGTGATCCAACATAAACTTTTCCTGAAGAATGAATTCAGCATGGACAATGTGGCACTTGATTCAAGTCTCTCAGACACTTCCCCTACTAAAACTCAACTTGTTAAATTTCTGAATCTGTTGTTCCAAAATTCCTCCCTCAAGGCACCTTCTTTCTCCCTAAGTGAAATGTGAAGCTGCCCTGGGTAAAACTCTAATAATGGATTCTCCTGTCCCAATTAGGTTTCCCATTCACAATGTCTGGAATCCATTGCTTGATCTTAAAATCTCCAATTTTATCCCATCCTTCTCTCATGTACCCTCCTTAGTTCTTGATGAACACCAGCGCATTGACTCAGTTTCCTCCTCTTTCCTACAAGATAAGGTACCAGCTGGGTTTCCACTCATTTACCAAGTGCTGGACTGGCAAAGGAATCCCTTGGACAATGAAACAACTATGAAACACTAAGATGACCAAGAAAATCCTCACTCCTTACTCCTTACAAACACAGAGCTGCCAAGTTACTCAGTTCCAAGAGTGAAATTTTAAGGCATTTCTAGATTTCTAACAATCCTATCCTGTTGCATTTTGGCAGTGGCGTATCCAGAACTTAATTTTTTTTTTTTTGGGGGGGGGGGGGGAGGGGTAGCCCCAAGGTTAACATGGGTGGGCAGTAGGCATTCAAGTCTGAGCCCTACTAGTTGTATTCTTATCCATAAATAATGCGTTAGAGTGCACCTGACAAAGAATTCCTAACTCATTCCCCTCCTATGCACGACACATTTTAATCTCCTCGAACATTCTCCCCGCCCCCCCAACCTCGCCAGCATTTCCCTTTCAATACCGATCTTCAACACACCTTGTTCCCTCCCTCAGATCAGCCGCTCCGATACACTATGTCCTCACGTACCCCTCACCTAATGATGAACTCTCCTTATGTTCTCCCTCCCTTTAAAAATGTTTAATTCGTATGTTATAAAAATGTTCGTTTCCAGTATGTAATTGTTGCTCTTTTTAATCCTATGACTCGATCACCGTTTGTATTATAATAAGTTGTTCCAATGTGATTAAATTGTATTAAGTTGTTCCCATGTAAACCGGAGTGAAGGCAGTCTGCTATACTTTGGTATATAAAAGCCTCGAAATAAATAAATAAATAAAATAAGTAGTCTGCAACAACTGTTATGCATAATAAGTTAAACTTTACAATATTTTAACTTAATTATTTCAAGCATTTACCAACATTAAAAATGCCTTATTAATCTGTATTAATTTTATATTTATTGTAGTTTATAAATACACAAGAATATCATATAAAAAGCAAAGAATATAAACATCAGATACAATCAATCATATAATAAAATGTTGCACTGCGGATGGAAGGGAGTGCCAGGGGCTGCTCCCCAGCATGGGACAAGAGATGTGTGCCCTGCGGTGAGACGGTCCAAGTCTGGGAACTGGGAACCAAGGGCCTCTACCAAACCTGCATGCCCATGTGAGACCATCAACACAATGATGGTCTCTTGAACAGTCCTCTGACTGTTCCAAGCCCTTTCGGACTGCTGCTGGTTAACAGCAAGGGCGGCAGGCCGGACAGAGGACAAGGGCGGACGAAGACATCTGACACAGGAAAAGACTCAGAAGTAGGAAGACGAATACTCAGGCGTTGAGGTAGATGAAGACTCGGGTTTGGTGAAAGACAAAGACTCAGGCTTGGAGGAAGACTTGAAAGGAGTGCTGCGACACCACATGCCCTACACACCCCAGCTGGGATGGTCACGGACCATGTTGGAGGTGAAGCAACAAGGTTGACATAGACTCAATTACATTAGAGTTCAGGATGTGAGGGTGAAGATCCAAGACGAAACTCAGATGGATTGAGGATGAAGATCTGAGACGAAACTCAGATGGATTGAGGATGAAGATCCGAGACGAAACTCAAATGGGTTGAGGATGAAGATCCGAGACGAAACTCAGATAGATTAAGGTAGAAGCCGGTACAAGTACTCCAAAGACCCAGGCAGCATATGAGAAGAAGGATGAAGCTCGGAGACAGAACTCAGAGCCAGGATGAAGCTTGGAGGCAAAACCCGGAGCCAGGAACACTGAGATGAAACCCAGTGTAGGAACACTGAGATGAAACCCAGTGCAGGGAGAATAAGAACCGGGGTCCTCAGCTGCTTGAATTGTGCAGAGAAGGAGATCCACAGATGGACAATGAGGAAGATGAGGATCTTCGGTCCGTGAGATGGAGGAATCCCACCAGTGCCCTACACACCCCAACTGGGGTGGTTGTGGACCACTGGGCCACTATGTGCCCTACCAGCCCAGCCAGGCTGATTGCGGACCAAGAGGGATGGGAAGACGGAACCTCAGGAACCTCTGGACTGGAACGGAACATCAGGATACAGAATACATCTGGACTGGAACATCAGGATACAGAAGACATCTGGACTGGAACAGAACATCAGGAGAACATCTGGAATAAGGACAAAGACGAGAGACCAAAGAACGAAGAACATCTAGACATCAGGAACAGGCGGACATCTGGACATGAGGAACATGGAACAATGACGAAGACACGGGATCCCACATGGAACAGAGTGCCTAGGAAGAACTGGAAGACATGGAGTCCTAAGGAGGACTTACTCCTTGCAAAGGCAAAACTGTAATGAAGGTGAAGCCCTTTTGTAGGTTAGAAGGGACGACTCCCAGATGACATCAGCAGGTAGAGCCAGGAGGGCCACTCCATCACTGGCCCTTGAAATCCAAGAAGAAGGCGCGGCCCCGCACCTAAGGAGAGGAAGCAGGAGCAGCAGCAGGACCCTGGACAGCAGCTCTGCTGAGGAAGGAGGAGCCAGAGCTGAAGCTGGGCCATGCAGGCCCCGACGCTGAAGCGGCAGTGTCCTGCCGCTCAGGAGGGTGGAGCAAGGTGGCATCCTGCCATAGTGGACAGGTCTCCAGGCCTGCTAGAGATGGTGTGGGAGCGGTTCCATGCTGCGCAAGATGATCTCAGCAATCCCCTGCCACCACGGAGCACGTTGGGCAGCTCCTGCCGCCGAAGACTGTGTCGGCGGCCTCATGCCGCTGCAGGAGGCCGAAGTACGTGGCTCCTGCTGTGGCAAAGATAAAGACAGGCCACAGCTCCCAGCCGCATGCAGGAAATGCCGGCGACCTCCAGGCCACTGAAGATGCCAGGGAAAGGTGAGAGACCACTTGTGGGCTGGTTCCCACAAGTGGTCCCCTCCCAACCTCGGGAGGTCGAGAACCAGGCACAGGACATCTAGGACAAAGATGGTGCAGGCACCTCCTGCAGGTCGTGGAAGAAGAAAATCCTGGAGAGAAGAAGATCCCCAAGAAAAAAAAATTCTTGAGACCAAAAGGAAAGTCCAAGATGAGACCCGGGACAAGGATATCCCACAGGGCACATGGCCAGCACTATAATAAAATGTAAACATGCTTGGGATAGATATACAAGGCAGTGGTAGGAGCAGGGTTGAGAGGATAGATAAAAGGCATGAGTGGGCAGGGAAACTGGTGGCTTAAATATGGAAAGATATATTCTCATTTACCCAAAGTGGTAAACACTGCAGTAAGAGTTATATTTGGAACCTGTAAATCTGACCATGTCTCCCCTCTACTCCAAGAGCTGCATTGGTTGCCAGCATGCTGTCAAATTGTGTTTAAAATTCTTTGACATTCAAGGTACTTTCCAGGGGAAAACCTAATTATCTTTTTTAATCTTCTCATGTCATACAGCCATTTAGAGACTTACTATCTTCTCAAAAAAATAACTTTTTCTCTTAAAGAAATATTGGTAGAAGGGACCAAATAATGTACTTTCCAATATCAGGCCCTCTTAATCTGGAATGCCATACTTCTTACCTATCACTTGGAGAAGGACTTTATGAAATTCAGAAAAATGATTAAAACTTGATTGTTTAATCAAGTATTTAATGGGTACTGATGTTCTGGCCTATATGATTTTCATGATGACTATCTCTTATATTTTGTTATACATGACTGATATCTGTATTGTATTTATTTTAGATTTAATATATTTTTAGATTACTTATTTTAGATTTATATATTATACGTTTACTCTTTTAGATTTAAACTTTTTTAGTTTTATGTGTATAGAACTGTATGCTACTTGTTTTTTTTTTCTGTAAACCATTTTGAAATTGTATTTGAAAATCAGCATACTAAAATAAATTTTACCTTTTACTATTTACCAACCAGAAACGATGTTTACTGGGTAGATTCATGGACCAATTGGTCATCATCTGCAATCACCCAGCATGTTACTATTTTTCACCACCTTAAGATTTTGGTAATGAACTCTGTTACTATCCTCCACTCAGCTTAGATAGTCGTATGTAAAATTATTGCTAGGATAGCATTTTAAGCCAGCAACTACCACTAATCAGACAGCATTCTGCATCTCAAGGGTGCAAATATGCAGACTGAATTTTAAAGCAGAAAAGGTTTTGCTGCATGCAGCGCTATCAGATGACTAGCTCTTCAGCTGCCTATATAATCAATGAGATGTTTGACAAGGACAATTTGAGCTGAAAAGACAGCTTGATCTATATTTCAAGGGAAAATTGTAATCACAAGTATTGTTGATATTGACTGCTCTTGTAAACATCCTCATTCTTCCCAGCTTCCAAATGCATGCTAAGCAGATTTTAATAAAACTGATCGGTAATAACTCTGACAATTTACAAAAGTTCTGGAAACAACAACAACAAAAAAAGAATATGCCTGTACCTTTGTTCAGCAATAAAGACAATGTTTAATTTCCATTACTCCAAAATATATAAATGCAATTAATATTAAGGAAAACAACTCTTTCTTCAATTTGTCAGCAGAGTTTAGTTTCATAGTTACATACCAGACTATGAGATCTGTTAGTGTTACTATAGGGGTGTGTAACTTTGTTCACAAGGAAGTGGGGAAAAGTAATATTTTGATCTGTTCAGTGGGGGATGTTGTGGCCACATACTCATGTACCTGACTGAAGAACAAGGGTAGAAAATATCAGACAAATCAGAGGTAACTACATGAATTATATGCTATAGTCCTGACTTTATTAATCACACTCAATTACAACATTTAGTTCACATTTATGATCATGATGGACCACCTCCTTATCGCATAAATACCCACGTTTAAAATAACATACTCTCACACTTGCTTTACCCCAAAGTTATCACAAACATACCATACATACTACATCATACTTTGCCCTAGAATCATCACCCTCATATCATACACACATCACTCATTATGTACTTATACACACCAATCTAAAACTCTGTGCATTACAATGGATAACCACTTATATAATTTCCAAATGGTATAATCTTAACCACAGGTGAAATGCTATCAAAGTGCTATCAAAATATGGTTTTTCTCAAAAGCATAACCTCTATGTACCTCACATAACAAGTAGAATACACTGATATTTTTTTAACAAATCTTCTTTGTATCTAAATCCAGTCCAGTCCGATGAGAGCCTCGTTTCTCCCTGTTGCTCAGGGCTTCTTCAAGGACTACAGTTATGGAGATTTCACTTAGGTGTCTTTTGATTGCCTGGGTTATCTTGATCAATCATTAACCATTAATCCATGAAACAGCGTTCATATCCATTGCAATCGCAATCTTTTCCCACCACTCTATTAAGAAAATGCCATACTGGGTCAGACCAAGGGTCCATCAAGCCCAGCATCCTGCTTCCAACAGTGGCCAATCCAGGCCACAAGAACCTGGCAAGTACCCAAAAACTAAGTCTATTCCATGTTACCATTGCTAATGGCAGTGGCTATTCTCTAGGTGAACTTAATAGCAGGTAATGGACTTCTCCTCCAAGAACTTATCCAATCCTTTTTTAAACACAGCTATACTAACTGCACTAACCACATCCTCTGGCAACAAATTCCAGAGTTTAATTGTGCTTTGAGTAAAAAAGAACTTTCTCCGATTAGATTTAAATGTGCCCCATGCTAATTTCATGGAGTGCCCCCTAGTCTTTCTACTATCCGAAAGAGTAACCGATTCACATCTACCCGTTCTAGACCTCTCATGATTTTAAACACCTCTATCATATCCCCCCTCAGTCGTCTCTTCTCCAAGCTGAAAAGTCCTAACCTCTTTAGTCTTTCCTCATAGGGGAGTTGTTCCATTTCCCTTATCATTTTGGTAGCCCTTCTCTGTACCTTCTCCATCGCAATTATATCTTTTTTGAGATGAGGCGACCAGAATTGTACACAGTATTCAAGGTGCGGTCTCACCATGGAGCGATACAGAGGCATTATGACATTTTCCGTTTTATTCACCATTCCCTTTCTAATAATTCCCAACATTTTGTTTGCTTTTTTGACTGCTGCAGCACACTGAACCAACGATTTCAATGTGTTATCCACTATGACAACTAAATCTCTTTCTTGGGTTGTAGCACCTAATATGGAACCCAACATTGTGTAATTATAGCATGGGTTATTTTTCCCTATATGCATCACCTTGCACTTATCCACATTAAATTTCATCTGCCATTTGGATGCCCAATTTTCCAGTCTCACAAGGTCTTCTGCAAATTATCACAATCTGCTTGTGATTTAACTACTCTGAACAATTTTGTGTCATCTGCAAATTTGATTATCTCACTCGTCGTATTTCTTTCAAGAGCATTTATAAATATATTGAAAAGTAAGGGTCCCAATACAGATCCCTGAGGCACTCCACTGTCCACTCCCTTCCACTGAGAAAATTGTCCATTTAATCCTACTCTCTGTTTCCTGTCTTTTAGCCAGTTTGCAATCCACGAAAGGACATCGCCACCTATCCCATGACTTTTTACTTTTCCTAGAAGCATCTCATGAGGAACTTTGTCAAACGCCTTCTGAAAATCCAAGTATACTATATCTACCGGTTCACCTTTATCCACATGTTATTAACTCCTTCAAAAAAGTGAAGCAGATTTGTGAGGCAAGACTTGCCCTGGGTAAAGCCATGCTGACTTTGTTCCATTAAACCATGTCTTTCTATATGTTCTGTGATTTTGATGTTTAGAACACTTTCCACTATTTTTCCTGGCATTGAAGTCAGGCTAACCAGTCTGTAGTTTCCCGGATCACCCCTGGAGCCCTTTTTAAATATTGGGGTTACATTTGCTATCCTCCAGTCTTCAGGTACAATGGATGATTTTAATGAAAAGTTACAAATTTTTACTAATAGGTCTGAAATTTCATTTTTTTAGTTCCTTCAGAACCCTGGGGTGTATACCATCTGGTCCGGGTGATTTACTACTCTTCAGTTTGTCAATCAGGCCTACCACATTTTCTAGGTTCACCGTGATTTGATTCAGTCCATCTGAATCATTACCCATGAAAACCTTCTCCATTACGGGTACCTCCCCAACATCCTCTTCAGTAAACACTGAAGCAAAGAAATCATTTAATCTTTCCGCGATGGCCTTATCTTCTCTAAGTGCCCCTTTAACCCCTCGATCATCTAACGGTCCAACTGACTCCCTCACAGGCTTTCTGCTTCGGATATATTTAAAAAAGTTTTTACTGTGAGTTTTTGCCTCTACAGCCAACTTCTTTTCAAATTCTCTCTTAGCCTGTCTTATCAATGTCTTACATTTAACTTGCCAATGTTTATGCTTTATCCTATTTTCTTCTGTTGGATCCTTCTTCCAATTTTTGAATGAAGATCTTTTGGCTAAAATAGCTTCTTTCACCTTCCCTTTTAACCATGCCGGTAATCGTTTTGCCTTCTTTCCACCTTTCTTAATGTGTGGAATACATCTGGACTGTGCTTCTAGAATGGTATTTTTTAACAATGACCATGCCTCTTGGACATTTTTTACTTTTGTAGCTGCTCCTTTAAGTTTTTTTTCTAACAATTTTTCTCATTTTATCAAAGTTTCCCTTTTGAAATTTTAGCACGAGAGCCTTGGATTTGCACACTGTTCCTCTTCCAGTCATTAAATCAAATTTGATCATATTATGATCACTATTGCCAAGCGGCTCCACCACCGTTACCTCTCTCACCGAGTCCTGTGGTCCATGACTTGGTGCGTGAGGATACTGCTGCGTGAGTGCTATTACACTCAAGCAGCAGTATCCTTAACTCGATATCTTCATTTACTATATTGCACTCTATTCTCCATTCAAGATGCTTCTAGTGACCTGTGCTGCATCAATCTCTAACCTGCGGACCACAGCGGTATTAATATTCCCACTCGATTCACTTATATTCAACTTCTTCTTTTACTGAGCCGACAGCCTCAAGGTCGCATTCCCACATGATTCACCTATACTCATCTTCTTGTCTAACCAGGCCACAGCCTCAAAACCATATTTTGATAGCACTTTGATAGCATTTCACCTGTGGTTAAGATTATACCATTTGGAAATGATATAAGTGGTTATCCATTGTAATGCACAGAGTTTTAGATTGGTGTGTATAAGTACATAATAAGTGATGTGTGTATGATATGAGGGTGATGATTCTAGGGCAAAGTATGATGTGGCCCGGTTAGACAAGAAGATGAGTATAGGTGAATCGTGTGGGAACGCGACCTTGAGGCTGTCAGCTCAGAAAAAGAAGAAGTTGAATATAAGTGAATCGAGTGGGAATATTAATACCGCTGCGGTCCACAGGTTAGAGATTGATGAAGCACAGGTCACTAGAAGCCCCCGATTTCTGACGACTTTGAAAATATCATACGATATTTTCAATCATCAGAAATACGATTCACATCCCTAGCAGATATACACGGATAGAGTATAAATGCATTGTTTGATTCAGATAGATCGTTGCATTCATGGTTATTACTGGATGTGAGTTCTTTGCAGAAATGAAGGCTCATATTTTGTCTTATCAGGATTGAAGTAAGGAGATGTTGTGATTGGTTGAGTTAAGCAGCCCTTTAAATTACAGACCAATGTATGTGGGGTGTGTGTTGTGATTGGTTAATGTTTTATTTCAGTTTGTGTTTAAGTGCACTCCTTTGGTTCATGTGATTAATTGGTAAGCATTTGATCACCATTTAAATGTGAGTTACTACAAGCTTTCTAAGTATGCTTGTATCTGAATATAGTTATAAATGATTCTCTTTTGTACAGACTGTTGAGTGTTGAATCAATCCCTGAAGCAGCTGATAGGTGAAATGCTGGCTGTGTCAGATCTGATTCATTAGTGGCTTCTTTCAAGTTAAGTTATATTTAGTTATGAAAATTAGATTTGAAAAATAAGAGCACTTTAAATTGGCTTTTAGAAAATGTAGGAGATTTTCTGACTGATGATATGAATTGAACCTCAATGCATGAGCAGCACTATGAAGGTTTTTTTATGCCTTTTCCTCCTAATACCAGTATAAAAAAATATTTTGTGAAAATAAAATGTAAACAATGCTTGCAGAGCTCTCCATTTGGGAGAGTTCGATCACACTGTGGAGTTTTAGTTATATTTTGAGAATACTCCTAACATCCAGAAACTAGTGATTGTGACTTAGAAACATAAAAATGTAGATAATGACGACTGAGAAAGACCATGTAGCCCATCCAGTCTGCCCAACCACATCTTCTGCTCTCATTTATAATCCCTTCCCAGATCCTCCTTTTTTGTCCCATGTTTTCTTGAATTCTGAGACTGTCCTGGTCTCTACCACCTCCACATAAAGGTAGAGCATCTATAAAGAAATATTTCCTTAAATTCCTCCTGAGTCTACTGCCTCTCATCCTCATCCTATGACTCCTATTCCAGAGCCTACTTTCCATTGAAAGAAAACTGCCTCCTGTGTCTTTATTCTTTGAAAGTATTTAAATGTCTCTATCATATCTCCTCTTTCCCTCCTTTCCTCCAGTGTATACATGTTTAGATCTTTAAGCCTATCCCTAAATGGTTTATGATGAAGATCACTGACCATTTTAGTAGCCACCCTCTGGACCAACACCATCTGGTTTATATCCTTTTGCAGGTGCAGGATGTAGAATTGTACACAGTATTCCAAATCAGATATCACCAGAGACATGGTATACAAAGATTTCCTTCTGGCTATTCTTCTTTTATGCACCAAAGATCCTTCTAGCTTTTACCATTGCCTTGTCTACTTGTTAGTGTTGTGGAAACGTGGGTAGCGGTTCCATCTCTGTTGTTTTCGTGTGCCCCTGGGCCCCGATACAGCCGCAGAGGAGCTCCGGCAAGAGGAGCTCCGAGGCAGGTGAGAGGTGACCCAGCATGGGCTGAGGATGGAAGGATGATGGCCTCAACCACAGCCACACCTGTACACAGCAGAGACCCAAACAACTCAATGTTGGTCTCTGAGTGGTCCTCCAACTACTTCAAGCCCATTCGGACCTGTCGCACGGAGCAGCAACTGCGACAGGGCGGACAGTGGTCAGAGGATGAGGACATCAAAGACGAAAACTTGAAGTGAGAGAAGACTCTGGATACGTGAAGTGGATGTTATGAATCGGCTCCTGAGGAAGGGATGAATTAGCAATCTGTTATGCTTTGGCTCCTGAGGAGGGAGGAGTTCGCAAACTGTTATGATCTACTCCTCAAGAAGGGAGGAGTTAGCAATCTATATGAATCTGCTCCTGTGGAAGGAGGAGTTAGCAATCTGATATGCTCAGCTCCTGTAGAGGGAGTAGTAAACAATCTGTTAGAGTTTAGACTGCAGAGTAGCAATCTGTTATGAATCTGTTGCTGAAGACTCCTGGTGGAGAAGGGGTAGCAATCTGTTACCAGCGGAGTGCTTGGAGAGGGCACTCAGCTGTAGAGGAATGTAGATAGGTGGATCTTTGGGCCGATGGCAAATGACTACGACCCCAGGAGGATATCCTGAGAGGGACCACCGGCTAGGCTTGGGTATGGAGACAGATACAGATAATTCTTTTATTAGACAAGTTAGTAGAACCACCAGAGGTGGCAGTAGTGAGCTGATATGCCGGGCAGGGCTGAAGTTCCTCAGGTACTAAAACAGCGATCCCAGGGTTGCTGAGCTGTAGAGAAACTATAGATAGTGAGTAGACAGGGTATGCTGTGTTCATAGCTAGAACTGGATGACAAAACTCACATAAGGTCTTTAGGAAGCTCAGTAGCTGGAAAGGGTTAGGCCCTTGAGGAGCGGGTACCTGGTTCCAGGGAAAGCTCTGAGAGAGCAATGGTAACTCACAAATGTCTGTATCTGCGATAGCTTCAGGGCAGTAGAGAATCTTCAGAGTGTTCAGGAACATGGGCCCTCGAGGAGCGATTACAGGTTCCTATCTGCAATCTGAAATAAAGAAAAGAGAGCGAGGCCTCCGAGGACTGGGTACCCCTGGTAAGTCCGAGGAGGCAGAGTTGCTTGGGAGAAAAGCCGAAGCAATCCCAGTTGCTAACTCGATTCGTTAGCGAATACTGAGACCTTTTATATTGGAAGCGGATGACTTCATCTCAGGGGGATGCCCCCGAGGTTTGCGCCCTTGCTGGTACATCAATCAGAGCGCACTCGTACGCGCCCTACGTCATCAGGAACATGGCGGATCCACAGCGTCATGCTGGTCCTGGGACGCCGGAGGGAGATGGCAAGAAGACGTCGTGGCTGCTTAACCGTCCATCAGACCCGGAGGGAGTCGCCACTGAGGTAAAGAGGGCGGAGTGAGGGCGACGAGCAGCGACGGACGCAACAGTAGAACACACTCTGGATACGAAGTAAGATGAAACTTTGAAACATGAAGAAATGCAAACTGGATATGAGGAGTGAAGAAGAACTCTGGTCATGTATATGAAGAAACTCTGGAAGGCCATGAGTTGCATGAAGAAGACTTGGTCGGTACTGGACATCACGTGCCCTACACAACCTAGCTGGACTGGTCTCGGACCGCGCAGGCAGCGCGCCCTACACAGCCGGGGTAGGCTGGCCACGGCCCATGCTAGTAGTTCCCCACACAAGTTGGCAGAGCTGAGTCGGTACTGCACATCACACGCTTATATACTCAGCCATTGAAGACAGGTCACGGACCACGCTGGTGGTTCCCCACACAGAGAAGATAGAAGATGAAGTGAAGACTCCAATGAAGCCTGTTCCAAATGCACCCTGCACAGCTTATAAAGGCCAGGCAGGACCACGCCAGAATGGATTGGATAATAGAGTTCATTCGTAAAGTGGAGGCAGGGTGCAGACTCCGAGGATACAGACAAGGTTCACAATTCGAGGGGATGCCTCTACAACGAAGGTTAAAAAAAGAAGCTGGAACCTCATGGAGACTTGCTCTGCCAGGATGAAGATCAACCGGGAAAAAAAGACATCAAGACAAGACATCTGGAGACCTTGAAGAGACAAAGACGAAGACATAGCGTGAGGACATCACAAAGACACAGGATCCTACATAAAACAAAGTGCCTTGAGATGCAGAAGACGAGAAATCCTAAGAAGGACTGGCTCCTTGCGAAGGCAAGGAAGCAATGAAGACAAGACCTTTTTATAGGCAGAAGAGGCGACTCCCTCGATGACATCACTGGTGGACCTCCTCCCTCGCTGTACCTTTAAATGCTGAAGAGAGAGCCAACCTTGCCCCCTAGGAAGGAAGCAGGAAGTGCAGGACCACGGACAGCGGCCCTGCTGAGACGAAGACTGCGGAGCCAGAGCAGGAGCTGAAGCAGGCCTCAAGCAGACCCCGAGATGCCAGGCGGCTTCCTGCTACTGAAGACGGACCAGAGGCAGCTTCGGGGCGCAGGCAAGGCCAGGACTGAAGGTCCTCTTTCCCCAGAGGGCCCAAGGTAAGGTCTGTGGCCTCCGGGCCTCATGGGGAGCTTCGGCGGCCTCCAGGCCACTTAAGGAGTTACAGCACGGCTCCTGCCGCGAGAGATGTCGGCAGCCTCTGGGCTGCAAGAAGGGCAGCAATGCGGCTCCGGCCACATGTGCAGCTAATCGGCGGCCTCCATGCCACTTAAAAGTACAACATGGTTCCAGCCATGACGGGGAGTAGCACGGCACCGGCTGCGAAGAAAAAGGAAGGAGAGAGGAGGAAAGGCGGTCTGTGGCTTCTGCCACAGGCCGAATTGTAACAGGTTCACTGTCTAATTTTATTTATTTATTTAACAGTTTTTTATACTGACCTTCATAGTAAATAACCATATCGGATCGGTTTACATTTAACAGAGGGTATAACTGAAGGAACAATTCAGGTAAACAATAAATAACCATAGATAGGAATAAGTCAAAGTTACAATCAACGGGAGTCAAGAACTTGGAAGCTTAAAAACAAGCTGGAAGGAAGATAAAGGCAAGATAAATGCCTTCCGCAGTATGTTCCTTCTTTTTTAAAAAAATTCAGTATGCATTATATACAACATAGGTGAGCGTATAAACATTTTACAGTATAATTATATACTGGGAGTATAATACCACAGCAAACCACATTACAACATTGAATTTCTAATTATAAATCCGGATGCTGAGGTGGTTTTACTACATGACCAGAATGGGTAAACCAAAGAGTACTATTGCCCTCAGATTTTTCTTGCAGATTGGAACTTTTCAGAGGATACACAGTCTTTCCTGGAGTGGAAATGTTGTCTTTGCCATTCAATTCAGCATCTTTTGATATCAAATCATGTTGTTATGATTTGATAATATGTATTCTCTAATAGGACCTGCGTGAACAAGATATTTAACAGGGATTATCATTTAGCAGTAGCAAGTAATAAGTGGCAAGGTTGCCACTTCTCATTTGGGCATGATTTAGCATAATACTTGGCTTGATTTCTTTTAGGTTTGCATTTTAATTTATTTATTTTTTTTGCCAATGATGAGTTAATATCTTGTGGCTCCAGCTGGTTATTTGCTGAAGGTAAAGTAAAACACAGATGACAACTCATCAGATGAAAGTGATATATAGTTGTTTGAAATGACATGGGAAATAATGACATTTTCTGTGTCATTTTCTAAATGAAACAAAAGAAAACAAAATTTTCTTTTTGTTATTGCTGTCATTTTATGCATATTATTTGCAAATACTAAACACTAAGCACTAAAAAAACTAAACAAAAATGAAATTAATTTAAAAAATAACATGAAACAATTGAAATAAAAAGGAAATGAAATAAATCATTTTTACATGAACATCTCTAATCGCATGCTATCAATAGGTTTATCTCTGTGTGTGAATCTCTTCTGCTTTATTTTGTCTTCACTATTTAATGATTTGAATTGTTTTCTCAATTTGTCCATTAGACTGTTGATAATGTGGACTTGATGAGTGTGTTAGAAACCATAGCTGAGTCGAAATAGTTTAATCATTGCTAAGCCATATTGAGGATTACTGTCTGACACCAGTTCTTCTGGAATTCCATTCCCTTCACCTCATTCTCTTCTGCTTCTTGATAGTTGTAGAAGCTGACATGTTTCCCAGCCTTTCCAGTTCACAACAGCATCTGTAATAATCAACAACTAATCTGTTCCGTGCAAAACAATGTGTTGCTACTGTTTCCCATGGACACGTGATATCATGGGCTCTTTTGGATTTGAAGCATGATGCTGTAGGCAAATTATAAATTTTAAAACAGTTCCTCAATTTGAGCATTCAATCCCAGCCAATATAGTAGATCTAGGACTCTGTTTTTTGCATTTTTTTCAACTCCCATGTGATTCCGATGGATTTTCTGCACCAAGTCACTTCTCAAAGATTTCGTCATTCACCATTAATGATTGGACTATATGTAACTATTAGTTTTTCTCAGCAGTTTCAGTAATGTGGTACACCTGGCAAGCATAAACGTTTTACCATGGGACCTCCTTTAATTATTGTGTTCAATAGTGCTGACAGTTGAGAGAGGCTTTATTTCCTCCTGTTTTACTTCTTTTAACTGCAGGATCCTGCTGGGATGCCTATGAAGGTGTGGCCTTGAAGAAGGCTTATGCACTTAAAGGTGAATTTTAAAAGCCCAGCGTGCACCAGAACCAGGAGATATGCGCATAAGTCTGGCTGGCACACACCGAGTGGATTTTAAAAGCCGCCCAGATACGCACGAACTTGCTGCTGCACGCACAAATGAAATGTTTTTTAAAAAGGGGGTGGGGTATAGGCATGATCTGGTCAGGGCATAGGTGTTCCTGGATTTTAAGTTGAAATTAGCGCCAGAGTCCCCTAACATGTAATTTTACTTCTGCTATTGATGATGGGTATGTTGTAAAACAAAAAATTCTAGGCAGATCAGTGGGGTTTTAACGGTTGGGGTTAACAGGGGAGAAGGGAAGCTAGCAAACTAGAGGGCTTTGGAAGTCCTCTTCCTTACCTGGGCGAATTGGGAATGAACTGGGAAAACTGAAAACGGTATGGGCGCATATGCCTTTTAAAATCCCCTCACTTATGTGGTAGAAATGGCATTTGCATGCATAGGCACGTAGCCATTTAAAATGGCATGCACACGTGTGCGCAGACAGGCTATTTTTATTTGGGATGTGAATCGTTTTTGAACGATTAAAATTATCGTCAGATAATTTTAAAATTGTCCAAAATCGTTAGATACGAGATACAATACAAATGCCCCCGATTTATTATCAGGGGCATTTGTATTGTATCGTTAAATAGGGTGCGGGAAAACCGGCACACTAAAACAACCCTAAAACCCACCCCGACCCTTTAAAATAAATCCCCCACCCTCCCGAACCCCCCCAAAATGTCTTAAATTACCTGGGGTCCAGGGGGGGTCCCGGTGTGATCTTCCACTCTCGGGCCACGGGTGCATTAATAGAAATGGCGCCGGCGCTACCTTTGCCCTGTCATATGACAGGGCAAAGGTAGCGCCGGCACCATTTTGGTTCCTGACCCCCGACGTTACGCGTGCGGGAGATCGCCCCCGGACCCCCGCTGGACCCCCAGGGACTTTTGGCCAGCAATACAAAATGGCGCCGGCCATATGGCCATTTTGCAATACGGCAATACGATTCGAGTGCAGGAGGTCGTTCCTGGACCCCCGCTGGACTTTTGGCAAGTCTTGTGGGGGTCAGGAGGCCCCCCCAAGCTGGCTAAAAGTCCCTGGGGGTCCAGCGGGGGTCCGGGAGCGATCTCCTGAGCTCGTGACGTCGGGGGACAGGAACCAAAATGGTGCCGGCGCTACCTTTGTCCTGTCATATGCCAGGGCAAAGGTAGCGCCGGCGCCATTTCTATTAACGCACCCGTGGCCCGAGAGTGGAAGATCACACCGGGACCCACCCCCCCCCCCCACTGGACCACAGGTAATTTAAGACATTTTGGGGGGGTTCGGGAGGGTGGGGGATTTATTTTAAAGGGTCGGGTGGGTTTTAGGGTTGTTTTAGTGTGCCGGTTTTCCTGCCCTCCCCCGATTTACGATTTACACGATTTTTAAAAAACAAAACCGCGACGATCCGATTCCCTCCCCCCCCCCCAGCCAAAATCGATCATTAAGACGATCGATCACACGATTCACATCTCTAAAATCTGATGCCCCTAGTGGTTTGTGTGGATTTTGAGTTTGCTCTTCAGAGGGAAGGAGATTTTCTGCACTTCCTTTTAATTTGTAAAAGTAAGGCCCAGAGTCTTGGCGTAAGGGGCCCTAAAAGAAATTAAGAGGTTTTAAATCTTAAACTGTGATTTACTGCTAACAGATTCTGAGCAGCTTTTCTGAGAAAATAATTTTGTTTTGCAGGGAAGCTTCCAGCCACCCTTCTTCCACTTTGGAGTACGAGAGGAACTGTTTGCTCAGCTGTCATTCCTCCAATCTAGGAGATTGAATTGCTCAACCAGCAAGTGAAGGAGAAGTGGATGCCCACTCATTTTCAAAGTCTGGGAGGAAAGAGTAGAAATGTCACCGGGTGCTTGTCTTCAGCTACTTATGGTGAAAGTGTCCATCTGGTGCCAGAGGAAAAAGGCAAGATAGCAGTGGAGAATTCCCAGAGGAGCTTGGGATCCCAAGCATTTAAAGAGGAGTTTGAGTTTAACTTTAATTCATTGTTTGATAACTACCTGTCTTGTGTGAACCGTGTCTTGTAAGGGTGAAAACTGATATCATGGCTGAGGTAGATGTTAAATGAGTGTAGTCATGTATGTCCAGGCAGCAAGTTTTCTTGTGTTATTTACCCACAAGACACATGATTCAATATGCCATACTCGCTAGAATATGTGACTCTGGTTCTGAAGTCAGTGAAGAATCCTACTGAGCAAGTAGGGATTAAAATAAGATGATATACATATATTATTTAACTGTTCTGTTTGTTATATCTTATAATGTTGTGAATATATTTATTTTCTTTTCAGAAGTACAACTTAATGTGAAGTCAGATATACCGTAAACCACTAGCAAAAACACTATCAGATAAGTAAACTTAAATTCAAGTTCAAAGTTCAGTTTCTAACTTTCTGGCTAATTTTAAAAGGAACGTGTGTAATGGCACACAAGAGAGATACGTTTGATTTTACATCATGTGCGCAAGTACACGCGTATCATTTAAAATATCCCTGCTGTGTATAATGTAATAACATGCTTGCACAAGTGACTATACTGGAGACAGAGTGAGTGAGAAAGAGAGAGAGAGAATATGACACTCTATATATCTTCCACTGTAAGAGGGGCACTTTCAACTCAGGGTGGGTTTTGGGGGAGCGGTGTTATTTATTTATTTATTTATTTAACATTTTTCTATACCGACCTTCATGGTTAAATACCATATCAGGTCGGTTTACATCGAACGGGGATAGAGAACTGTAACAAACGGAACAGCAATTTATAATCAGAAGGAGAGCAAATTTACATTAAACAAGGACTATAAACTTGGAAGCTTTAAGCTGAAAATAAAGGCCCGAGTAGGGCGATAACTTAAACATAAGAAGTCATAATGGGATCCGGGCTAGGGCAGGTTAGATTACTAGCAAAGGTACTAAAATATGAGGTAAATTGAGGAGTAGCATGGTTCCATAGCTTGTGAGCAGGTTGATAGTCTATTGTGTATCCAAAGGATCCGGGAAGGCTTGTCGGAACAGCCAAGTCTTAAGCTTTTTCTTAAATGTTGGTAGGCATGGTTCCAACCTGAGGTCAGCGGGGAGGTTGTTCCATATGGCTGGACCTGCTATTGAAAAAGCTCGGACCCTGGTCGAGATGAGGCAAGTGGCTTTGGTTGGAGGTGCTTGTAGCGCTCCTTTATAAATTTCTCTAATCGGCCTGTTGGAAGTATGGAGTTTGAGAGGAATTTTAAGGTCAAGGTGAAGGTGGTTATGGATGGACTTGTGTATCAGGGTGAGTGATTTGTGAAGGACTCTGTGGCAGACTGGTAACCAGTGTAAGTTTCGGAGAGTGGGAGTAATATGTTCTCTCCGGTTGGTGTTGGTTAAAATTCTGGCCGCGGCGTTTTGTATCATCTGTAGTGGTTTGGTGGTTGAGTTGGGTAGGCCTATGAGTAGAGCGCTGCAGTAGTCTATTTTCGCGAATATTAAGGATTGAAGGACTGTCCTGAAGTCGTGGAAGTATAGGAGAGGTTTCAGTCTTTTCAACACTTGTAGTCTGTGGAAGCAATCTTTGGTTGTAGTGTTGATCATATTCTTTAGATTAAGGCGGTTGTCGAGAATTACTCCCAGATCTCTTACTTGAGTGTGGGTGAGCTGGAAGTTGTGGAGGGTCTGTGGAGAGTGGTTGTCTTGGTTGGAGGAGATGAATAGTAGTTCGGTCTTAGCGGAGTTGAGGACCAAATTTAGACTGTTGAGGAGACTGGTGATAGATTGTAGGCAGTTGTTCCAGAGCGAGAGAGATTTGGTGATGGATCCTGTTATGGGAATCAAAATCTGAACGTCGTCAGCGTAGATATAGTGAATGAGCTTGAGACTTGTTAATAGCTGGCACAGGGGGAGAAGGTAGATATTGAAAAGGGTTGGAGAAAGGGAGGATCCTTGTGGTACGCCAAGAGATGAGTTTGTCGATGGAGATTCTTTGTTGTTGACCTTGACTTTGAAGCTTCTGTTGCTAAGGAATGACTTGAACCAGCTGTATACTGAATCGGATATGCCTATGTCTGATAGGAGATTCAGGAGGATGGAGTGGTTAACTGTGTCGAAGGCCGCCGAGATGTCTAGAAGGATTAGAAGAAAGGAGTGTCCTTTGTCCAGTCCCATAATAATGTGGTCTGTTAGTGAGATGAGAAGTGTTTCTGTGTTGCGTGATTTGCAGAAACCATATTGGGAAGGGAAAAGAATATTGTGCTCTTCTAAGTAATTTGATAGTTGGGTGTTAACCACTTTCTCTGTGATTTTTGCTAGGAGTGGTAGATTAGAGATAGGGTGGAAATTAGCTAGAATGCTGGAGTCTAAACTGTGTTTTTTAAGGAGGGGTTTAAGGGTAGCATTTTTTAGACTGTCTGGGTACAGTCCTTGAGTTAAGCAGCAGTTTATGATGTTGGTCAGAGGTCCCGAGATTGTGTCTGGGATGAGCAGCAGTAATTTGGAGGGTATGTTGTCTGTTGGGTGGCTGGATGGTTTCTGCCTCTTTAGGATTGATTCGATCTCTTTAGTGGAGGTTAATTCGAAGTTGTCGAATTTAACTCCCTTGAGCGTGTGATTGTTGGTGAAAGAAGCGAGAGGGTTGGTCTTGGTTGGAAGGAGTGCGAGAGTGTTTGAAATCTTCTGCTGAAAGAATAAGGCTAGCTCGTTTGCCTTGGACTGAGCCTGTTCGTCAGGTATTGATGGAGGAAGCGACTTTGTGATTTGTGATACGTATGAAAATAGAGCCTTTGCATCATATTGGAGATCATGGATTTTGTTGGCGTAGTATTCTCTTTTTGATTTTAGTATAGATGTCCTGTAAAGATGTAAGGTTCCTTTGTATGATGATAGAGTAGAAGGTGAAGGGGCTTTGCGCCATCTGTTTTCTTTGTGACATAGTTCTTGTTTTATCCGTTTGAGTTCACTGGTGAACCAGGGTTGGTTTCCTTTTTTTGCTGGGTTAATTAATTTAGAGATTAATGGGCAGAGATTGTTTGCAACCACTTCCGTGATCTTATGCCAGGATAGCACAGCAGAGTTGGGGTTGGATATATCTAGGTTTGTGAGTTCCTTGGTGAGCTGCTCGCTGAGAATGTCTGAAGCGCAAGGTTTCCTGAAGTGAATGGTGGAAAGGTGCTGTGTGGTGGGAGACTGTTTCTTAGTGGCGAGGGTCGTTGTTATCAGGAAGTGGTCTGACCAGGGGATAGGGGTACATGTAGGTTCCCTAGAGCAGGAGAGATTAGCGTTGATGAAGATAAGATCCAAGGTGTGTCCTGCTTTGTGGGTTGGATTGTTGACGATCTGGGTGAATCCCATGGCACTCAGGGCAGTGAGGAGGGCTTCACAATTGGATGAATGTGGGGCGGCATCGAAGTGGATGTTGAAATCTCTCATAATTATGGTAGGAGAATCTGTGTTGATGTGCTTCACAATGGCTTCTATAAGGGGGGAGGCGTCTGCTTCTAGAGTTCCTGGGGGGGCGTAAACTAGCAGTACTTGAAGGTGATTCGATTTGAATAATCCTAGTTCTATTGTGGATTTTAACTTGATTGGATATGAAGTTAGTCTGAATTCTTTCTTGGTGGCTAGTAACAGGCCACCTCCTCGTTTTTTGTGTCTGTGAATTGAGAAAAAGTCATATTTGTGAGTGGGTAGTTGGTTAATTAATGCTATGTCAGTGTCTTTTAGCCAGGTTTCTGTGATGGCACAGACGTCAGGGTTACAGTCCAAGAGATAGTCGTTGAGGATATGAGTCTTTTTTGTCAGAGATTGAGCGTTGACTAGGGTTACTGAGAGAAGGGTAAGCCCTAGGAACTGTGTCAGGGGAGTGATCATGATTAGTATGAGTGATCTGGGATTTCTTGCTGGTGGGTCTTGAGCAGGAAACAAGTTGTGATGGAGGCGGTGGTGTCTGATAGGGATATGTTGGCTTAGCATTTCCTCTGGGGGTTACCTGATAGACTTGAGAGAGGGGATATGGTTCTTAGAAATGGAGCTGGGGTCCTGAAGGGTATCTGTGGAGAGCTTAATTGTAAGGAATTTGATGAGGGAGGTAGATGGTGATAGGTGAATGTGTAGGGTTTCGGAGCAGCAGCAGGAAGTGGCGCTGTGAGATCAGAGGTGGCTGCGATAGTTTGGTCCTTTAAGGTTGAAATAGTGGATTCTGTGCGGTAGGTGGGTGTATTCTTTGTTGGTTCGAGTTCCGGATGTGTCTTGTTAGGTGAACAAGAGTTCCTAAATGAAGTTGTCGTATTGTTGTCCTGAATTCGTCTACAGTTGAGTAAGTTGAAGAGAGTAAGCCGTGAAAGCCGTGGGCGTGCTGAGCGAGGAGGGTAGGGCTGCTCGGGGCTGCACGAAGGGGCGCACGACGCCTGGATATCACGTCGGGATTTAAATCCCCTCCCGGTCGCGTCTCGGTGACGTCAGCGGTGGCGCAACTGGATGGGGGTTGGTGATCGGGCGCTGGCGGTGAGCGGTGAGTATCTTTTGGCCTCGTGGCCGGCTGTGGGCTGTCGGTGGTAGGGCGAGCTTTACAGGCCTTACCCCGATAGGTCCCGGCGCCGTCTGCGTGGCCCTGGCTCCCAGCTCCTACTATGTGGGCAGCGGTGGACGTGCCTCGTTGTCAGCGGGATGGCCGAGAAGAGAGCGCCTGGAGATCGCGCCGGGATTTAAATCCCCTCCCGGTCGCGTCTCGGTGACGTCAGCGGCGGCGCGACTGGATGGGGGTTGGTGATCTGGCGCTGGCGGTGAGCGGTGAGTATCTTTTGGCCTCGTGGCCGGCGGTGGGCTGTCGGTGGTAGGGCGAGCTTTACAGGCCTTACCCCGATAGGTCCTGGCGCCGGCTGCACGGCCCTGGCTCCCAGCTCCTACTACGCAGGCAGCGGTGGACGTGCCTCGTGGTCAGCGGGATGGCCGAGAAGAGAGCGCCTGGAGATCGCGCCGAGATTTAAATCCGCTCCCGGTCGCGTCTCGGTGACGTCAGCGGCGGCACGACTGGATGGGGGTTGGTGATCGGGCGCTGGCGGTGAGCGGTGAGTATCTTTTGGCCTCGTGGCCGGCGGTGGGCTGTCGGTGGTAGGGCGAGCTTTACAGGCCTTACCCCGATAGGTCCCGGCGCCGGCTGCGCGGCCCTGGCTCCCAGCTCCTACTACGCGGGCAGCGGTGGACGTGCCTCGTGGTCAGCGGGATGGCCGAGAAGAGAGCGCCTGGAGATCGCGCCGGGATTTAAATCCCCTCCCGGTCGCGTCTCGGTGACGTCAGTGGCGGCGCGACTGGATGGGGGTCGGTGATCGGGCGCTGGCGGTGAGCGGTGAGTATCTTTTGGCCTCGTGGCCGGCGGTG
The DNA here is from genome assembly GCF_901001135.1 of Rhinatrema bivittatum. Lineage (NCBI taxonomy): Eukaryota > Metazoa > Chordata > Amphibia > Gymnophiona > Rhinatrematidae > Rhinatrema > Rhinatrema bivittatum. Next base: position 567,021,242 of record NC_042615.1, read on the forward strand.
GGCTGTCGGTGGTACGGCGAGCTTTACAGGCCTTACCCTGATAGGTCCCGGCGCCGCCTGCGCGGCCCTGGCTCCCAGCTCCTACTACGCGGGCAGCGGTGGACGTGCCTCGTGGTCAGCGAGATGGCCGAGAAGAGAGCGCCTGGAGATCGCGACGGGATTTAAATCCCCTCCCGGTCGCGTCTCGGTGACGTCAGCGGCGGCGCGACTGGTTGGGGGTTGGTGATCAGGCACTGGCGGTGAGCGGTGAGTATCTTTTGGCCTCGTGGCCGGCGGTGGGCTGTCGGTGGTAGGGCGAGCTTTACAGGCCTTACCCCGATAGGTCCCGGCGCCGGCTGCGCGGCCTTGGCTCCCAGCTCCTACTACACGGGCAGCGGTGGACGTGCCTCGTGGTCAGCGGGATGGCCGAGAAGAGAGCGCCTGGAGATCGCGCCGGGATTTAAATCCCCTCCCGGTCGCGTCTCGGTGACTTCAGTGGCGGCGCGACTGGATGGGGGTCGGTGATCGGGCGCTGGCGGTGAGCGGTGAGTATCTTTTGGCCTCGTGGCCGGCGGTGGGCTGTCGGTAGTAGGGCGAGCTTTACAGGCCTTACCCCGATAGGTCCCGGCGCCGGCTGCGCGGCCCTGGCTCCCAGCTCCTACTACGTGGGCAGCAGTGGACGTGCCTCGTGGTCAGCGGGATGGCCGAGAAGAGAGCGCCTGGAGATCGCGCCGGGATTTAAATCCCCTCCCGGTCGCGTCTCAGTGATGTCAGCGGTGGCGCGACTGGATGGGGGTCGGTGATCGGGCGCTGGCGGTGAGCGGTGAGTATCTTTTGGCCTCGTGGCCGGCGGTGGGCTGTCGGTGGTAGGGCGAGCTTTACAGGCCTTACCCCGATAGGTCCCGGCGCCGGCTGCGCGGCCCTGGCTCCCAGCTCCTACTACGCGGGCAGCGGTGGACGTGCCTCGTGGTCAGCGAGATGGCCGAGAAGAGGTTACAAGGATCTACAGACCCTTGCACCCTAGGCAGACCAATGTAACACCGCACCCCCCTCCACCCACCCTGAGCTGAAAGTGTCCCCTTGTAGGGGGAGATATATAGAGTGTCAGATTGTCTCTTCCTCTCTCTCCACCCCCCTCGTCCTGTAAGCCCCACACTTGGGCTCAAACCCTTGAAAGTCTCAAAACCTTTTGCTTTTAAAATCCACCTTTTTGTATTCTGTTTTCAGTCTTGTACTCTAAGAATTGATACTTTGTGTCTGCTTTTTTTTTTTTACAGTATCAACCTGCTTGTATGAAGAAGTTCTATTCAAGGCATGGAGAATAGTTTTCCTTTCTTTCATTTTTCCTTCTTCCTTCTTTTTCTTTTCTTTCTCTTTTATGTGTCTTTCTGTTACTTTTCATATATGAGCTCAGGCCTGGTTAAATTCTATTCGTGCATGCACTTATCTTTTTCCATTGTGCTGTTCTCTCTTTCTCTCTGTCTTGCCGAATCTTTTCCTTGGTGGTGGTTCTCTTTTCTTTCCTTCCTCTTCTTCTTCTTTTCTTCTTCTCTCACCTACTAACCTGTTCTTTAATCAACTGAACAAAATAGACTAGCTCCTTGTCACTGTCTTATGCTCTTCTCCAGACTAAATCAGTCTTGTTCCTTCAGTGTGTGTGTGTCCATGACAACTTATTGTAATTGTAATTACATTAACTATTGAAAACAAATAATTAGGTGACCCTATTCTTAGAGAAAGAAACAGTAAGACCATAAGAAATTGCCATACTGGGTGAGATCAAGGTTCCATCAAGCCCAGCATCCTGTTTCCAATAGTGGCCAATCCAGGCCATAAGAACCTGGCAAGTAATTCTTTACATACTTATACACCTTTTCCTTTCTAATTGCTTCTGCTTCTTTTATGTCACTGTGTTTCTTTTGAGAGTCATACTTGGTTAATAGAAACCTTTGGCACACCTTTGCTCTTTAGTTTTTGAATTATGCTTGGGCGTACAGCTATATCACTGGCTGTTTTTCTCCCTGGCTGTTGTCTGCTCCCACTGCATTAAATTTACTCTCAGAGAGGTTTCTCAAAACAACATTCCCCTTGCTGCTCACTTCCGTTTTTTTTAACAGCACTCATCTGGGCCGATGCTATATTAAACGTGGAAAGCGGGTGCTGACTTTTCAGCGCCCACTTTCTTAACGAGCACATGGCACCCGCAAGGGGGGGCACCATGCTATAAACAAATTAAGGGGTCACGCTAGCAAGGAGGCGCTAGGCTCGCTTGCGCAACCTTAGCGCCTCCTTGCTAACGCGACCCCCACCGCGGCTGCCGGTTACGAAAACCGACGCCGGTAAACTCGACATCAGTTTTCATTACTGGCAGATGGCCGGTTATGAAAACGATACTGAGTTTACCGGCGTAGGTCTTCATAACTCGGCGGTCTACCAATGTATTTTTTTTTCTTAAGTAAAAAAAAAAAAAAAGTACAGAAAAGCAGTTTTTTCTGCTTTTCTGTACTTCTTTTACATGCGCTCAGCTATTAAAGCCTGCTCCAAGCAGGCATTAATATCTGAGAGCTAAATGTGCGTCTGAGATGCACACTTTTTTTTTTTAATGCGGAGTGAATGAGTAATAGCCTCATTCACATGTATTTGCATGTGATGAACGCTATCACATTCACTCCGTGTCGGACGCCTGAGCGCACTGTATTGCATCGGCCCCATCGTGTACTCCACAGACAATCTCCTCAGTTACAGTCTTTACTTTACTATAATAAGCCACTCTATACTCTGCGCAGCAGCTGTCATAGAAATTTTATTCTAACCTAACATTTCCCTTATCTTTTCTGAAAACAATGATTAAACTAATCTCATGCACATCATGCATTCATACTCTAATACCGTATTGATTGTTCTCTCTCTTTTTTGAACTTTTTTTAGGGCCTGTGAACTGAGCACTTCGACAACAGGTCTGCTCAACTCAAAGTCAAGTCTTTCTCTGCTCCATTCTATAACTGACATTTGCTTACATGGGGTGCAGTATTCCCACATTTACTGATGTCATTACAAGGGGATATCTGAAAAATAGGTTAACTGTTTACTCTTGGGTCCCCTCCCTATCTGCTTTATCTATTCTCTGGCTTGAAGTGTTTTTAATATCATTAAAAATCTTTTTTTATGTTTTAATTTTTCTCTATGTCCCTGTGCTGCAACCAGCATTTGTAGTGATGCACCAGGCTAATTACAGGTTGTTAGGGAAGCCATCACTAAACTACCATGGTTACGGCTTCAATCCTCTGTCTGGTTGCCATAGCAGTGCTACTTTCATAGCGATGCCTTGGGATGTACTAACCAAATTATGGGTGGACGGGCATTACCATTAGGGAAAAACTTTAATTATTCACTGTAACAATGCCTTAAAAATTCTTCCGTGTACTTAAAAATTTGTTCTCATATTTATGGCAGTTTCTGTCAGCATTCATTCTCAAATGACCTCCCAATTCCTTCTGTCAATGCTAACATTTATTTCTTTAAACCTGTTATTTTAATAACAAATTCAGTGGCTGGGCAAGGGTCCTCAGACCCTTGTAGGTGATCACCATCCACATTTCCTGGGTTTCTGACATTTTTAGGAATTTTTTATTCCAAATTGGGCCTATGCTCAGATGGGGCAAATAGCATTTTTAAAAATTCTCTTGGAGGCTCAAAGGTGGGGTTGGTCAGGTGGCCAGGGCCTCCTCATTTGACCACCACCTTCAATTTGTTTCAGTTTTGCTTCCTTATTTTTATTATAATTAGCAGCCCCCCCCCCCCCCCCATCCTACAATGCTCTGTGAGTCCTGCTGATCTCATCGCTGATGTCAGCAGTTGCAGCCTGTCTTGACTTTCCAATTTGGGGCTTCTCCAAGGTCCTGACACCAATTGTTCCATTTTTTAAATTAAATCTACAGTGGCTCTAGCAAGAGCATTCACCATTAGGCTTAGGATCATCACAGCAGGATGCTAGCAGCAGCCCCTCTCTTTCACAGCTGTTCCAGGGTCATGCTCCCAGTTATCAATGGACCTTTCCTTCTTTATACTGCTGGCCCCCAGTTAAATGCAGGAGGACAGAAGGCATTCGAGCAGCCTAATGTTGCACTGTTGTTCTGGCTCCTACTCCCTCAGATTTGCAGCTCTTTGCGGCTTCCCTTCTGTTTGTGTGGCTGGTCAGCTTTGGGTTGGTCACAGGTGGAGGATGTCACCAGCAGCGGCAGTGATCATATTCATAGCTGACCACTGCTGGTCAGCTGTTTTCTCCCATTCCTGCTCCTTCCTCTCTGATGGCTCTCAAACTCTTCACAGCCTCTCGCAGCCACCCTCATTTCTCCTTGACTGTTGGAATGGCCCGACACTGTCCCTGTTCAGCCCATCCTCTCCACTGACAGCCTCAGGTGGACCAGCAGTGACAGTGGCTTGATATCACTTTAGTCTCGATGGCCCCTCTCTTTGTGCCATGCTCACACCGCCCAGGCCCTCCCCTTTCTTCATAACTGGCTCCCTTAATCAGTGGGAAAACCTCTCTTGCAGTTTCCCTCTTCTTTTGCCATGGTTCTTCACTGGAGAGACCTTCCCTCTGTACTGTCTTCTTTCAGTGTGTGGGGGTGCTCACTGGCATTCATTGCGGTTTTCTATCACAGCTTCTGCTCTAAGGTTGCCACTGCTGCTCCTCCATGCCACTGGACCTCTAGCCTCTGGCTGTCTCTGGTAGCCACATGGGGAGGCTGCCATCTGCTCTTGTGTCCCTACAATCACTGCCTCTGGCTCAGGATTCTCTGCTCCTCTGAGTCTCCTTGTTTTAGGCCTCAGGTAATTCATTTATATATTTTTTAAATTTTGGTTACCCCCTTTACACTTGTAATAAATCAAAGTGGTAATCATAAAAAGTACACACAAAAATAAAATATAATAATTAATAAATACATAAATTAATGCATAAAACAATATATAATAAAATCACATATGACGGTACAAACAAAAACAACTTTGAAACTACCCAATCAAGTCTAACAAAACATCAAGCTTTCTCCCAATAAACTCTCAGAAATATTGCTAAAGTTGCTCCAAGAACTGATCCCAACACTGATTCCTGTGACACTTCACTTAACACCATTTTCTCTTCAGAGCAGGTTCCATATATCATCACACGCTGTCTTCTGTCAATCAGTTTGTAATCCATGCCACCGCCTTGGCGCTCACTCCCAAGCTTCTCATTTTATTAATGAATCTATGTGGGACCGTATCAAAAGTTTTACTAAAATCCAAGTAAAACACATCAAGCGCTCTTTCCTGATCCAATTCTCTAGTCACCCAATCAAAAACATCAATCAGATTTGTCTGACAGGATCTTTCCCTGGTGAATCCATGCTGTCTCAGATCAGGCAACCCACCGGATTGTGGATAGTTCCTTATCCTTTCCTTCAGCAGATTCTCCATTAATTTTTCCACCACCAAGGGGAGGCTAACCGGCCTGTAGTTTCCTGCCTTCTCTCTGCTCCCATTCTTGTGAAGTGGGACCACCATCACTCTTCTCCAATCACTCGGCACCACTCCCGTTTCTAAGGATCTATTGAACAGGTCACATAGTGGACCCGCCAGCACATCTCTGAGCTCCCTCAGTATCCTGGAATGAACCTCATCATGCTCCATGGCTTTGTTCACTTTCAATTTTCCTAGCTCTTCCCATACATTCTCTTCTGTAAACGGAGTTTCGTCTGCTCCATCCCCTTCCACAGTCTTGTTAACTAGCGATGGTCCTTCTCCAAGGTCTTCTTTAGTGAACACCGAATTGAAGTATTTGTTTAATATTGATGCCATTTCTTCATCTCTCTACACACATCGATCCTGGTCACCTTTCAATTTCACTATATCTCTTTGGACCTTTCTCTTTTCCTTGATGTATCTGAAGAATGTTCTGTCACCTTGCTTTACCTCTTTGGCAATCCTTTCTTCTACTAGACATTTTGCTTTCTTGATTACTTTCTTCGTCTCCCTATGTTTTACCAGATATGCTTCCCTGTGTTCCTCTTTATGGGATCCTTTATAATTCTTGAATGCTGCTTTTTTTGCTTTTATTATATCAGCCACCTCCTTTGAGAACCAGAGTCAAAAGTCTTCTGATAGACAAACACTAGTGCTGAGACATTCCATCATTTCTAGTCAAATCTGAAAATCCATACGCAAACATTGGTCTTTACTCCAATGTGCTACCCTGCCTTTTAAAGTTCCAATCCAGTTTGCATTTTCAAGAGGCCGCAACATCTGTGATCAAATCATTCAATCTTCCAACATTCAGCCTGATCCTAATGTACCAGAATCTACTGATTGTTATGTATGTTCTTGGTGTGACATGAGGATGCCCGGTGATCAAGTCACATCCACTACTGGGAAAATATATCCCATAGTTAACGGTGTTTCTTGTAAAACAACATTTGTGATATACATCATTAGCCACCCTTGAAAACTATATTATATTGGAATAACCAAATAGATGTTAAGAAATCATCTTACTGAGTACAAAAGTTGTTTGAACACTAAAAAAATGGATGCACCACTTGTATCTCATTTTTTTGGATTACAGCATACTGCCTTAGATATATGATGGGCAGTTTTGGAAACCATGCCTGCACATTGGAGAGGTGGGGACAGGGTGCTTAATCAGACATGGTGAGAACAAGTATGTATTTTCTGGATGTAATCTGTTGCACCTTTGGGTTTGAATAAAGAAATTGAGTGGGCTGTGTTCCTTTGATTCCATTTAATATGCATGACATCATCACAGCATCACTCACGCATACTCATTTGACTCCCTGCCACCGCCCAGCAAGGAGCCGAACCTTCAGCCACCGCCACTGCCCAGCTGCACCCAGCTGTGCCCCTATCCAAATGGAACTTGGCACCTGCCAAGCCCTATGATCAATCAGCACGAAGCTGCCCCCCCCCAAGTAGGCTTGGGTGGGCGCAGGATTTGAAACAAACCCTGTGACACCCCCCCCCAAAGATGCGGCCCTCTGATTCATTTATAACAGGTCCTCCAAAGCCTCCTGAAATGAGTTGGCCAACAGGTCCATGCCTATAAAAGACAGATAAAAAAATATCCTGTGCAAACAGGCCAGTCTCCATTTCCCATGACAATTGATGTCGTATGTGGCAACCCCCCACCCAACTGACCCATGAGCCAATCTGCTGATTGGCCTTCACTCTGCTCCTGCACCATATTACCTTCCCCATTTCATCAGGCCTTGCTATCATATCTGACCAACAGATTATAATACCAGGGGCTAAAGCAGAAATTGACATCAATTCCTTGCGGACCATACTGGTAAACTTCCTCCCTGACACCTTCCCCCAGTCATTTCCCCCCAAATGAACAATTAATATCCTGGGTTGACCAAAATGTTCCAAACCCCATCGGAAGCATGGGATGAGGTTGTTCCACATCATTCCTCCACGCCCTAACCAGTGCACCCCCACACTAGTTTCCGCAAAGTCCAAATTAGCCCCGTAGGGCCGATTGCATGCATGCCGGAAAGCTTGAGAAATGAAGGAATGCCCCAAAATCCAAACTTCCATTCTCGAGTGTGCAGCATCTGAAAAGAGAGCAGAATTAATATCTGTCATGGTCACCACCCCTCCCCCACCGTATGTAACCTTTGAAGGCCCCTGAACTCCAACGATCAATTGATCAGATCATGTCCCCAGATAAACCAGATATGGCAGCAGACATAGCTGCCCCTATCCAGAAAGAGTGAGTTCTGAGGTTCCTAGCATCCAACCTCAAGGCTGTTAAACTGAATCTTAAGACCGCTACAAATTGAAATTTGATCAGTGGATGCAAATCTTGATGTACCAGAAAATGGTATCCTCCCTCTGCCTTAATGCACGAATATGCTCTATAATTCTGCACGAGGCATGTAACCAAACCTCCAACTGTCCAGAGCATCACAGAATTACCTCGCCCTCCTTGGTCAGTCTTAGATTTTGGTATATGCAGTATCACATAATCAGGCCCCAAAGTAACATGTTTTTGAAGCAATCCTGAACTTTCCGCCCCTTTAGTGGCTCTGGCCACCAGTTCACTGATTCAAAAAGCCCTGAAAAAGGCTAATACAAACGCAACACGGAAGAGCATACTCTTGTATGAGGATGTACAGACGCTAGGCAGGATCTGCCACAATTGCATCAAAATATCTTGCATCATCCAAGCAACAGTATTCTGAATCTGCTGAACACATTTCATTTGACAAGCTGGCAAACCTAAGTATACAAGATTATAATATTCAAGCCCTCAGATCACATTCAGCAAGAAAAAGTCTAAACAAACATATAATATGCAGGAAATAAAAACAAGTCCTCACTATCAAAGATACTTGCTGAGTCATTGTTAAGTTTGCATCAATAGGAAAGGAAGGCAAGTGTGAGTGGTGAAGTTATCATCATCATCAGAAGCCTGGATGTGTGCGTGGGAGGGACATATTCAATATGACACTGAACAGATAAGTTGTGCAGCTAAACTTAGCTGGATAACTTGTCCTGGATATTCAGTGGGATAAATATCTCACTGAATAATCCTGATTAAAGATATCCTGCTAACTGTAGCTGAATAATTTTCAAATTAACTAAGTAGATTTTTAATATGACCGGTTATAAAGTTATCCAGCTAATTATAGCTGGATAACTTTAGTCTTAGCCAGCTATATTCAAAAAAAAATACAGCCGATTAAGAGGAGTACTAAAACTAAAAAAAATAAAGATCACGGGTCTATTTGGGTACATGGCAGGTTCTTGTGGCCTGGTTTGGCCTCTGTTGGAAACAGGATGCTGGGCTTGATGCACCCTTGGTCTGACCCAGCATGGCAATTTCTTATGTTCTTATGCATAATAGGAAATGACAATCACGGCTGGGCTCCATGAGAACCCTCTGAATCACGAACCTCCCCATTGGGTAATCCCAACCATGAGCTCGCATGAAGAATGAAAACCCCATTAATTGTCTGATGACTGCAGATTTGGACAACCCCTCCGCCCTGGCCTGTTCAATGAATTGCAACAGCTGTGCGTCCGCCATGGAACCCCAACTCCATCCTATGGACAACAAGAACGACACCACCTTACAAGCACCGTTCACATAACTGGCCATGTGGAAGGGGCTAACGACGCCGCAGCAATTTCCGTATTTCCGGAAACCAAAGCTCCAAAGAAAAGCTGGGACAACTGCTCCAACCAGGTCTGCCTCCCGCGCCAGCTGGTGGAACAAATCCCATTTAGCGCGAGAAAGGGAGTCTGCCAAATTATTAGCTTCACAAGGTACGTGTCGTGCCCATATGGTTATATTGTGGGACATGCATTGCAAAATTAATTTGTGCAACAAATCAGATATGAGCATACACTTCACCTCGAGCTTATTAATAACTTCTACCACTCCTAAATTGTCACATCAGAATATCACCTTTTTATTGGCAAACCGCTGATCCTATAGGCAAACTGCTGCCACAATCGGGAATAACTCTAGAAAGGTGATATTCTTAGTGATACACATTTCAATCCATCCCTCAGGCCAAGTGGCGGTGCACCAGGATCTGCGGAAATACGCCCCAAAACTAACCGACCTCGCTGCGTCCGTAAACAATTCAAGGTCGTGGCTCGACTGACCCTTCTGCTGCCAAAAAACATTCCCATTAAAGTATTTTAAAAATCGGTCCCACTTTTCCAAATCCTCTTTCATGCCTTTGGTAATCCGAATGTGTTGATAACTCCGCATGATGGCCCTCATGGCGAATGAAAATCTTGTGATAAAAGCTCGCCCCATAGGGATAACCCTACAAGCAAAATTCAAACTTCCAACCAATCCCAGCAGCTCTTTAAGTGTCAATTTATCCCGCCCTAACAAGCCCTTCATCAACTGCTGCAAATCTTTGACCTTGTCCTGAGGCAAACGAGATACCATCAAGTCTGAATTTAATTCTATGCCCAGGAAGACTATGTTCATAACTGGTTCCACAGTCTTATTCTCAGCAAATGGAATGCCAAAATCCTCTGCCACTGCACGGAAACATTGCAGTAATTCTACACATTCCCGGGTACCCTGTCTTCCTACTAACAGGACGTCATCCAGGTAATGCACAATGGCATGAGATCGCGAACATTGCTCAACATCCCAGTGAACAAAGGAACTAAATGCCTCAAAGTATGCACATGCAATTGCACAACCCATAGGCATACACTTATCAAAATAATAGACCCCATCAAAGCAAAATCCAAAAAGCCGAAAAGAGTCCGGTTGAACAGGCAACAATCTAAATGCAGACTCTATGTCCACCTTAGCCATCAATGCACCCCTCCTGCACTCATGAACCAATTTAATAGCCGAGTCGAATGAAGCATATTTTACCATGCAAAGCTCTTTCGGAATAAAATCATTGACAGATTTGCCCTCAGGGTAAGACAGGTTATGAATTAACCTGAATTTCCCTGCTTCCTTTTTAGGGATGACTGCTAAAGGGGAAAGAATTAAATTGTTGAAAGGAGGCTTGACATAAGGACCCGCTATTCTTCCTAAGGATATCTCCCCCATCAGTTTCTGTTTAACAATGTGTAGCAATCGACAGACTGAAGGGCATTTCTGAGCCCCCCCCCAATGAAACTAGGACCCGTGAAAGGAATATGAAAACCCCATTGAAAACCCCCATACAACTACATCCTGATCTCACCCTCTGGGTATCTCTGAAGCCACATCCATAATGCTTCAACCTTAACTGGGGTTGGGGATCTTCTGGCTAACTTATTTACTCGGACCTTTGGCAGCATGGCCACCAGGGGGCCCATCCTATACTCGCTTCTTTACTCTTCAACCTGTGGTAGGTATGTGCTCGGCAAGTAAGGCCCAGCCTAGAAATAGCCCGGACTAGGATACCTATCCCACTGTCCATAATTACCCCCAACTATGTCTCTGAACTTGGTGACTGGGTGAGAGGTGCCACAATGGGAGCCATCTTTAAAAATGGCGTGGGCCATCCAGTGCACCTACCATGTGACAGGGGCCGACCAATGGCACTGATAGCCCCTGTCACATGGTAATAGCAAAGGGCCATCGGCGCCATTTTGATTAGTGGCAGCCGACACCCCAAGTGCGGGAGAATGCTCCCGGGACCCACGCTGGACCACCAGGTATTTAAAAATTTGGGGGGGGGTCCGGAGGGTGGGGGGATACTAACAAACTTATTTTAAAGGGTCAGGTTGTGTTTTTAGGTTGTGTCCTTTCTTCCCCCCCCCCCCCCATAACGATAAGAAAACCCACTAAATTAATCGTGGGGTTTCCTATCGCTATCCGGGACCCCCTGATATCTGACGATATTGAAAATATCGGACGATATTTTCAATCATCAGATAAACAATTCACATCCCTACTAGTTTTTTGCTATGGATACTCCCACAAGGCCTTCTCCTATTTCTAACGGCCGCTAAGAAATCACTGCAAGCCAAAAGAATGAAACTAATATGATATGTTTTATGCGTGGGGGATCTCAATGCATTTTGCGAACCCACAAATACAATGAATATGGACTTATGCATTGCAGATTTCACATTCGTTGAAAATGAATGCACATCCATAGGGAGGCCCAAGTTTGGCACACTAACATGTCCTCCAGGATAAACAGGACTATCCCTAGCTTCTCCGTAACCCTCCCTAGGTGAGCATTCATATGGATTAGGTCCTTCCCACCATGGCCTTCCCTGACCTGTCTGTCCTAACCTATCTGCTGAACTGGAAGGACCCTCTCTGAATCTCTCTCCTCCATTGCCCCGTGCACTAGCACTGTACTGGCCTGAGTTCCACCACTCTGAACCCCAAAATATTGGCAGGGGTAAAGGAGCATTCCTTTCTTCTGATGTACTTCTTAAAGTCTGCCTACTGTTATCAGCAACTGAAGGTGGATCTAAGTCTGTGTTCGCAGCTGCTTCTTCTGATGTAATTAGCGGAGCCACCATTCTACCCTCACTAACTTGCGCTGCGCCCTGCGGCTCTACATTACTCTGGCCACCCTTGTTAACAATATTACCACTCTGTGCCCCAGTTTTCTGCCCTTGTGCCTTACCGCTTTTTGCACCTACTCCTAATCATCTCTTTGACCCTCCCCTTTCAATTTTCTTAAACTTAAGGACAGGAGCCTTTCGCGCCAGCGCTTTAGATTGCTTGGGCACCAACCCCTGTACTGCTGCAACAACACTTACCCGCGGCGTTTGACTATCGGGCTGCGACCCGGATGGACCCGTCCCCGGAAGGTTAGGCATCTCTCCCGATTCTTCCATCACCACTGCTGCCTCCTCGGACTCCTGCCACTCCCTCGACCAGTGCCGCTCTATCTGCTTTGACAGTCTCCTTAGGAATGCCCGCACTGGACTTCTCCACACCGCCTGATCCGAACGTCAAGCCTTTGATTTCCCAAGCACCCAGTCAGAATCCTCCGCTCGACGCCTAAACTTCCACTTCTATACTCTTCCCTTTTATTTATTTATTATTATTATTATTATTATTATTTTATTTTTATTATTTTTTATATATATATATATATATATATATATATATATATATATAAACAGTCTGTTTGACTAAGGAGCACCCCTCACACTGTCCCGGTTCGGGCTCTCTTTATCTGGCCCGCACCTGACTAGGCCCCTCCAATCTGGTCCCCTTCCCCCAACCTGACTGACTAAACTACTTTTTTTTTTTTTAAACTCCTGCACCTCACAACCTGCCTGTCTGCCATGTGTTGCTCCCAAAACTACTCACGCTGCTTCCGACAATCCTCTGCCCTGCTCATAATTAATGAGATAAACCCAAAATAACCCAATTGACGAGCAGCAAAAAGGCAGACTGAGGAGGGAGGGGGGGGGGGAGAAAACCACTCAAACCAGACTCCTCCCATGTCTGCCGATGTACCCAACCCACAGCCCAATGGGTCCTGCGATCTGGGCCAATTTAAAAAAAACACGCGCAGTTCCCGAGGGAACCCGGGTTATGGATGCGCGCGACACAGCGCTCCGCCCATAGACCATTCCCCCCCCCCCCTCATCGCAACGCAGCGCACGCTCTGTGAAGGGCCTGGCACCACATTTATTTTATTTTTTTTTATTTATTTAAATCTTTTTCTATACCGTCGTTAAGGTGGGTACCATCACAACGGTTTACAGTAAGGCACAAAAGTAATGCTATTAATGCTATTAAAATCTATCAGTTTACACAGGTGCCATAAGGTTCGGTAACATAGTTTTTAATTAATCAATGTTAGTTGTTAAATGAGTGTGAACACTATCATGTCCAGGTCAATTCTATAGCAGTTTTGAGTCTAGGACTCATTCTATAAATGTAACTTATCCTTAGTGATGAATTCTATTAAAACCTACACCCTTAGTGATTCCTGTTTTTGTGGGTGTTTCGTATCTTGCACTTCCCTGTTTTGAACCTTGCGTTTCCCTGGGTTCTATTCTCCCTTCTCTTTTTGAAAGGCTTGTTTAAATAGCCAAGTTTTTAGATTTTTTTCTAAATGTTTTGTTTTCTCTTTGTAGTCTTAATTCCAGGGGCATGGAATTCCATAGTAAGGGTCCCGCTAAGGATAATGCCCATTACCGTGCGCATGCATGCACGGAGCACGCTTGCCCTTCCAAAATATTATTGCTGGGGGAGTTTTCAGGGGGGGTAAGGGAGGAAATGGGCTGAATGTGTTTGGAGAACTTTGTAGTTAATCTGTCATGCTCCATTTGTGTGCTTTCTAATATGTTCTGTATGCTGTTATTAATGATGCATTGTTTGTCAATAACCTTCTGCTCAATAAACAGAATTTTCCTAAAATTTGAAAGACAGAAATCCAAATCATGTGTGCTCCATTACAGCCGTGAGCAGCGATACAAAAAAAAAAAGATAAGCAAAAAATCCCAAGAGTCAAACCTGCAGACCGGAAAGCATTCAATAAATAAGATAACTGAGGAATAACAAGATATGCCTCTACATACCAGGCAACAATTGTAAAGCAAAAATAGGGAACTTAATTTTCAGTTATTTTATTTTGTCTCGTAATTCAGTATTTGAACAAAAAAGAAATCTGAGGAAAAATGATTCTTCCACTGATTTTTCTCCTGTGTGTAATATGAAAGTAATTTTTCCACTGACTTTTTTGTTATATCACTGAAATTCCCAGGCAAAACAAAATAAAAACTGAAAATGAAAGTCCCTAAGCATAAAGAAAAGAAAGATATATTAAGGTTTCCATGCACAGGAGACAGGCATCTTTCAAAGGAAATGAGGATCTAGAATGAGGGATCATGGAATGAGGGTGAAATGGGCTAGACTAGGAGTAATCTTAGCAAATATTTCTTTACAGAGAGGGTGTTGGACACCTGGAACAGCCTTCCAGTGGAGGTGGTGGAAAAAAAACAGTATCTGAATTCAAAAAAGCATAGGATAAACACAGGGAATCTCTGAGGGAGCAATGGGAATTATAAAGCTAAGGGGGTCATTTTCAAAGGCTTATCCCATGCGACAAGCCTCTATCGCACGCGAAAAGTCCCTTTTCGCGTGCGATAGCATGCTGGGGGCGGAGTCGGGGCGGTGAGGGGAGGAGTCGGGACAGCGAGGGGGCAGACTCGGCGATGTCTTCGCTGGCGGCAATAAGGTTAGTAACCTTATCGTAGCCAGTAGCGCGCCCAATAGCGCCACCTCTCATGGTGGCGCTATTGGGTACGAAAGCCGGCAGTGAAAACACCACGGTGGTGCGAAGGCCACCGGCTTTCACAGGCCTGCCCCTCCTTTTTTGCTGGTTTCACCATTCTGCGATAGAATGGTGAATCCAGGCCTAAATTAGTTGGGAGGATGGGCAGACTAGATAGGCCATCACTTTTCTGTGTTTCTGTTGCTTGCAATAGTAAAAATTTGTATATTTTTTTAAATTGTATTTTATTTTCTGCTCCAACCTCTCCTTCCCATCCTTGGGAGAACCTGTAGCTGTGTGGGTGTGTTACTCTTCCCCATTCTAAACCACATAGCGGAGATGTGCAATTATTTTTGTGAACCCCTCCCATATGTAGGGTTGACATTCATTTGTACAAAATTATGTTTCCATTACAACTTTCTGTTTGCCTTCTGTAACAATGTCATGCTCTTTCTTACTTTGCATGATTTATTTTGGTTTGTTAGCATCATGCAGTGTATGAGACTAGGATGTCTTTCATTGTTGCCTTCTATTAAAAGATTTTTTTTGCAGGTATAATTCTTGTGTAAAATTGTCATGCTATGTCTGATTGTTTTCATTTCTTTTAATTAGCTTATTTGTGATGCTATATGTCATTGTTGGTGGCTACCTTTGACTAGCTATGTGTTCTAAAGCAGTATTATGCTAAGGGGCGGATTTTCAGAGCCCTGCTCGCCTAAATCCGCCCAAAACCGGGCGGATTTAGGCGAGCAGGTCTCTGCGCGCCGGTAAGCCTATTTTACATAGGCCTACCGGCGCGCGCAGAGCCCCGGGACTCGCGTAAGTCCTGGGGTTTTCGGAGGGGGCGTGTCGGGGGCGGGCCCAAACCGCGCGGCGTTTTCGGGGCGTGTCGGGAGCGTTCCGGGGCGGGCCCGGCGGCGTGGCTACGGCCTGGGGCGGCCCGGGGGCGTGGCCGCGCCCTCCGGACCCGCCCCCAGATCGCGTCCCGGCGCGCTAGCGGCCCGCTGGCGCGCGGGGATTTACTTCTCCCTCCGGGAGGCGTAAATCCCCGGAGAAAGGTAAGGGGGGGGGTAGACAGGGCCGGGCGGGTGGGTTAGGTAGAGGAAGGGAGGGGAAGGTGAGGGGAGGGCGTTAGAGGATTCCCTCCAAGGCCGCTCTGATTTCGGAGCGGCCTTGGAGGGAACGGGGTTAGGCTGCGCGGCTCGGCGCGTGCCGGCTATACAGAATTCATAGCCTTGCGCGCGCCGATCCAGGATTTTAGTGGATATGCGCGGCTCCGCGCGTATCTACTAAAATCCAGCGTACTTTTGCTTGCGCCTGATGCGCCAGCAAAAGTACGCCTATTCGCGTTTTTTGAAAATCTACCCCTAAGTGATTAATAAATGTTAATAAAGATATAGATTTGTCCTGTGTATTTCTCTGTCGGTTTCTATCTCTGCAAGCTCCTTCTTGTCACCCACAATGGCAAAAAAAAAAAAAAATATGCTGGTGAGCTATGTGCTTTACATCTCTGTACAATCAAATATTCTTGCCTACTTCACCAAGTGAAATGTTTTTTGTTAACAATTTTGATGACTTAATCATGGGCTCTTATCACACTTCATTGAATACTACCTACCTAAATAGTTAGGGGTCAATATTTAGTGGCATTTAGCTGGATATCTCAAAGTTATCCAGCTAAATGCTGACTTTTCAATATTTCCCCCACTTTTCCGGATAAAATTTGGCCAGATAACTCATTATTCAGCTAATTTTAGCCAAATAACTCATTATCCAAATAAAGTTTTGCCAGAATATGTAGTGGCATTCCAGGGTGGAGTTAGCTTAGCCAGATAAATTCTCCACCTACCTCTGATATCCAGAGTTAGCCAGATAATTTATCCGGCTAACTCTAGTTGTGCCATAGAATAATCCTAGAATAGATAAAGTTACCCGGCTATGCCGGCCATAAACAATAGTACAACCACACCATTGAATGTCACTGTAAAGTTAACTGGATACATTTAGCTGGCTAACTTTACAATCTGGCCGGTGATGGAATATTACCCTCAATTTTGAGAAAATTATATGCATAGAAATTTGAAAATCTCCCTCAGTTGTGATTAAATTATTTTTTCTAAAACCCAATTTTTCACACGAAAAATAGCCAGGATAAATCTTTAGTAAATAAGGCTGTAGGATTTTCATGTCTAAACTTGTTTTTAAATGCAAACGCTCCAATTAGTGAATAGACCAGTTAATAGTTACAGCACAGTGATTACTACTGGCAATACACTATTTCCTGCTCTTTATTTAGCAGTAAGGGTACAAGATAACAAGTTGTCAGACAACTAAGACAAATGGAGCAAGCTAATGAAAAGTTTAATATGGAGTTAACAGTGATTATGTAGTTCGGAGAAGAAAACAGCTAACTCTGATAAACTAAATATTTGTCCCAGTAATCTTCAGAGGACTGCTGAAACTGAATGTGATGGAAGAAACTATTGATCCAACCACTTATAGCCAGAGAAAAAGGAAAACACTGCCATCATGTGCACATTCAGCTTCAGTACAGAGCACACACTTTGGAAACTTCTATGTTATATAATAACATCTTTGGATAATTTTTCTATTGTTCCAATAAAAGATATCACAGTCAGGAAATAATCCAGTTTTCTCTGGAACCAATACACCCTCATAATTAGAGAGTGTGAAAGAGAAAGATGGCAAATAAAGTATTATAAAAAAAAAAAACCAGCTACATATGTCAAAGTGCTAATAGTTAAAGAAGAGAAAAGTACATTGGGAGTAAATTTTCTGCTTAATGCACCTATCTATGCAGAGTTATGTACATTCATTTGTCTAATGCATACATAGCAAATTTTCAGCACAGGACAGGTAAATGTGTATTCATTGGCTAAGCTGTACTGCACAAAAAAATGGGGTACATCAGGGGACTTGCCTAGGGGGAGGATGATGGGGATGCTTGTGAATTATGCACATATGGCATATTTTGAAAACATTGTATGCATTCATATTATCGCATATTTGCACCAAGTGATAATATCACTTTCTGTAGACATTTTTTATGATTTGTGTCTTGTCTACTAGTGAAGTGTTTTTGTGGGTTTTGTATGTAGAGAATGTTTTCTAATGTTTGGGTTTTGAAAATGTGTGCCAGAGGCGACAAGACATGAGAGCAGGCAGAGATTGTTGCGTGCCCCGTCCATGTCTGGCCCGCGCACGGGCCTGCTCACCTCTCTGGCTCCTCTGTAGGTCCCGGGTCGGCCTCCCTAGCGGCAGCTGCGAGCTCCTCCAGGCCTCGGCATCCCACGGCAGCAGTCGCTAGGCCTTCCACTGCGCACCAGGCCTCACGCCGGAGTTTGGTGACTCCCGTGGCATTGGCCATGCCCCTACACGTGCGCGCGCGGACCGCCCAGCCTCTTGTAGGGCCAGGGGGGGTCCTAGCTCCGTGGCGCGCCCTGATTGAAGGAACTACTTATGGAAGTTCCTGCCTGCACTTCCTTGCCTTGGCAATCGAGTCGGCATTGTGTTGTGTGCTAGATTGTCACTGCGTTCCAGTCTCATTCCAGCCTAGTTCCAGGATCCTACTGTTCCAGCCTTGTTCCTGCATCCTACTGTTCCAGCGTCCTTCTGGTCCAGTGTCCGTCTGTCCCGTCTCCCCAGGTAGTACCCTCGGACTGTCTCTCTGGTACTGACCTCAGCCTGTTCCTTGACCATTCCGTCTGCTGCCTGTCTTCTGACCTCTGCCTGCCTTGTGACCTCGTCTGACCTCCGGAACCTGACCTCTGCCTTGTTGACTACTCCTTGGACTGCCCCTCAGATTCTGACCTCTGCTTGATTGACTACGTCTCCTGATTCTGGCTCTGTTCCTTGCCTTGTCATCACCTACGCTGTTCTAGTCCTCCTTGCTCCATCTGACCTACAGCTTCGAGTCCGACCGTGCTCCCTTGTTGTCCGGGGGCATGCCTGTCTACTACCTCTCCAGGAGACCCTGCAAGACCCACCCAAGTCCAAGTGGCCCGGGTCCCTACGGGCTCCACCCGGGGGATCTTGGGCTTCCAGTGGTGAAGCTTTTCTAGCCTCTGTCTCCTCCAGTGCTCCACCCCCTGGGGGCAGGTGCTTCCTGGTCCCTACCAGGGAGCCATTCTCCACTGCTCCAGGACAAGAGTCCACACCTGAGCGCAACAGAGAGAGATATCCTCCAAAAACAGATTCAGAATACACTTTTTGCATTTATTTTATGAGTAAGTGTTTATTAGACACAGATCTGACAAAAAGAAACTTTATTACATCTCTGTCAATATACTTCTGTAGACCCTGTGATTGGTCATTTAGAGCCATGTGACCTGTGGGCTTGCCTCTGATTGGATATTGATTTAAATCCGTTTTTGCATGGTTGCTGACTGACAAGTCTTAGCTATTTAATTTGAATTTTCTAGTGAGGTAATTATGAAACCCATTTTCTGTGGAAATGGGCTCTTTGAAAATTGCCGTGCCTTAATACAGGTACAATTACATATGTTGTTCTTTAACATGTGTAATTTTACCCACATTGTTTGGAAGTATTCTCACAGGAACTTTTAGGCGAGCTAGGCACTATGGGCGGTCAGGGAAGGCAGCAGTACCAGGGCTCTGCAGTGAAGGGGTCCCTACCACCAGAGCTAGTTCGTAAGCCGGGCCTCCATCAAGAGAGAGGCTCCTTCCACCACTTCATCTCTCTTGTTTTCTCAGGCCAGCAGTGGGAGGGGAGAGGAAAGCCTCTTGAGCTGCTGCTCAGCCTCCACATTTGATTGGTTCTTGTGAACAGAATAAGACAAACAGCTGTGGGAGGTGGGAGAAGGAGCTTGGAACAAGGCTGCAAAGGTCAACATTTGGTAAGAGTAACTGTAATGTGCTGCAGAGAGAGGGGGAAGTGGGGGGGGTGGTAATCAAAGGAGATTGTGGGGTGACAGAAGTGGGTATGGCAAGAGCATATTGGGGGTGGCAGAGGAGTGTGGGTTGTGTTTGTGTTGTGGGGTTTTAGGGGGAGGGGGAAACCCTAGCTGAAAACTTACACAGGGGTCTAATTGATCCATCACTGGAAGCAACGCCATGCATAGATTTGGATTTTCAAAACTCCGCACAATGTTTTGGCCAGAAAAAAGTACTCTCAAATCTCTGCAGGTACTTTTTTCCAAGGGAAAGTACTATATAATCATGCTTTTACTTTGAAAAACTGATGCAAAGCCCATAGGTAATAAAACACCTGCAGAATTTGCACCTGTCAAGGGAAGGCACCAGTTGGATAAAAACCAGCAACAGCAGGGAGAGGATGGAACAGAGCCATAGCAAAAGAGCCAGCCAGGCAACTGGAAGTAAGTAGGATCAGGAGTCATAAGACAGCAAGAAAGGAAAGGATAGCCACTATCTCTGGAGGCCAGGACTGACCAAAGCCAGGCTAAAAGGGGGTTGCTGGGATTTGGAATTTGTTCACATCAACTAGAAGGCTACCCAAGATTAACATTATTGTCTGACATGTAGGGGGTAATTTTAAAACTGCCCGCATTGGTGCAAAATCTGCAGGTACTTTTCACTCATGGGCTTTACACTAATTTTCAAAGGGAAAGTACATGTCCATATCGTCCCTTTCAAAATTACCCTAAAAAAATCGCCTCCACACATTTACACCCGCCAATTCAAAAATAATGCGGGTAAGCGCAAATCTCCTCCCCGACCCCGCAGGAATGTCTTCTCCTCCTCCGTGTAAAGGTTCATGCGTAGAGGCCCTTACGTGTGTACTTTTAACCGCACACAGGGAAACACATTTTCTAAAAGCCAATTCCAACAGGTAAAGCAAATGTTAGGGATGTGCAGAAGGAAAAAATTTTGGTTTGTATTTTCGTTTTGTGGGGACCCCAATTCATTTTATTAGTTTCATACAAAAAAAAAACAATTTGTTTCTTAGTTTCATTTGTTTTTCGGTTGCCATTAAAGTCAATGGGGGAGATATTTGCAGCCTATTTTTGGCTGCAGAATTGGGGTTTTCTTATCAATTCGGATGACACTTCTGGGGAGCAATCATCAGAATGGGAAAAGAGCTCCAAGGTGCTTAAACTGTGGCAAAGTGGCACCAAAGTGGTATGAATAGCCTAAGGCACTGTAAAAGGGCAAAGGGGTACCAGGAGTGGCTTTAAAAGAGGTGCAAAGCGTAGCGAGAGAGTCAAAAACAAACCATAGCTTCAAAAGAGAGCACTGATAACAGTTGCATGAACCCTCGAAGGCAGCACAAGAGGCAAAGTGGCAAGACAAGTGGCATCAACATCCTACAGCACAATGAAGGAGGAACATAGCAAGATGAGTGTCAGAAAAAAACCATAAGGCACCGATAAAAGGACAAGCAGCAAAGAAAGACTAACATCAACACACTGAGGAACCATGATAGAAGCAAGAACACCACAAGGAGTAGAGTCATCTGGTGTATGGCAGCAAGTCAGAGTGGCAGAAAGTGGCAGGCTGGCAGCTGAGGTAGTCAGGACGCTGTGGTTTTGATAGGGGCAAGAGAGACTGGCAGAGCGGAGGTAGTCAGGTCACTGTGGGGTTGATAGGGGCAAGACAGGCTGGCAGAGCTGAGGTAGTCAGGTTGCTGTGGTTTTGATAGGGCAAGACACACAGGCTGGCAGAGCTGAGGTAGTCAGGTCCTTGTGGTTTGATAGGGGCAAGAGAGGGCTGGCAGAGCGGAGGTAGTCAGGTGGCTGTGGTTTTGATAGGGGCCAAGACACACAGGCTGGCAGAGCTGAGGTAGTCAGGTCGCTGTGGTTTTGATAGGGGCAAGAGAGGCTGGCAGAGCGGAGGTTGTCAGGTCACTGTGGTTTTGATAGGGACAAGACAGGCTGGCAGAGCTGAGGTAGTCAGGTCGCTGTGGTTTTGATAGGGGCAAGACACACAGGCTGGCAGAGCTGAGGTAGTCAGGTCGCTGTGGTTTTGATAGGGGCAAGAGAGGCTGGCAGAGCGGAGGTTGTCAGTTCACTGTGGGGTTGATAGGGGCAAGACAGCCTGGCAGAGCTGAGGTAGTCAGGTCGCTGTGGTTTTGATAGGGGCAAGAGAGGCTGGCAGAGCGGAGGTTGTCAGGTCACTGTGGGGTTGATAGGGGCAAGACAGGCTGGCAGAGCGGAGGGTAGTCAGGTCGTTGTGGTTTTGATAGGGGCAAGACACACAGGCTGGCAGAGCTGAGGTAGTCAGGTCGCTGTGGTTTTGATAGGGGCAAGAGAGGCTGGCAGAGCGGAGGTTGTCAGGTCACTGTGGGGTTGATAGGGGCAAGACAGACTGGCAGAGCTGAGGTAATCAGGTCGCTGTGGTTTTCATAGGGGCAAGACACACAGGCTGGCAGAGCTGAGGTAGTCAGGACGCTGTGGTTTTCATAGGGGCAAGACAGGCTGGCAGAGTGGAGGTAGTCAGGTCACTGTGGTGTTGATAGGGGAAAGACAAGGAGGCAAGACAAGACGAGGCTCAGCCCGTGGATGGTGTTAGGCCGGTAGTAGTGGCCCCCGGCACGCCGGGACCAGGTCTTCTCAGAGTTGGGTTGTTTGTGAATGCAAACGAAAGTGGGTGGTAAACTCCATCTAAGGCTAAATACCGGCACGAGACCGATAGTCAACAAGTAGTTCAATAAAAAAAAGTGCAGTAAAAAAGAGCCTGGCTGCCTGGCAGGCACAGCAGCAAAAAAGAACACATATCTTTTTCAGCAATAGAAGATTAATTGTAGCAAACTAGCAATAGCAATTGAATAAAGATTTGAGACACTCTGAGAGAGCTCAAACAGCAAACAAGCTTCTCAGATAGAACCCAAGAAGAAAGTGCACTGTGGAAATACAGCAGGAACAGCATCACAGAGCACTAAGCGCAGCGATTGGCTGAATTAGAAAAATGCTTTGCTCTGATACGTTGGCGTTCTGGTCTCCTTGCCAACCTGTCTGACCCACTCTATGACAGGGCTGTGAGGTCACTTATGACTCACAGGAAAGTGCTGGTTGTTGCTATGGATACTCCCACATGGCCTTCTCCTATTTCAAAAGGCTGCTAAGAAAGCACTGCAAACCAAAAGAATGAAACTAATATGATATGTTTCATTCATGGGGGATCGCCATACGTTTCGTGGACCCACAAATCAAACGAACAGGGACCTATTCATCGCGGATTACACATTCATTGAAAACGAATGCATATTCCTAGCAAATGTTACCCTCCTAATTTTCCAAGGGGCTTCTATAGGTAAAACAGTGTTTTACATGCAGAAATTTCCCACCTGATGTGTGATTAATCTTCTGCAGGTATTGTATGTCATGTTCACGCAAAAGTTTATCTGGACTGAGTGGAGACATTCCTGGACGTGGAGACAGATATGCACATACTTTTGGATTTCAAAAATTATGTTATGTAAATTTTTCAGGGAAAATTTGTGCACACATTTTAGCAGGAGTGGGGGGCAGGGGGTAGATTCTGTGGGATCATTTTCACAATGGACTTATACACATACTGTTTCTGATCTTTTTATGTAGACTGTATGCCCCCTTCATGAACATGATAGATGTAAATCATTACTAGTCAGGAAATTTTCAAATAATTCAGCAGGTTTCTAGATATTTTTCACAAACTTATCCATGAATGGATAGTACCATGTGACCACACTGCTATGATCAACTTATATAAACAACAGAGAACTTAGTACTCTCCAAATGGGTAATACCTTGGGCCTCTATACCAAGCATTTTTCTCATAAATACGAAATGAGAAAAAACCCTTTAGTACATCTGGCCTATTGTATCCTATCCCAGAATTCAACAAAATCAGATTATTTGGAAAATGAAGGAATACTTCCAAAAGCATGTCGCAGGAGGGACTTCTGTGGTCTTGAAAGCTTATGCATAACTGTTGCAAAGCAAGTTATGTTATTTGAACACTTGTCTTCCCACAATGTAAAAATAACTTTGTTGAATTACTAGTAAATCACATTATAGAGAGTGCCAAATTTACTAAGAAATTCCTCCCTGTAGGAAGAGGGATGGAAGAGGATGGGCACAGGGTATGGGGCCTGTGTTACTGGGTTCATTGTAAGGATTTCCAGCAATTATTGGAGAACAGATTTAAAGAACCATTACTATACACATTTTATCAGTTGAAAATTATGTTTGCGTTTTGTCGCATGTACAGCATTTGTAAATCTTTTAGCCAAACAAATCTGTTTCTCTGACTTTGTGCAGTCATTTTTTAAAGATAGTTGATTAAAAGTGATGTCATCTGCTGCAGCTCTGCTTGGAGCTCTGGGCCAGTTGGAGGTTTTTATTTTCTCTTTTGGCACGTAATCCTTTTGAAGGTCTTATGAGAGTTGTTTTCCAGTATATGGTTGCCTTTCCAAGTTTTATCCCATGTCATATGTTGCACAGCACTGAATATAGTAGTCATTTTTTTGCAAAAAAGGTTTTTATTGTAGTAAATGACGTATTGGAGTTGATGCCTCAGTCTTTTTGGTGTTCTCTGAGAAATAGGTTCAGCTTATCTCCATAACTTCTGTTAGAGCAAAGTGGTTGTAGTGCATGAGCTCCTGCGCCACAATGATACCTTCAGAAAGCTGATACAGTGCTTATGCTGGGCCAACAAATTCTATCAAAACCAGCAAAGAAATGCAGTGTTCCCAGGAACCAAATGACTAGATGACCTCTGCACTACAGCACATGTAGGGTTCTCAGAGCCTTCAGCCTACCTTTAGGAAAAGATAGAATAGCAAATGCTTATAAATAAATAAGTAAATAAATCTATTTGACTGTAATATGTATTTGAAATATGCTTTAGGGTTTGTTGTAGCAAACATAAAAGGCTTTGATGGTTACTCGAAGGCCGAGTAATTAAGTCTGGATAAAGAAAGTAATCCTCCTTTGGGTATGCTGTTTTGTTTTTTTTCTTGTTAGAAAGTGCATGTTATTCTGGAAGTGGATTTCCTTTCTTTTTACCTGACTGAGCCACCACGTCATGTGCCGAATTGAAACATCTTTCATTCTTGCATCTGACGAAGTGGACTCTGTCCTCAAAAGCTCATGCTTTAGTAAATTGGTTAGTATGTAAGGGGCCACTTGACTCCTGTCATTTTTTGCTACACCAGACTAACATGGCTATCCTTCTGCAGATTTTTCTTCTTTCATTTATAGAGCAGAATTCTAAAAGCCTTATGGATCCTAGAAGAAGGTAAAATTTATGCGGGTTGAGATATTTCTTAATTATTGGTTCAACAATAAGGGGTAGATTTCCAATGGGGTGCTTGACTGCAGAAGTACACACATACTGGTTTTAGACTTATTTGGTGATGAGAGTTAAATCAGGACAGTACTGCAGGAGATGTAACTTCTGAAGGAATCAATGGAGGAAGAAACCTGCCTGGCTGATATTATTGCAAGTATTTGCATAACCAGTAGGCTAAATGCATCATGGTCCCTATTTCACTAACTCTTTGAAGGGTCACCCAAATTAGTGATGATAGATTATTCATTTTACAGGACGCTATGCTAAAGTACTCTAAAATGCATATTTCAAAATTCTGCTGCAAGCAAATTACCTTGAAGAGTTGAAAAGCCAGCTGCTGAAAAGATTAAATGTTAGTAAGTACTGGCCTGTAATGGGTGGTAATTTCATTACAGCTACAGTAGGGATTGATGGGAAACACTGCACATGAAAGATTTATTTTGTTAATTTAAAACACTGAAGAGCCACTTTATTCATCATGTTAAGTCTCTAGTCTAATGGTTCTCAACATGTGGTCAGGACCTCAAATTGTGTACAAGTAGATCATTTGGAAATGTGAAAAACAGTCAAAGTACACACATATTCTTTAGTTTTCTAAACTGAAAGCATATAAATTAATGGACTATTCTTAAAATTTCATAACCTCTTTCACTATGAGCTGTACATTCTGCATTTTGTAATATTACTGTAGACAAAGACAAATGTTCATATTTTCTAAATAGAACAAATTGCTGCATAGCTGGTGTTATCATGACTTGTTTTAACTGATTTTCATACACTTGAACTATGAAGTCATCAATTTACAACATTTTCATTTCATTTTAGGGAGTTTGGATTTTGACATCTTATTCATATGTTCAAGCATGAAATAGGATTTTTAAACTTTAAAAAGAGATAAGTAACTAATAATATATTTTGATGAAGAGTTTTTACTTTTCAGAACACACACACACACACTTATGGACTGTACCATAAGTGGAAAAGAAAAAACTTTAGAAAATACTTTTTATTTTTTATTTTAACAGATGTTTATTTTATAAATTGATTTGCAGTTTTTGTACCTTGCAAAGAGTTAAAATGTAACAATAGAGAAGTGGTTGTAAAAGCTGAAAAAGCCCAGATGTATTTAAATAAAGAGCACACATAAAAATTACTTCAAATTGCCTGTATCATCTGAAAATAAGCAGGTTGTGTGTACATATAAAAACAGAAATACAAATAAACCTATTTTTAAATATCTGTATGGGAATACCAGAAGTCTGAAAAATAAGACTGGAGAGTTAGAATATATGGAACTAAAGAAAGATATAGATATAATAGGCAACTTGAAAATCTAGTGGAAGAAGGACAAGCAATAGGACACTAAAATGCCAAGAAACAAATTATATCAACATGACAGATAAAATTGATAGAGGGGTAGCATTTTATGTTAAGGATGGCATAAAGCCAAGCAGGATAAAACATTTTGAAGGAAAGAAACTGCACTCTTGAAGGATAAAAGGGAAGGTATAGTAGTTGTTGCGCTGGTGGTGGACCCTTGGCCCGAGGTGGGGTTTACCTCCCCACCGTCGGGAGGCGGAACTAACTAGGGCTGATGAGGCTAATGAGGGCTGGTATTGGAGCTTCGCCAATACCAGCCCTCATTCCCCGCAGGTTGAGCCCTTGGGTGATGGGGCCAGCTGGTCTTAGGTGGGCCTCCATGTGACGTCTCCCAGTAGATGAGATGCAAGGGTTGCCGGGAACCAGCAGAAGTATCAAGGGACTGACGTAGGTCCAGACGAGGCAGGGATCCAGAGACCTGGGCACCAATAGGAACAAGGTGGAGACAGGGGATGCCCAGGTAATAGAGGCCGAAGCCAAAGGCCAAGTCCAGGGAGATACCAAAGGCATAGTCAAGGCAAGCTGGTGTCAGGACAGATGGCTGAGCAAGACAAGGTACTGAATCAGAAGAGAGCAAGGGTCAAACCCAGAGGGTCAGTCCAGAAAATGGTCCAATAAAGCAAGGGTCAAAGCTGGAGGTCAATCCTGAGCATGGTCCAATGTAGCAAGGGTCAAGGCCGGAGAGTCAATCCTGAGCATAGTCCAAAGTAGCAAGGGTCGAGGCCGGAGAGTCAATCCTGAGTGTAGTCCAACGTAGCAAGGGTCGAAGACAAAGAGTCAGTCAGCGAGACAAGGAAGGTACCAAAGTATGGGTCAGGAACAGGAACCAGGAATGGAGTCAGGAACAGGAACCAGGAATGAAGTCAGGATCAGGAACCAGGAACGATGGGCAACGAGCACACGAACAAACATGGAGACCTGTTGCCAAGGCAAGGAACTATTGGCGGGGCCCTGCCTTAAATAGCAGGGCCCGATGATGTCATCATCCAGGGCCGCGGGCTAGTTTCCCGCCGCGGCCCTTTTAAAGGTATGAGGGAGCGCACGCACACGTGCACCTAAGCCAAGGCCCACAGGAGGCCGGATGACAGTGTCTCTCCGCGGCCTATGCAGGGAGACCCGCCAGGAGCTGAGGAGGTCCACGGAGGAGTCAGGAATAGCTGAGGAGACAGCAGGTGCTCGGGGCATAGGAGGCTGCACAAAACCACGAGCGAGGATGGTCCAGGTCGGGGAGCAGAGTTGCAAGGGTGAGTAGGCCCAGTCGCGGGCCTGCTGCGGACAGGACACACAACAGTAGTGGGGATATTTTACTGCTCAATGGACCAGGAGGAGGAAACAGAATATAAAATGGTAACAGAGATTAGACAGGCTAGTAAAGTGGACAACACAATAATTTTGGGAGACTTCAAATAACAGAGTATTAATTGGGTAAATGTCACAACAGGACATGCAAGGGATGTAAATTCCTAGATGCCATCAATGACTGCTTCATGGAGCAGTTGGTCATGAAACTAATGAGAGGGGGAGCTATGTTAGATCTTGTTCTCAGTGGAATGCAGGACCTAATGCAATACATAAAGAATGTGGATCCTCTTGCTAACAATGATCATAATGTACTGTAATTAAATTTTACATATTCACTGGAAGCCAAATTCCTAGGGAAACTACTTCAGTAGCATTTAACTATAAAAAAGCAGACTATGATAAAATGAAAAAATGTGTTAGAAAAAACCTAAAAAGAGCAATTCACAAGGAGGCATGAACATTGTTTAAAGTTACCATCATTGAGACCCATACCAAATGTATTCTATGCATTAAAAAATAGGTTGAAGAACTTCTGGTGATGATGTCAACCTGAACAGTTGTCCTTGAGGTTATCTCCCTAGGAGTCAGTGGATTTTGCTTATATTATGCTTTTTCATATACCAGGATTCCTGATCTTACCTTTGTGATATATTTAAGGCTTTTATGGAAAGTTTTGTGATAAAAAAAAAAGTGGAGATATGTCGAATAGATCAAAAAGACTGGGAGTGGATAAACCTGCATCTTCCGATGACAAGATGGTGCCGAAACTAGGCCTTGCTGCAGAGGGGTTTTCAGAAGCTATGCTTAATGAGTTAATTTGAGCTGTCTTGGCAGCAGTTACGGGCGGATTTTAAATGCCCTGCTCGCGTAAATCCGCCCAGATTTACGCGAGCAGGGCCCTCGCGTGCCGGCGCGCCTATTTTGCATAGGCCGCCAGCGCATGCAGAGCCCCGGGACGTGTGTAAGTCCCGGGGTTTTTTAAGGGGGCGTGTCAGGGGCGGGGCCGAATGATGCGGCGTTTCGGGGGCGGGACGCAATGTTTCGGGGGCGGGACCGGGGCGTGGTGCCAGCCCGGGGGCGTGGTCGAGGCCTCCGGACCAGCCCCCAGGTCGGATGACGGCGCGCCAGCAGTCCGCTGGCA
This sequence comes from Rhinatrema bivittatum, assembly GCF_901001135.1. NCBI lineage: Eukaryota > Metazoa > Chordata > Amphibia > Gymnophiona > Rhinatrematidae > Rhinatrema > Rhinatrema bivittatum. Next base: position 567,050,045 of record NC_042615.1, read on the forward strand.
CACGTAGATTTACGTCTGCTTCTAGCAGGCCTAAATCGAGGGACAAAGGTAAGGGGGGGTTTAGATAGGGCCGGGGGGGTGGGTTAGGTAGGGGAAGGGAGGGGAAGGTGAGGGGAGGGCGAAGGAAAGCTCCCTCCGAGGCCGCTCCGATTTCGGAGCGGCCTCAGAGGGAACGGAGGCAGGCTGCGCGGCTTGGCGCGCACAGGCTGCCCAAAATCGGCAGCCTTGTGCGCGCCAATCCAGGATTTTATAAGATACGCATGGCTATGCGCATATCTTATAAAATCCAGCGTACTTTTGTTTGCGCCTGCTGCGCAAACAAAAGTACGCGATCGCGCTCTTTTTTAAAATCTACCCCTTAATGATCAGTTCCAAAACTACATTCCTCAATGGATGAGTTGCTTGATAAAATGAAGCACTCAACTCAATGATCTCAGCAATCAGTCAAAAGGTATCTGTGCATGATAATTGCTTGGATCCCTTAGATACCGATGCTGGGAAGCTGCATGCTAAAAGCAAGAATTTGGAGGATAAACTTGATGATCTTGAAAACCGCAGTTGGCAAAATAATCTGCAGATAATTGGTGTACCCAAATTGGCGCAAGGTAAGACCTTGTTGAAATTTTGTGAGACCTGGCTGTTAGGATTTGTAGGTATGGGGGCCCTGGGCTGAGGTAAGAGATGGTACCACCCACGGGGAGAAGCCCCATGAGCCTCACCGTCGGGAGGCGAGGTCTCAGCTATGGGGTGCATAGAGCAGCAGGTACTAGAGAGAGAGTGAGCTAAAAGGACAGAAGGAGCTAGAGAGGATGGCCCCAGGGGGTGAAGCCACAGAGCGCCAGCACCAGGTGCTGACATCAGATACAGCTTGGAAGTCCTTGAGTCTCTTATAGAAGAGTTGAACGGCACTGCCCACAGAGCGGGGAGTGTAGCAGGAAAGTCACACAGACACAGAGGTGCCATGGAGTCCATGAAGTGGGGTATACCCAAAGAGGATTCCTCTGTAGAGATGATACGGCAATGGTCTGCAGAGTGGGGTACACCAAAAAGGGTTCCTCAGTAGAGATGCTAAGGTAGTGGTCCGCAGAGCGGGGTACACTGGAAAGGGTTCCTCAGTAGAGATGATACAGTAATGGTCACTATAGAAGTAGCAATGGTTCCAGAGGAAGCCCTTGGGAATGGGGCAGGCAGTGGTCCTAGGTGCAAGGCCCTCCAAGGAGTAGATAGCCAGAGACGAGGAAAGGGCCCCTGAGGAGCGGGTACCCAGAACGTATCACGCCGAGGAAGCAGGAGCTGGAATGGGAAGTCCCTAGTGAGCGACGCAGATTCAGCAACGAGGGAACTCGTTGCCAAGTCATAGGCAGACAGGGCCAGCTGCGTTTAAGAGTCCATGATGAATTACATCATCCGGGAGGGATGCCCTCGAGGTTCCCACCATGATGTGCATAAGACTGGCCCGAGAGCGCACGAGCATACCTAAGTAACTCCAAGGGCAAGATGGTGGTCGGTAGTGTCCACGCCATCCAGGGAGGCCCGGGAACAGGGGCCGGCAGGCCGGCAATAGCTGGCGGAGGCCGCAAGTTTACCCAACGAAGTCAATGCAGTGAGACAAGAGACAGTGGGGCGTAACAGTACCCCCCTTCTTAGGGCCCCTCCCCGGGGGTTTGGGCTTTCTCGGGTGAGAAGCATGGAACTGCTTGATCAGTTCTTTGTCAAGGATATTGAGTGCAGGTTCCCAGCTGTTCTCTTTAGGACCAAATCTCCCAAGAGATCAAATATTCCCATCGCTTCCCACACTTCCTCACGTCCAGAATGTCCTGTACCTGATACGTAATGTCCTCCTCTGACGCCAGAGGTTGGGGCTCAGGTGGTTTCTTGGAGAACTCAGACAAGATGAGAGGCTTTAATAGTGAGATGTGGAAGGCGTTATGAATCTTGAGCGATGTGGGTAGGCAGAGACTGTAAGTGACCAGACCCAGCCAGCAAAGTACAGAAAAAGGCTCGCTCGATGTATCTGGGAGCGAAGCGGGCTGAAGGCAGTTTCAAGCAAATAAAGCGAGTGCTGAGCCACACCTTGTCTCCAGGGTTAAACTGTGGAGCTGCCTGATGATGGGCATCGTAGAACTTCTTTGCCTTCTGGGCGGCTTGCTGTAGAAGTTGTTTGGTGTGCTCCCTGAGTTGGTGTAACTCTTGTTCCACTGGAGAAGACACAGACAGAGGTAATGGAAGAGGAGGCAGAGGCTGGCATCTGTATACTATTTGAAAGAGTGATTATCCCATAGATGCAGACTGGTGGGAGTTTAAGGTGAACTCGGCCCAGGGTAGTAAATCGAAACAGTCATTCTGCCGAGAGTTCACATTCGCCCAAAGAAATTGTTTCAGGGTATGGTTCGTTCTCTCTGTCTGACCATTGGCCTGCGGGTGATAGGCCGATGTGAGGTCCAAGGCAATATCGAATTTTTTACATAGTGACCTCCAAAACCTGGCCATAAATTGAACACCTTGATCAGAGAGTATATGTCTCGGGAGTCCGTGGAGGTGAAAGATGTGGCGAATGAACAATTTTGATAATTCCAGGGCTGAAGGAAGACAAGGTAATACCACAAAGTGAGCCATCTTCAAAAATTGGTCCACGGTAACCCAAATGGTGTTGTTGCCACTGGAAGGAGGTAGGTCCACAAAGAAATATGTGGCTATTTGTGTCCACGGCTCACTAGGTACAGGAAGAAGTTGTAGGAGACCCCAAGGACGGCCCGCCGGCAGCTTCTGACGAGCACAAGTGAGACATGATTCCACATTCGCTTGAGCATCTTTCTTCATGGTTGGCCACCAATAGAATCTCTGGAAAATGGAAAGAGTTCTAGCTTGTCCGGGGTGGACTGCCAGCAAGGAATCATGTGCCCAGTGGAAGATTTTCCTTCGAAGTGGTCGGGGAACCACCGTCTTCCCAGATGGCACTGTGAGTGTGGTGGAGAGGAGAACTTTAGTTGGATCAATGATGTGCTGTGGAACATCTGGAACATCTTCTGTGGTGAAAGAACGAGAGAGTGCATCGGCTCGGGCGTTCTTATTGGCTGGCCGGTATAGTAGTAGGAAATTGAACCGAGTAAAAAAGAGAAAACAGAGGGCCTGTCTGTGATTAAGGCATTGAGCATGGTGTAGGTACTCGAGGTTCTTGTGGTCAGTATATACCACGATTTGGTGCTGCGCCCCCTTGAGCCAGGGATGCCACCCCTCGAAGGCCAGTTTAATTGCCAGTAATTCCTTGTCCCCGATTCCATAATTACGCTCAGCCGGGGAGAAGGGCAAGGTGTGATTGGCTGAATGCTAGCTGAGTACGGCACCAACACTGATGTCTGAAGCGTCTACTTCGACGATGAAGGGTCGTCGGAGATCGGGATGACGCAAGCATGGTTCTCGTAGGAACGCCTCCTTGAGCTCCTGGAAGGCGGTCATGGCCTCGGGTGTCCACTGGGAGAGTTTGGCTCCCTTACGAGTCTTGGCAGTGAGAGGGGCAGTCAGTGTTGAATAATGATGGATGAACGACCTGTAGTAGTTTGTAAAGCCAAGAAATCTTCGGAACGCTTTAAGGCCCGTTGGTTGAGGCCAATCTCAAATAATCTTGGTCTTTTGTGGATCCATCTGTAACCCCTGGCTTGAGACCACATAGCCTAGAAAAGGGACAGACTCCTTGTCAAAAGAACATTTATCCAGCTTAGCATATAACTGGTTGTCCTTTAGGCATTGCAGGACATTGGCGATGTCCTGGTGATGGCTCTGGAATTCTTGTGAAAATACCAGGATGTTGTCCAGGTAGACCATGATACAACTGTAGAGCATATCTCTGAAGATTTCGTTCTTCATATTCTGAAATACCGCTGGGGCATTGCAGAGGCCAAATGGCATTACCAAGTATTCAAAATGGCCGTCGTGGGTGTTAAATGTGGTTTTCCATTCGTCACCCTGGCATATCCTGACCAAATTGTAAGCTTCCCTGAGGTCCAATTTGGTAAATATCTTAGCTCCTTGGAGCCTGTCAAAAGGTTCAGAGATTAATGGCAAGGGGTAATGGTCCTTCTGGGTAATTTATTTATTTATTTATTTTAATTTTTTCTATACCGGCATTCGTGAGGGTATCACATCATGCCGGTTTACAATAAACAGTGGAGTGATAAACGGAAAACAGTGAACGGTGCTAAAACAATAATAAAGTTACAGTTACAATAAAACAGGGAGGCGTAAAACTAGGAGCGAGAAAAAATAATAGGAACTTTAACATCGAGTATTAACCTGAAGTGTGACGGGGTACAAAATAGAGCATTTTGTGATTTGCAATGACATGTTCATTTGAGGTAATTGCGGTTTTAAACATAAGGGTGGAAAATAGAAAGATAGAGTTTTTTACATAGGGGTAGAGATCAGAAGTAATGGTTTTCTGGATATTGGTAGTGCTTGAAGGTAGGTTGTTAGGTGAGTAATGGATTTAATCTGAGTCTGGGAAGGCTTGTTTGAAGAGCCACGTTTTGAGTCTTTTCCTGAATGTTGGGAGGCAAGGTTCCTGCCTAAGCTCCGTTGGGATAGAGTTCCAAAGAGGAGGTCCTGCTGTGGAGAATGCTTTGTCTCTGAACGTTATGTGATGGGTGGTTTTGGACTGAGGTACCTGAAGAGAATCTTTATAGTGCTCTCTTATGGGTCTGGAGGATGTGAGTTTTTTGAAAGGGATTTGAAGGTTGAGCGGAGCGATTTGTTGGATGGCTTTGAATATTGTGGTGATGGACTTATATAGTATTCTATAATGAATTTAATTTAAGCTGCAGTAATCTATGCACGGCCGGAGGGAGCTGTCCTTTTTCCCCACAAAAAAGAACCCTGCTCCAGCGGGAGAATTGGAAGGCCAAATGAAGCCTTTTGTCAAATGTTCTTGTATATATTCAGTCATGGCCTTTGTCTCTGTTAGTGAAAGTGGGTAGACCCTTCCTCGGGGAGGCTCAGTGTTAGGCAATAAGTTTATAGCACAATCAAATGAGCGGTGAGGAGGTAGGGTGTTCACAGCTTTCTTCGAAAACACATCCTCAAAGGAGGAGTACTGCAGCGGGAGTCCCGGAAGGGATGTCAAAGTAGCTAGGCAAGGTATCGGGGACACGACTTCCAAACACCTTTTATGGCAGGAGTTGCCCCATTGGGACAATTGTAGAGTGCTTCAATCAAATTGTGGAGTGTGTAGTTTTAACCATGGCAGTCCAAGGACCACAAGGTGTATAGCCTTGTCCAGTACCAGAAAGGAAATGGTCTCCGTGTGCAGAGATCCAGTGCAGAGTCGAATGGGGACCGTGGAGAATGTAACTTCGCCTGGTAATGGTTTGCCATGAATAGAGAAGAGTAGGCATGGCGTTGGCATATGGACGGTGGGAATCCGAAGGTGTTCCACAAGTTGCTTAGGATAAAATTTCCACCGGCCCCGGAGTCCACCAATGCCAGGGTGTGAAATTCCTGAGCATCTGAATTAATTGAGACAGGCAGAGTTGACGGAGGAGAGGGTGAGGTCAGGCCTAGGAGAAGTCCTCCGGCAGAACTTAGGCCTGGGAGTTTCCCAGACAGAGTGGTCAGGAGGGTACCGCATGACCTGGTTGACCACAATACATGCAAAGGCCAGATCTTTGACGCTTTTCATTTGAGGATAGATGGCTGCGGCCCATTTGCATTGGTTCCTCTTCCTCGGGGATTTGTGTAGTAGCAATCTGAGTGGACGACGTTGGGCGAATGGGTGGAGCACCTGAAGCCATCCTCTGGGATCCTCTGGCCTCGTGAGAATGCGCATGCAGATGGCGGTCAATGCGACCGGCGAGGTCTATAAGAAAATCCAACGCCTCATGCTGCTAATTCATCCTTGATATGCAGGCTCAGACCTTCAAGGAATATAGCATGCAGGCAGCCCAAGTCCCAGTACAATTCAGACGAGAGAGTCCTAAACTCGATGACATAATCGGTCAGAGATCTGGAACCTTGTTGCAGATGCAGGAGCATAGACCCGGAGATGGCCTTTCGACCTGGGTCATCGAATATGGAGTGAAATAGGGTGAGGAAGCCCAGCAGGGCATGGAGGATCAGATCCGTTCGCTCCCAAAGGGGTGACGCCCAGGCCAATGCTTTTCCATCCAGAAGGGACAAGATGTACGTTGTTTTGGAAACTACATCAGGGAAATATGCAGGTTGTAAGAAAAAAGTGCATGTTGCACTGGTTCAAGAAGCCCCTACACAACAAGGGATCATCTGCGAAACGAGGGGGTGCTGGCAAGGGCACTATGAGCCGGAATGGTGACGCTTGTGAAGCTGGGCTTGGCAGGCATCGAGACGGAGTCCAGCCGATTGCTCTATTGATTTATGGCGCTAGCCAAAGTCTCCAAAATCTTTTGCTGTTCTGTAATTAGCTGGGGCAGGCCAGGGATGGCCTGAAGTGCCGAGACCTGTGCCGGGTCCATGGACTTGGAAATCGGTTAGGATTTGTGGGTATGGCGTCCCTGGCCGAGGTGAGAGATGGTACCGTCCACGGGGAGAAGCCCCGTGAGCCTCACCATCGGGAAGCGAGGTCTCAGCTGTGGGGTGCGTAGAGCAGCAGGTACTACATAGAAACATAGAAACACAGAAATGATGGCAGAAGAAGACCAAACGGCCCATCCGGTAGGGGTGTGCATTCGGATTGACCGCATTAGTAAAACGCAACTCATATTTTTTTTTTACTTAAAAAATTGATTCGACATAAACGATCGGATTTCCCACATATCGAACATAGATATGTTCGATATGTGGGAAATCGCGATTGTTGAGCCAAAATAAAAATATAAACCCCCTCACCCTCCTTAATCCCCCCCCCCCCCCCCGACTTACCACAACTCCCTGGTGATGGAGCGAGGAGTGAGGACGCCATTTCTGCAATCCTTGGCAAGAAGCATGTGACGTCGGCGGCACGTCGAGTGACGCCGGCGTCACGTGATTCCCGGCTCGTTTGGCCCAAAAAGAACTTTTGGCCAGCTTGGGGGGGCCTCCTGACCCCCTCAAGCTGGCCAAAAGTTCTTTTTGGGCCGAACGAGCCGTCCGGCGCGAACTTGCCGGGAATCACGTGACGCCGCGTCACTCGACGTGCCACCGACGTCACATGCTTCTCGCCAAGGATTGCAGAAATGACGTCCTCACTCCTCGCTCGATCACCAGGGAGTTGTGGTAAGTCTGGGGGGGGATTAAGGAGGGTGAGGGGGTTTAAATTTTTTTTTTGCACATATGTACATATACCCAACTCATTGGATTTTTTTTATGTCCATATTGGCCGCAAGTGGGACCCCCTTTCGGACATAAAAAATATGAACATAAAATTTTGCTCTGCACATCCCTACCATCCGGTCTGCCCAGCAAGCTATGCACTTTTTTTTTTTTTAAATTTCTCTCATACTTCTGTTACTCTTGGCTCTTAGTAACCTTTTGGTTCTATTTCCCTTCTACCCGCACCATTAATGTAGAGAGCAGTGTTGGAACTGCATCCAAATGATTATCTACCATAGTTAGGGGTAGTAACCGCCGCAACAAGCAAGCTACACCCATGCCTTTTTTACCCAGACTATGTAACTCAGTCCTTGTTGGTTATTGTCTGTATATAGATCCACCTTTCTACGTTCCCCTGCTGTTGAAGCAGAGAGCTATTCTGGATGTGTGTTGAAAGTGAAGTATCAGACTTTCTCCCCTGCTGTAGAAGCAGAGAGCTATGTTTGATATGCGTGAAGTATCAGACTTCCTCCCCTGCCGTAGAAGCAGAGAGCTGTGTTGGATATGCGTTGAAAGTGAAGTATCAGACTTTCTCCCCTGCCGTAGAAGCAGAGAGCTATGTTGGATTTGCTTGAAGTATCAGATTTCTCCCCTGCCGTTGAAGCAGAGAGCTATGCTGGATGTGTGTTGAAAGTGAAGTATCAGACTTTCTCCCCTGCCATAGAAGCAGAGAACTATGTTGGATATGCGTGAAGTATCAGACTTCCTCTCCTGCCATAGAAGCAGAGAGCTATGTTGGATATGCGTGACGTATCAGACTTCTCCCCTGTTGTTGAAGCAGAGAGCTATGCTGGATATGCATTGAAAGTAAAGTATCTGGCTTATTTAGTTTGGGGTACTAACCGCCGTAACAAGCAAGCTACTCCCCGCTTTTTGTGAATGCAAATCCTTTTTTTCCACACTTCCTCTTGCCATTGAAGCTTAGAGAAATGTTGGACTCACATTAACTGTGTGTATGTTTATTGAATAAGGGTATAATCTCCAGGTAGTAGCCGTCATTCCCGTGAGCCACCCACTCTTCATTCACGTCCTCTAGACTTGATGGATCCACAGTGTTTATCCCACGCCCCTTTGAAGTCCTTCACAGTTCTGGTCTTCACCACTTCCTCCGGAAGGGTATTCCAGGCATCCAGCACCCTCTCCATGAAGAAATACTTCCTGACATTGGTTCTGAGTCTTCCTCCTTGGAGCTTCAACTCGTGACTCCTGGTTCTGCTGATTTTTTTCCGACGGAAAAGGTTTGTCGTTGTCTTTGGATCGTTAAAACCTTTCAAGTATCTGAAAGTTTGAGTCATTTATTTATTTATTTAGATTCTTTTATATACCGAAGTATAGCAGGCTTCCTTCACTCCGGTTTACAATGTAACCAACATCATACATAAAACGCATTCATAACGAACATATTGAAACGTGTATAGACAACTAGTAACAATTCGGCATATGTCAGAAATGTGAGGATAGGTATAAGAGAGTAAGACTTACAAATTGCACTTGCAGTGGGAGAGCATGTATAATTAAGCAATTAAATACATAACTAAACTGAAAACACGCTTGGGCGTGTTAAGGAGACTTATACAAAAGGGAAAAGAGAAGTGGGAAGGAAAGGGTCCTAGGGGGCCATGGGAGGAAAAGATGTGCATGACATAATTTGAATAGAGGGGTAAAGGAGAAAAGGTATGGGGGGTAGGAAGTGAATAGAGCATGGTTAGAAGGGGAGGTAAATAAGTAAAGCATGGTTAGCAGAGGAAGTAAGTCTGATCGGATGGGATTAGATTAACCAACTCCGTCTGTGAATGTTTGTTTAAATAACCATGTTAATCATATCACCCCTGCTCCTCCTTTCTTCCAGGGTGTACATATTTAGATTCTTCAATCTCTCCTCATAAGTCATTCGATGAAGACCCTCCACCTTTCTGGTCACCCTTCTCTGGACCGCTTCCATCTTGTCTCTTTGGAGATACGGTCTCCAGAACTGAACACAGTACTCCAGGTGAGGCCTCACCAAGGACCTGTACAAGGGGATAATGACTTCCCTTTTCTTACTCGATATTCCTCTCTCAATGCAGCCCAGCATTCTTTTGGCTTTTGCTATCGCCTTGTCACATTGTTTCGCTGACTTCAGGTCATTAGACACCATCACCCCAAGGTCTCTCTCCTGCTCCATGCACATCAGCCTTCCCCCCCCCCCCCCCCCCCCCCATCGAATACAGTTCATTTGGATTTCCTCTTCCCATATGCATGACTTTGCATTTCTTGGCATTGAATCTCAGCTGCCATATCTTCGACCACTCTTCCAGCTTCCTTAAATCCCATCTCATTCTCTCTACTCCTTCCTCTGGAACCATCGCTACTTCTACAGTGAGTAATCTGCTTGCGGACCATTACCTTATCATCTCTACTGAGGAACCCTCATCGGTGTAACCCGCTCTGTGGACTGTTACCGTATCCTCACTACTAGAGAGAGCGAGCTGGAAGGACAGAAGGAGCTAGAGAGGATGGCCCCAGGGGGTGGAGCCACGGAGCGCCAGCGCCAGGCGCTGACATCAGATACAGCTCAGAAGTCCTTGAGTCTCTTATAGAAGAGTAGAGCAGCACTGCCCACAGAGCGGGGAGTGTAGCAGGAAAGTCACACAGAGACAGAGGTGGGGTATACCCAAAGAGGATTCCTCTGTAGAGATGATACGGCAATGGTCCGCAGAGCGGGGTACACCGATGAGGGTTCCTCAGTAGTGAGGATATGGTAACGGTCCACAGAGCGGGGTACACCAATGAGGGTTCCTCAGTAGAGATGATACGGTAATGGTCTGCAAGCAGAGTACTCACTGTAGAAGTAGCGATGGTTCCAGAGGAAGCCCCGGGGAATGGGGTAGGCAGCGGTCCTAGGCGCAAGGCCCTCCGAGGAGTTGATAGCCAGAGACAAGGAAAGGGCCCCCAAGGAGCAGGTACCCAGAATGTCTCATGCCAAGGAAGCAGGAGCTGGAACGGGAAGTCCGTAGTGAGCGAAGTGGATTCAGCAATGAGGGAACTCATTGCCAAGTCGTAGACAGACAGGGCCAGCTGGCTTAAGAGTCCACGATGAATGACATCATCCGGGAGGGACGCACCGAGGATCCCGCCATGATGTGCATAAGAATGGCCCGAGAGCGCGCACGCGCGCCTAAGGAACTCAGAGGGCAAGATGGCGGTCGGTAGCGTCCACGCCATCCAGGGAGGCCCGGGAACAGGGGCAGGCAGGCCGGAGATAGCTGGCGGAGGCTGCAAGTTTACCCAATGAAGTCAGTGTAGTGAGACAAGAGGTAAGCAATAGTGGTCGCAGCCGTCTGCAACTGATGGGCGTAAAACTGGCTTCCTGATGCCTTAGAAGTGAGCATGAAAGAACACCCCGTATTAGTAGAGAGAGTGCATCACCTAGGCACAGGAGGATTAAGCTCTGACAGGCCACAGTAAGTTATAGTGAAGTTTCTGAATTTTACTGAGAAAATTAAATTTTGGCTGCATATCAGAAAACTATAGAATTGAAATATGAGAACATTAAACTACTGATTTTTCTTGATTTCACTGTGAGAGTTTTGGCTTCTTAAAAGATATAACCACATACTGTGCACAGTTCTTTCAGAAGGAGATAAAATTGTCATTCCAATTTCCAGTACAATTAATAGTTTCCTACAAAGGTGAAACCAGAGTGTTTATAGATAAGAAGGAGACTAAGGATTTTGTGCATCAACTTTAGAGGAGTTTATTGATCTAATTGATTATTTGCACTCTATGGGTTATGAAATGCCTATTTGTTTGCTCTCATTGGAGCTGTGCCATTCTCTTTTTGGCTTCTACAGTTCTTTCCTGATGTTGCTAGTTTAGTGAGGACCTCCCCAGAGTCCAGCTGACTCTGGGGAGGTCCTCAAGCTCAAGTGAGAAAGAGGCCGGCTGCTGAAGAAAGAAGACACCGGAGATAAAGAGCTAGATTCCTATTGTGCCCCTTTCAAGGTTTTGACCTTCCTGGGGATATGGGGTTTATGAGGGAGGAGGGGTTTGAGTGACTGAAAGCGTATGCTGTTGTTGATTTGTGTATGAATTTTTGTGTCTGTTTTTGCTATATCCTAACTTTTTTTGGAGACATGGATTTGGGGCATATTTTAGGGGGGAATTGGGGAAATGGGAGGTGATTGGATTGTGTGTTTGCACGTGGTAGGGGAGAGTGTGTATGGGTGCTTCTTAAACTGTTTCTTTGCTTTTCTGTAATTTTTCTGGAGAAGGGGTCATCACTCTGGTATGTTTCAGGGGAGGTTTAATCCAGGGACCTTCAGAGGGGTGGGGGAAAAGAAGAGAGAGAGGGAAGGAGCAATGTATTGCAATATAATTATTAACAAAACAAGGAAGGGGGAAATAAGGGGGAAAATGAATTGTAAAGAAAAAGAAACAAGAGGGGGTAAAAAAAAAAAGAGAGAAGGGGGGATCTCACGAGATATCAATTGATGTAAAACAGTTAGAAATAGAGTAATCTTACAAAGGGGATGGGGGTCATGTGAGATAGGACGTTACTCCTCTGAAGGGGGTCTCCTTTTGTGGGGAGAGCAGACGAAAGGTCAAGTGGTGGAGGGAAGGGGGGAAGAAAGGTAGAGAGGGCAAGGAGGGCTGGGGGAGGAGGAGGAGCAGGGGGTGGGGGTAGAATGGAGGGGAGAAGGGAAGGGGAGGGGAGGGGGAGTAGGAAATTAGGCAAAGGAATACAGTGTAGAGGATCTTATTTTTTTTTTATTTTCTGCTAGATGGCTGTTTCACTGATGTCTTATAATGATAGAGATTTAAATATGCCAAGGAAGTGGCAAATGTTATTTAAGGATGCTCAGCATTTAAATGCAGATATTATCTTCATACAGGAAATGCACCTACGGAGACGGAATGCAAGAGTGATGCAACATAAGAACTATATGGTGGCAGTTTTTGCTTCAAACCAGGGCGGGCAGTCTTGCAGAGTGGGTATTCAATTTAAGAACGACAATGCAGTGAAGGTTATAGCAGAGGAAAAGGATGTGAATGGTTGATATCTTTTTCTTAATATCTCCTATGGAAGAGCCGCTAGCATCTGTGCTCCAAATTTTAAGCAAGGGGAATTATTTGACTGTGTAACGCAACGACTATCACATTTTGCTAAGGGCCCAATAATTATTGGAGGGGACTTTAATGTGGCATTGTGACCAGATATGGACACAACGATGGAGGGGGGGGGGGGGATAGGGGATGAAACTGTGAGTAAAGAGGGGGCTAAACCTAAGGCACTGCTATCTACGCTAGATGTGGTAGATGCTTGGAGAGCACTAAACCCTAATACTAGGCACTATACCTTCTTCTCGGCACCTTATTCCTCTTACTCAAGGAGAGACTCTATATTTGTGGGTGTGGCATTAGTGAGGACAGCTAAGAAAGTGGGCATTTCACCCAGGGTGAAAGTAAGATTCTGTGAGATGAGGAAATAAAGGAAATGTTAAATGTTAAAACAAGATATTCAGGAATATATAATGCTAACGATAATAATGGGAATGAAACTCCAATATCATTATGGGGGGATTTTGAGAGGGAAACTTATAATGTGGGGCACTAGGAGGAAGAGGGAGCGGGAGCAAAGAATGGAAAAGCTGAGACAGCAGATTAAGGTGCTTGAGAAGAAACATGAGGAGACAGGCTCCCCTAACATAAGGCAACAACTGGAGGAGGCGCAGAAGGACGTAAGACTGTCGATGACAGATGAAGTGGCCCTGCAGCTGCAACAGGTACTACAAACCCACTATGAATTTGGCAATAGGGCATTCGGAGCATAGCACAAGTTCAGATAACCCAAATAAAAGATTCCAAGGGCATTATTTATTTAATATACTGACATTTGATCTCAATTGAGATATCACACTGGTTTACAGTCAGGTACTGTAGGCATTTCTCTATCCCCAGAGGGCTTACAAAGTTTGCACCTGAGGTAATGTGACTTGCCCAAGGTCACAAGGAGTGACAGCAGGACTCAAACCCTGGTCTCCTGCTTTATAGTCTACTGCTCTAACCACTAGGCTATTCCTCCTCAAGCAGTTGAATATAAATTTAAAGAATTTTATAAGGAACTGTATACCAGGAGTGAGACATCTCGGTAGAGGATATTAAAAAGTAAACTGAAAATAGTGGTATTGCCGGCAATTACACCTGGGCAGAGGGAAAGGATAAATAAGGAAATATCGGAGGGAACAATTTTGCTAGTGGTCAAAGGGCTGAAAACTGATAAGGCTCCAGGCCTCAACGGATATACGGGAAAGTTCTACAAGCAATTTGCTGCCCAGTTGGTGCTGGTGATGAAGGTAGTCTTTAATTCTGTGTTGAACAGGGGGAACCTATCCACAGTTATGAATGCGGCAGGGATAAATGTACTGGCAAAGGAGGGGCGGGATAAGAACCTGTGTAGCTTGTACTGGCTAATAACACTGATAAATATAGATGTAAAAATCTTAGCAAAACCTTTAGCAAACAGATTGGCCTTTGTCATGGGAGATCTTGTCCAGGATGATCAAATGGGGTTTATCCAGGGAAGACAGGCATCTGACAACATATGGAGGGCACTTAGCCTGGTGTGGGTGGCAAAAGAGGAAAAGATACCAGCGCTGTTTCTGGCCATAGATGCCGAAAAGGCATTCGACAAGGTTCATTGGCCCTTTATGTTTGCGGTTTTGGATAAAATGGGTATAAAAGGGAATTTACATACTTGGACTGAAAAATTATATGAATCCCCAGAAGCTAGAGTTCATCTTAATGGAAGTTATACTGAGGTCTTCCCATTGGGAAGGGGGACCCGTCAGGGCTGCCCCTTATCACTCTGTTTGTTTCAATTATGGAACCATTTGCACAGAAAGTCAGGGACAATGTGGATATAACAGGGATTAAGGTGGGGGGAGGCAGAATATAAAATAATGCTTTTTGTGAATGATGTCATATTTTCTATGAGTAGGCTGGGGATATACTTACCAAATTTAATAAAGGAAATGGAGCAGTATAGTGGTGTCTCAGGAATCAAAATCATAGGAGTAGCCTAGGGGTTAGTAGAGTAGTGAGCTATGAACTGAGGAGACCAGGGCTCAAATCCCACTGTCACTCCTTATGACCTTGAACAAGTCACTTTATCTTCCATTGCTTCAAGTACAAACTTGGGGGGTCATTCATCAAATTGTGGTAGGGCCTTATTGTGGGTGTTAGGGTGATAAGTAATGCATTGTGAGATACAAATACACATTTTCAAAAGGGAGCAGTTTATGAAAATGAGGGGTGTTTAACATTGCATGAAATAGCATAACACACACTATTGCAATAACTACACCTTTTTTCCTAGTGTTATGCCCAAACAAGATTTGTGATAAATACCACAGATTCTATGAGAGAGAAAGAGAGACTCTTTATAAGGCTTGCATATAAGTAAACTATTTATACCACTGAAAGAGAGGCCATTTTGAACTTGGGGTGAGGTTTTGGTGGTGGGCACAGTACATGCACAGGCACTTTACATGCACAGTTAGAGGTACAAACAGCACAGTAGACATCAGTGATGAAATGTATAAAAAGATTAGATTTATACAATGTACTCTCGACCTAGCTTAGTGCACACTCTACCTAGCTGCTATCAAGCTAGGTTGAGAGTACAATGTACAAATCTCATCTTTATGTACCTGTCATCACTCCAAATCACATAAAATCTTCACTGATATCTACTGTGCTGTTTGTACCTCTGACTGTGCAGGTAAAACTGCTCCCCAAAACCTAGGCCACCTCACCCCAAGTTACTAGTTGCTCTTCTTACAGTGGTATAAATAGTTTACATATATGAGAGTTTCTCTCTCTCTCTCTCTCTCTCTCTCTCTCTCTCTCTCTACCTCTATCTCATAAAAGTCTGGGCACTTCTCAGCTTGCAATGTGAAAATATTGTGGGTGCAATAAATTTAACATGCATTGCAGTAAAATAGCACAAATTACAGTATCTGGAAAATTACCATAACCATGCCCCTTTTTTATTGAGGGCACTATTCTTGCAAAATTTATAGTAAAATGATGAATCTAAGCCTTAGATTGTAAGCCCTCTGGGGATAGGGAAATACCTACGTACCTGAATGTAATTCACTTAGAAGTGCTGAAAAGTGGAATATAAAAATCTAAAATAAATAAATATGGCTAAAGCAGCAAATCTTAAGCAATCCTTTTCTTGTCAATGGATGAAAGGAGCAATAAAGTATTTGGGGGTGAAGATAACACCAGATAGAAGGGAAGGGGAGTTGAATTATGGCCCACTTCTCCAAACCATAGAAAAAGACTTGCAGAATTGGGGAAGAGTGACTGGTTCGTGGTTGAGAAGGATAGCCATTGTCAAGATGAATATCCTACCTAGATTTCTTTTTCCATTTCAGACATTACTGATTGAGCTACTGAGGGGAATTGTTCCAAAGTTGCAGAAAAAGTTGCTAGCTTTCATATGGAGACAGCGGCCATCAAGGGTGGCATGACAGACACTATATCATCCTAGAGACATGGGTGGGCTGGGGGTGCTGTGCTTAGAAAATTATTATAGGGCTGCGCAGTTGAGAGCAGATTTAGAATGGGGAGACAGCAAACACTATAAACTATGGACACACATAGAACAGCAATACATGGGAGAGATTGCACTATATCATGTACCCTGGGATGGAGTTTTAATTGGACAGCATAAAAAGATTCAAAACCCATACACAAGATGGTCATTAGAGAATTGGGTTAAAGTTGTAAACAGCTAACCTCCTGGGTTGGGCAATCCCCAGTAGCATCTATTTGATATAGTGAAGAGTTTATGTTGAGGAGGGAATATATAGTATTTCAGAGTGGGAAGATAAGGGATTAAATCGATTAGGTAAAATATGTTCTAAGGACGGTTTGGAGAGTTTTGACAAACTGAAAGAAAGATAAAATCTGGATGAGTTGGATCGCTTTGGATATATGCAGGTGAGACATTATTTAATGCATCATGTGAGGGATCAGCAAATACGAAAATGCCTGATGGAGTTTGAGTTGATTGTACTAAAGAGGAATATAAAGGATTCATCACTAAGGCATATTTTTGGCAGTTGGGTATGAGAAAGGGGAAGCTAAGACATGAATTAGCATGGGAGGACTGAGTAGGATAATTGAAGTAGGGGAATTAGGAAGAAATATGAGGGTATGTGGCAAAATCCTCAATGTCTGCCTCATTGGCAGAAAACATGCATAAAATTTATCTGAGGTGGTATTTGACTCCAGATAGACTCCACAGAATATATAAGGGGGTTTCAGATCACTACTGAAAGGGATGTGGAGAGAGGGGGTTGATGGCACATATTTGGTGGCAGTGACTGCCAGTGGTAGTAAAATTCTGGAAAATAATCTGCACATTAATAGACAGCACATCTGAAAGCATTGTAGACCCTAAACTGGAAGTACTGCATTTAATGCGGAGATGTCTGAATACCCAAGACCGCTCACCAAAATGGTATCCTACTTATTATTGGCAGCAAGATGTGAAATTGCGAGAGGGTGGAGCAGAATGAGTTGCTGGACACAGAGAAAGTAATAATATGAGGAAAGCCTGAAGAGGTTAGGGCTGTTCAGCTTGGAGAAGAGATGGCTGAGGGGGGATATGATCAAGGTCTTTAAGATCATGAGAGGTCTTGAACGAGTAGATGTGAATTGGTTATTTACACTTTCGAATAATAGGACTAGGGGGCATTCCATGAAGTCAGCAAGTAGCACATTTAAGACTAATTGGAGAAAATTATTTTTCACTCAACGTACAATAAAGCTCTGGAATTTGTTGCCAGAGGATGTAGTTAGTGCAGTTAGTATAGCTAGGTTCAAAAAAGGTTTGGATAAGTTCTTGGAGGAGAAGTCCATTAACGGCTATTAATCAAGTTTACTTAGGGAATAGCCACAGCTATTAATTACATCAGTAGCATGGGATCTTCTTAGTGTTTGGGTAATTGCCAGGTTCTTGTGGCCTGGTTTGGCCTCTGTTGGAAATAGGATACTGGGTTTGATGGACCCTTGGTCTGACCCAGCATGGCAATTTCTTATGTTCTTATGTTCTTATGCACCTGGAATTCATTTGCTACATGGAGAAGTTCACAGCTGTCCATTGAGCTGCTCTCCCAGCTTTTTACAAAATTTGGACAAAATTTGATCAGTGGCTATCAAATTCTGGAAGGGTTGGGAATTGGGAGGGGGCAGGGGCAGGATTAGGGAAGGGGTAAAGTGAGGTAAGATGAAGGAATTAGGGGATAATTGAAGGGGTGCAGAGGGTTAGTTGGCGAAGCTTTGTTGTTATAAAATGTTAAGTGCTAATGATTATTGTTAAAGAACAAATTAGAGCTACTAGTAAAGAAATGGATGTTTTATTAGATTTTAAAGCACAACAAAACTTGCTGTTTTTTCCATATAAACTTTTTTAATGGGGTAATAAATTGGGCAAGTTATTGGCCAGACTTCTTAAAAGCTCTAAATCTAAGACATTTGTAACCCAACTAAAATATAGAGATGGGACTAATGTTACACTTCCTCAATCTTGGGAACTTTTGAATCTTTTTATAAAAACATATATGCAGCTGAAGATTCTTCTTTACAGGCTTATCAGCAGTTTTTTTCAAGGCTTAAATCTTCCCAAGGTCACTGAATCTTAGAAAGTTGAATAGGGGTATCTTGATACCCCTATTCAAAAGACAGAGATAAGAAGAGCTATTGCACAACTAAAACTTGTTAAGGCCCCTGGACCAGATGGATTTGGGGCTGAATTCTCTAGAAGTCTGGGTGATTCTATTCTTACCCCTTTGAAAGATATGTTTCATGCAGCAGGAGATTCTGGTTTGTTTGAAACAGGACATAATCTTGTTATGAAGGTTTTGATTACCAAACCTGGAGAAGATCTGCTTTTTCCTAAATCCTATAGCTAATTTCACTTCTCAATCAGGATACCTACACATCCTTAATGTAATCTGCTTTGAAGTGCTGTAAAAGCAGACTAAATAAATAAATAAATATACATATTTTTGCAGCAATTTTGGCTTGTAGATTGAATAAACTAAACCAGTCTTCAGTGTCCCAAGATGAAATGGGTTTTATCAAGGGGAGATACTCCTCATCTAACTTCTTGAAGGCTTTAATGTCCCTCCCAGTTGCTAAAAGTTTAATATGAATAGACTTCTGGTCAACTTGGATGCCAAGAAAGCATTTGATCATGTGGAGTGGTTGTACTTATTGCAGGATTTGAAACAATATAATTTTGGAGACCAATTAATACAGTGCAAGACAATACTCTACAATGACCCCATAGATCAGGTATAGGTTAATGGAACTTTAAGTTTGTTTTGGGCAGAAGTATTAGGCAGAGCTGCCCATTGTCCCCTTTATTATATATTATATTCTGTCTTTGGAACCACTGGCTATTAAGTTGCATAGTTTGTCCATTTTTTAAAAGATTTCAACTGGAAGGAAAATGATTAAACTGAGCTTATTTGCTGATGACATGTTACTATTTGTGGACAATCCTAAAGTTAGTCTTGTGGGGCCCAATATTCAAAGCACTTTCAGAGCTATTTAGCTGGTTAATTGGGACTAATGTGTCTAAGTAGCGGTCACTGAATATGTGCCTATGTTCAGCGGGCACAGCTTAGCCATATAAGTGCCTTATATGGATAAAAGTTACACTCACAAAAAGTAGGAATGTAAAGGGCGGATTGGGGCGGAACGAGTTCACTGTGTAACTTATATGGCTATTTACCGATAGTCGGAGTTAGCCATATAAGTATATGTGTAAGTTTAGATGCCCCATAGAGTAGGTCTATACTTAGTAGGGTAGACTTATCCAGCTAAGTGCATATATAAATATACACGTATATTTAGCAGCTTTGCCATGCCTTTCAATATGCATGATAACTTAGCTAGATAAGTTCTAACTGGCTAAGAGCTGGATTTTCTAAGATCGCAGACCTTAGAAAATCCAGCGGTAATGGGGGGCGGGGGGCCAAAGTGGGGGGCAGGCCTGCGAAAGCCGGCAGCCATCGCACCACTGTGGTGTGCTGGCTGCCGGCTTTCGTACCGAATAACTACACCATAAAAGATGTAGTTATTCGGCGCGAAACTGGCATCGATAAAGGTCCTTACCTTTCACCGCCAGTGATGTCTGCACAGCGTCGGCCCCGGTGCCACCCCGACTCCTCCTCTTCCGGGGCCGACTCCACCCCGACTCCACCCCATTTAGTGATAGCTTTTGTAAATTACCCCCTAAGTTATTTACACACCCAGCTTTGAATATATTATCTACCCCATGGAAATTATTAATATTTTTACTCTGATTCTTTTTATGGATTAAAAATGAATTATAATAAATCTTAGGCATTCCCTCTTGATAAGTCTTTAAAGAACAATGGAATGTGTTATTTCCTTTATTATAGGTGATGGATTCTATACATCACTTGGGAATTAAATTGGCTCGTACAGTGAATTTTATTTCCATTTTGGATAAGATTAAGGTCCTAAGGGTCACTGAACATCTTTTCCATTTTCAATTATGGGCATATATGCAGTAGTTAAAATGGTGGTTTTGCCCAAGATATTTTATTATTTACAGATGGTGCCCATGTGGATTAAATGGTCAGATAGTCAATGATCTCTGCTTTTATTTGGCACATTAGAAGAACACAATTGAGCTTTGAGATCTTAAGGGGTAATTAGAAAGTGTGAGGTTTAGCCCTACCTGATCTGCAATTGTATAATATCTCCTTTTTCTTCATTTTGTCCAAGACTGGAGATTATTGTATGGGATCCTTTTCAACTGTTATTTACGTTATATCACATGTGACTCGTCCCTCCCGATGCAGCCCTAGCGAAACACGGTTCCGTGTTGGGGGACTGATTTTTTAATAAATGTTGTGGTGAATTGGAATGACATAATCATTATCATCACTGTGTTTGGCTTGAGTTATTTTCTACAGAACATTTGGGAAAAAAAAGTTTTGCAGCACACCTGTTGTATTGATTAGTCTTATAGTATGTTTGCTCACCGTTCCACATTATCTGTGGCTGTTAAGGTAGCATTGCCATCTGTTTTGATTGTAATCCAGGACATTTTTCAAATGGGACATATGGACTTTGCCAACAATCAAATCTATTCAAGCTCTTGGATTCAGCCTATCACTGGTTATAAGGTAATATGGAAGCACCATACCGATTCTGTTTCAAATCATGGGGTATATTTGATACAGTTTCCTTATCCTTTTATTTATGTTGGTTCTATGAAGACGACTATACAGACCAGGCTTATTGAACAACACAAGAGCTGTTTGAATACCAGAAAATTTCAGGCACCGATAGTTATTCATGACCCCTTTTCAAAATATATCTTGGCAAGGGGGTGACCGTAAGGCACTACTGAATTGCAGAGAACAATTTTGGATTTTTACTCTGTGAAGCGTACAGCCCTTTGGACTTAATGAGAAAATTGATTGGCATAGTGTATGGTAATTCATAGTTACTTTTATTAATGTCATCATATGTTCCTTGTGCAGATATTATTTGACTGCAGACAAATCAATTTCCTCTGAAGCAGAGAAATGTATTTGAAACATAGAGGTGTGTTGGGTTTCAAGAGTGGTTTCATGAACATGCATGGGATTATTGAGGGACACTGGAAAGTCTTTTCTGAGATAAATTTGTTTTCTCTGGAACTTTATACACATTCATATTGAGGACCTATGATTATAATAGAGGTCAGCAAATAATAGTTATCGAAGTATTGTTGTAAAATTATCTGGGTAACATTACTCGGTGGAATGCTTATACAGGTAAATTCTGCTGCATATCCAGTTAAATGTATCCAGATATCTTTACCTGGATAGCTTTCCCACTTGCAGGCTTAGAGAGTATGGACCTCTCTGTCAATGTATGATCTAAACCCAGCCAGTGGGGTTTTCAGGATATCCACAATGAATCTGCATGAGAGAAAATTTCCATGTTATGGAGGCAGTGCAGGCAAATTTTCTCTCATGCATATTCTTTGTGGATATCCTGAAAACCCCACTGGCTGGGTGTCCCAGGATAGGGTTGGGAACCACTGATCTAAACAGTTCATCTAGGACCATGGTTCTCCTCTCAAACAGATCGTTTCCTCTCAGTCCTCAAGAAATCCAAACTTTCTCTTTCCTATACCAGCTTTTTCTGCATAGAAGTTTCTTCTGTGGTATAACTTCTCTTACCTCTTACCATACCCAGATAGTATTTCAGAAAAGGCCACTGTTCTTAACAGATGCCCTAATTTCGAACTCTTTATTTGCACTGACTTGATTTCTAGACTTCCAGTTCAGAATCTGTACCTGAATAACTTACAATCTAATGCAAGAAATCGATAGAAGTATAAGACAAAAGATGATTTAGTAAGTTGGGGTGTGATAGTATGAGGAATCAGTGGGGTATAAAATTAATCTCAATGAAAATGTATTTCCACCTTTCATCATGAATAATTTTAAGTTACACATCTAGAGAATCATATATTCTATTTATCGTTGATATTACTGTAGACAGTAGGTAGCACTGTTGTCAAAGGTTTTGTTTCTAAGGAGTTGAGTTAATAAACAGAACACAATTTAATACCACATAATCCCATTTCTATAAGTGGTTAATCTTGTCTTCATAAAGAAACATCTAAAATCTATAATCAGGGTCCTTAGTTCTGTGGTAGATTCTATGGCAGGGGTTATAAAGTTCTGCAGCACAGTTTTTAGGATATGCCATCACATTTAATACATTTAAAAAATGTGTTTACACAAAAGACACATTTTTGCTGCAATTATGATGTTTAAAAAATTCCTTTCAAATGAAATATTTCTTATTGTAAGCTTCTGAATCATTTTAGCTTTCATTTTCCAATTTAATTTTCTCATTTTTTTAACTTTTAATTTCTTACATTCTCTTGTTTCCTCGCCTCTCTTCTTTTTTTATTCTTTTATACCACTGTTTCTCACTACAGCCTATATCTTCCCCTCTCATCAGTGCTGCTTTTCCTTTCAATTGCCTCTACCACCCCAGCCTACTTTTCTCATTCCCCTCCAATTTATCAACCTCAGTCCTCTAACACCTCATCCCATCCCTCATGTTTCTTCTCTTCTCCTTCCCTTGTAGTCTGCACCCTCCATCCCTTTTCCATCTCTCACCCATCTCTCTTGTCTCTGCTTGCCTTTAACCTTTCACTCTTTTTTCACACTTCCATCCTTCCCTGCTCATCTCACATCTATCTCATCATTCATTCCATTTGTCTCTTCCTTCAATCTTTTACTCTTTACTCCTCTCATCCCTTCATTCTTCTCATTTCATCACTTCATCCTTCTCATCTCTCTCTTACTTTTTTTCCCTTCTCTTCCATCATCCCAGTCCCCTCTTTCCCCTCAATCCTACATCTTGTCCTCTCTTCTACCTCACCATCTTTCTCTTCTCTGCATATTTATCTCCCCACATCTCCTACTTCATTCCATCCTTAGTCCCTGTTTGCTGTACTGCCATATTCCTGCCCACTGCTCCTCAAATGCTGCCTCCTAGACTGCCCCCTTAATCCCCTAATCTCCCCAGCACACATACACACACACAAAGACTGCAACTGCTGCCCTGTGGGTCATTTTTCTTTGAGGTGCAAGGTGTTGAAAGGAAATGTGTTCTTGCTGTTCACAGCTGCATATCTATTGCTGGCATCCCTTGATGTACAGCAGCTTGGCAGAAAAGAGGGGGAGTGATAGAGTCCAATGTCTGATCACAGAAGAATTGGTAATGCTATGGTTGAGAAGGGGTGAGATAATGTGCAGGGACCTATTTTGGTGAAGGAGAGGTGAAACTGTGCCTGGTAGCCTGGCTGCAGGTGGGGTTAGTGGGTTTAGGGCTAACTGATGGATCTAAGAGTCCATTCAGTGGCCTGGTGGTAAAGGAGTAAGAAACAATAAACAGAAGGTGAGGAAGGATGAAACAAAGTGCGTGGTAGCTCAGCAGGAGCGAAAATGTGCATTGCCTTAGTGGAGTGGGGTGGAGTGGAGTGGGATATAGCGTGCATCAACCCTGTGAGATATATATAGAGAAGGAATGTTTATGGTGGCCTGGTAGGGAAGGGGATTATAAGAAAGAGAGTGTACAGCAGACTGGAGAGAGGAGGCTTTAGTCAGAGATGGTGGCCATGGAAGTGAGATGGGAGAGAACCAGCTGGAACTAGCAGGGGAGGCAGGGTTCCTAGTTTCTGATGATCCTATAGGAACGAGAAGATTCTGTGGCAGAACGTGGATTCTGCAAACAGTTTTTATGATCATGGAATTGCAGGAAACCAAGTGCTCTATAGTTTTTCTGTTTCTTCGAAAAGTGGTAGAATAAATAATCATGTAAAAACAATTAACTAAGATCTTATTTAAAGATGGATGAACTTCCTTAGACTTGCTTTCCTTCAATGTTTAGGTAAAAGAATATTCTACTTAAATTTAGTTAGATAATTCATCTTTGTTGTATTTTAAATCTGACTTCATTATTTTAAAGAATAATCTCGTCTCTTGTCCTCAAAGGGCTACAGGCAATTCAGAGTTAGTTGCATAAGTAATGCCTGAAAAAAAATTGATCTGTACAAATACATATGTCATGAAAAGTAAAAACAAACTTAACTTGTAATTCCAAAGTATATATGGTCCCACTTTTAAGAAGACTATTAATTTACTCCTTATATCTGACCCAACACGGACCACTTTTCGACAAAGTGTCTGATTCAGGGATTCTCTGTAAAATATCATATAAAAGTTAAGACACAGATATTTGCAAACATCTAAAAATAAAATAATTAAATGGCAGTATGGGAAGGAACATACTTAAACAAGAGTACAATAAAGTTTGAAAATGGCGGCTATTAGGGATGTGCAGAGCAAAAGTTTATGTCCATATGTCCATATGTCCAAAGGGGGTCCCATTTGCGGTCAATATGGACATAAAAAAAATTAAATGAGTTGGGTATATGAACATATGTCGCCCATTAAAGTCAGTGGGGGAAGGATTTCCAGCCTATTTTTGGCTGCAGAATTGTGGTTTTCTTATCAATTGGCCCAGGAGAGAGTTCCCTTTCCTTTGTGCAGGGAAGTACTCCCTGGAAAGGGTCCACCCCTAGAGTTGGGTGTACCCGGTGTTTACATTGGCGTCCAGTGAATATCGTTGGCGTCTAGTGAATTCCGTTGGCGTCTAGTGAATTCAGACGTTACTTACGCACTTCAGCTGATGACAAAGGAATTGGAGGATCTCTCAGAAATAAGAATACGTGTGGGAACACAAGGTCTGGATGAACAGGCAGGCACAGCAATGGAGTTAAAACAGCAGTAGAAACACAAGGCCTGGATGAACAGGCACTTCATTCGAGGACAGAGGTCAATCCCAGCTAGGGACACAAGGCCTGCATGAACAGGCACAGGAACTAGGTTAAAACACTGGTAGCTCGCCAGCATCTTTCTGATGCATGCTAGAATATTGGCAGTGGTATGGGCATGGTCCGTCAGGTGGGTGTGCAGTAAAGCCCACCTCCACCCTCATGCTTGTTCAGGGAAGGACTCCCTGGAACGGGTCCACCCCTAGAGTTGTGTGTACACGGTGTTTACATTGGCGTCCAGTGAATATCGTTGGCGTCTAGTGAATTCCGACTGTACTTACGCACTTCAGCTGATGACAAAGGAATTGGAGCCTAGGATCTCTCACAAATAAGAATACGTGTGGGAACACAAGGCCTGGATGAACAGGTACATCATTCGAGGACAGAGGTCAATCCCAGCTAGGGACACAAGGCCTGCATGAACAGGCACAGCAACCAGGTTAAAACACTTGTGGGAACACAAGGCCTGGATGAAGAGGCGCAGCAGTCGAGCACAGAGCTCAATCCCAGCTAGGGACACAAGGCCTGGATGAACAGGAACAGCAACCAGGTTAAAACACTTGTGGGAACACAAGGCCTGGATGAACAGGCACAGCCACTGAGTTAAAACACCTGTGGGAACACAAGGCCTGGATGAACAGGCACCGCCACAGAGTTAAAACACCTGTGGGAACACAAGGCCCGGAAGAATGGGCACAGCAACTGAGTTAAAACACCTGTGGGAACACAAGGCCTGGATGAACACGGATACTCGGATAGTAATTTTTTTTTTTTTAATGTATTTATATTCTTATTCTAAAACGTTTCTAGCACTTCATACTTGATAACACTCAGGTGCTGTAGGTATTTCCCGATCCCCAGAGGAACACAAGGCCTGGATGAACACGGATACGCGGATAGTAAATTTTTATTTTAATGGATTTATATTCTTTTTTTAAAAACTTTCTAGCACTTCATACTTGATTACACTCAGGTACTGTAGGTATTTCCCTATCCCCAGAGGAACACAAGGCCTGGAAGAACTATCAAACATAGGAATCAAAGGCACAGCTCTCATTTGGTTCAAGTCGTTCCTATCAAACAGGTTTTACAAGGTCAGAATTAACAACAAGGAATCTGACCCCATCCTATCAGACCAAGGCGTACCACAAGGTTCATCCCTCTCTCCCACCCTGTTCAACATTTACCTCCTCCCCCTCTGCCATCTGCTATCACAACTCAAGCTTACTCATTACCTCTATGCAGACGACATCCAGATCCTCATCCCCATCACAGAATCAATTCAAAAAACCTTCGCCTTCTGGGAGAATTGTCTTCAACCAATTAAACAACTACTTTCCAACCTGAACCTGATTCTAAACTCCAGCAAAACAGAGATGCTACTTATTTCACACAACCCAAACACCTACTCACCTAGCCTTGCACAATCCACATCTTTAAACATGGATCTCTCTGCAGACGTCAGGAATCTAGGAGCATGGCTTGACAACCAACTTAACTTAAAAAAATTTATAAACACCACCACCAAGGACTGCTTCTATAAACTACAAGTCCTAAAAAAGCTAAAACCACTCCTGTACTTCAATGACTTTCGCCTCGTTCTACAATCCATTATTTTTTCTAAACTCGATTACTGCAACGCAATCCTACTTGGCCTCCCCTCCACCAGGATCAAACCTCTACAGATGGTACAAAATGCCGCAGCCAGAATCCTAACTAACACTAATAAAAGAGACCATATCACCCCCATCTTGAGCAACCTCCACTGGCTACCCATCAAACAGAGAATCCTATTTAAAACCTTAACCATTATTCATAAAGCAATTCACAACGTCGCACCTATATCAGTACAAACTCAACTTCGTCCACACTTATCCTCCAGACCCATCAGAAGCGCCTACAAAGGCACCTTAGTCGCAACTCCAGCTAAATCAACACTAAGAAAAAGAGCACTCTCAACTGCGTGACCACACCAATGGAATGCTCTCCCACCAGACCTACGCCTGGAACCCAGTCTACCAGAGTTCAAAAAAAGTTAAAAACCTGGCTCTTCAGGCAAGCTTTCCAATTCCCAGAATGTAACAGAGTTAAAACACCTGTGGGAACACAAGGCCTGGAAGAACGGGCACAGCAACTGAGCTAAAACACCTGTGGGAACACAAGGCCTGGATGAACACGGATACTCGGATAGTAATGTTTTTTTTTTTTAATGTATTTATATTCTTATTCGAAAACGTTTCTAGCACTTCATACTTGATTACTCTCAGGTACTGTAGGTATTTCCCTATCCCCAGAGGAACACAAGGCCTGGATGAACAGGCACCGCCACAGAGTTAAAACACCTGTGGGAACACAAGGCCTGGAAGAACGGGCACAGCAACTGAGTTAAATCACCTGTGGGAACACAAGGCCTGGAAGAACGGGCACAGCAACTGAGTTAAAACACCTGTGGGAACACAAGGCCTGGATGAACACGGATACTCGGATAGTAATGTGTTTTTTTTTAATGGATTTACATTTTTTTTTAAAAAAGTTTATAGCACTTCATACTTGATTACACTCAGGTACTGTAGGTATTTCCTTATCCCCAGAGGAACACAAGGCCTGGATGAACAGGCAGGCACAGCAATGGAGTTAAAACACCAGTAGGAACATGGATGAACACTGATACTCGGATAGTAAATTTTTGTTTTTATGGATTTATATTCTTTTTTTAAAAAGTTTATAGCACTTCATTTATTTATTTTTCATTTTTATATACTGACATTCTTGTATTCAATGCAAATCATACTTGATTACACTCAGGTACTGTATGTATTTCCCTATCCCCAGAGGAACACAAGGCCTGGAGGAACGGGCACAGCAACGGAGTTAAAACACTTGTGGGAACACAAGGCCTGGATGAAGAGGCGCAGCAGTCGAGCACAGAGGTCAATCCCAGCTAGGGACACAAGGCCTGGAGGAACAGGCACATGAACTAGGTTAAAACACTTGTGGGAACACAAGGCCTGGATGAAGAGGCACATCATTCGAGGACAGAGGTCAATCCCACATAGGGACACAAGCCGCGGAGGAAAAGAAACTAACCAGGATTCCCTCAGTAACGGCGAGTGAAGAGGGAAGAGCCCAGCGCCGAATCTCCGCCACTCCGGGATTGGGGATCTGAACCCGACTCCCTTTCGATTGGCCGAGGGCGACGGAGGCCATCGCCCGTCCCTTCCGAACGGCTCTCGCCTATCTCTTAGGACCGACTGACCCATGTTGAACTGCTGTTCACATGGAACCCTTCTCCACTTCGGCCTTCACAGTTCTCATTTGAATATTTGCTACTACCACCAAGATCTGCACCCGTGGCGGCTCCACCCGGGCCCTCGCCCCGGGCTTCCGTGCCCACTGCGGCGGCCCTCCTACTCGTCGCGGCTTAGCAATGTCGACCCATAAATATTCTGGGTTGGGTATGTTGATACATAAAGATTTCCATTTAGAACTGAAACAGTCTTAATAAAAATGGTTAATATAAAAAAAAAAAACCACTTGTGGGAACACAAGGTCTGGATGAACAGGCACATCGTTCGAGTACAGAGGTCAATCCCCGCTAGGGACACAAGGCCTGGATGAACAGGCACATCATTCGAGGACAGAGGTCAATCCCACCTAGGGACACAAGGCCAGGCCTGGATGAACAGGCACAGCAGCAACTGAGTTAAAACACTTGTGGGAACACAAGGTCTGGATGAACAGGCAGGCACAGCAATGGACTTAAAACACCAGTAGGAACACTAGGCCTGGATGAAGAGGCACATCATTCGAGGACAGAGGTCAATCCCAGCTAGGGACACAAGGCCTGGAGGAACAGGCACATGAACTAGGTTAAAACACTTGTGGGAACACAAGGCCTGGATGAACAGGCACATCATTCGACGACAGAGGTCAATCCCACCTAGGGACACAAGCCGCGGAGGAAAAGAAACTAACCAGGATTCCCTCAGTAAAGGTGAATGAAGAGGGAAGAGCCCAGCGCCGAATCCCCGCCCGTCCGGCGGGCGCGGGAAATGTGGCGCACGGAAGACCGCCTCCCCGGCGCCGCTCGGGGGCCCAAGTCCTTCAGATCGAGGCTCAGCCCGCGGACGGTGTTAGGCCGGTAGCGGGCCCCGGCGCGCCGGGACCGGGTCTTCTCGGAGTAGGGTTGTTTGGGAATGCAGGCCAAAGCGGGTGTTAAGCTCCATGTAAGGCTAAATACCGGCACGAGACCGATCAAACAGCTAGTAGCAATAGGAATCTCTGGATTGGCGCTCGCCTGGTTCAAATCGTTTCTAACCAACAGAGGTTATAAGGTAAAAATCCAGAACAAAGAATCACCACACCACGACTCGGCCATCGGAGTCCCACAAGGTTCCTCTTTATCCCCTACACTCTTTAATATTTACCTCCTACCACTCTGCCGACTCCTTACCAACCTCAATTTAATACACTTTCTCTATGCAGACGACATCCAGATCCTGATCCCCATCAAAGAATCATACCCGAAAACCCTCGAATACTGGGATTCCTGTCACCTAGAAATCAAAAGCCTCCTCAACAGCCTAAATCTGGTACTAAACTCCTCTAAAACTGAAGTATTACTCATAACTCCTGACAACAATCTCACAGCTAGTCTCCCAACCAACCTACAAACTACTTATGTGAGGGATCTAGGTGTGCTAATCGACAATTAACTGAACTTCAAAGCCCACATCAATAAAACCACCAAAGACTGCTTCTATAAACTGCAAGTTTTAAAAAGGATAAGACCACTCTTCCACGCCAAAGACTTCAGAACCATCCTCCAAGCCCTCATTTTCTACTACTGCAACTCTACATTACTTGGACTCCCTTCCTCATACACAAAACCACTCCAAATGGTTCAAAACGCAGCAGCCCGTCTACTAACAAACACTAGGAAAAGAGACCACATTTCCCCAGTCCTAAAAGACCTCCACTGGTTACCAATTCAGTTCAGAGTCATTTACAAATCCATCACCTTGATATAAAAAATCATTCACCAACACACCATAATCGACCTACAAATTCCTCTCCGTTTATACAAATGCACAAGACCGACCAGGGAAGCCTACAGAGGATGCCTCCTTGTTCTACCCACCAAAACCACTAATCACAGCACCTTAAGAGATCGAGCCCTTTCCACAGCAGGCCCACCGTTATGGAACTCCATCCCCCCAGATCTCAGAAATGAACCTTGCCTCCTAACCTTTCGGAAAAGACTCAAGACGTGGCTTTTCAGGCAAGCCTTCCCGAACTCCACCTAACACGCACCATCAAAAAATTCTCTGCTGAGAAGCTTTATATATTGGACTCCATATTTATATTGTACTCTTGTATATTTATATTGTACACATGTATATAATTTTTAACCTCCTCTATCTCTCTTTATTTCTTACACTCCCAGTTCATTAGCCCCTGTTAATTGTAACTGCATCTCTTCACCACGTGTACTGTATTTATGTTTTAGGTTGTTTTCTTTGCACCCCTGTTTTCTGTAAACCGACATCATGTGAACGATTTCATGAATGCCGGTATAAAAAAAACCTTAAATAAATAAATAAATAAGTAAGTACCGCAAGGGAAAGTTGAAAACAACTTTGAAGAGCGAGTTCAAGAGGGCGTGAAATTGTAAAGAGGTAAATGGGTGGGGTCCGTGCAGTCCGCCCGCAGGATTCAACCCGGCGGGTTCGGTCGGACCGTGGTTTCGGCGGATCCCCCACCCCTTTCGTGGGGGTTGGGGCAGGGAACGCCTCCCGGAGGGCCCCGGCACCCGGAGGGCGCATTTCCTCCGCGGCGGTGCGCCGCAACCGGCTCCGTGTCGGCTAGGAAGGCCCAGGGTGGGCAGGTGGCCCGCCACTCCGCCGGCGAGTGTTATAGCCCCCCCCCCCCCCGGCAGCAGCTTCGCCGTTTCCCCCGGACAAGGGTCCACCTCCAAGTTCAACAATTTCTTCCTCTTTACTTTGTCTGTCGAGGCTTGACGTCTCTACAAGGGTTTGACCTCGATTGCTGTGCCCAGCGCCTGCTGTTTAATACCGCTCTTGCCGTATTTCATGAATGCCGGTATAAAAAAACATTAAATAAATAAAATAAGTAAGTAAGTACCGCAAGGGAAAGTTGAAAACAACTTTGAAGAGTGAGTTCAAGAGGGCGTGAAATTGTAAAGAGGTAAATGGGTGGGGTCCATGCAGTCCGCCCGCAGGATTCAACCCGGCGGGTTCGGTCGGACCGTGGTTTCGGCGGATCCCCCACCCCTTTCGTGGGGGTTGGGGCGGGGAACGCCTCCCGGAGGGCCCCGGCCCCCGCAGGGCGCATTTCCTCCGCGGCGGTGCGCCGCAACCGGCTCCGTGTTGGCTAGGAAGGCCCAGGGTGGGCAGGTGGCCCGCCGCTCCGCCGGCGAGTGTTATAGCCCCCCCCCCCCGGCAGCAGCTTCGCCGTTTCCCCCGGACAAGGGTCCACCTCCAAGTTCAACAATTTCTTCCTCTTTACTTTGTCTGTCGAGGCTTGACGTCTCTACAAGGGTTTGACCTCAATTGCTGTGCCCAGCGCCTGCTGTTTAATACCGCTCTTGCCGTATTTCATGAATGCCGGTATAAAAAAACATTAAATAAATAAAATAAGTAAGTAAGTACCGCAAGGGAAAGTTGAAAACAACTTTGAAGAGCGAGTTCAAGAGGGCGTGAAATTGTAAAGAGGTAAATGGGTGGGGTCCGTGCAGTCCGCCCGCAGGATTCAACCCGGCGGGTTCGGTCGGACCGTGGTTTCGGCGGATCCCCCACCCCTTTCGTGGGGGTTGGGGCAGGGAACACCTCCCGGAGGGCCCCAGCCCCCGCAGGGTGCATTTCCTCCGCGGCGGTGCGCCATGACCGGCTACGTGTCGGCTGGGAAGGCCCAGGGGGGGCAGGTGGCCCGCCGCTCCGGCGGCGAGTGTTATAGCCCCCCCCCCCCCCCCCCGGCAGCAGCTTCGCCGTTTCCCCGGACAAGGGTCCCCCTCCAAGTTCAACAATGTCTTACTCTTTACTTTGTCTGTCGAGGCTTGACGTCTCTACAAGGGTTTGACCTCGATTGCTGTGCCCAGCGCCTGCTGTTTAATACCGCTCTTGCCGTATTTCATGAATGCCGGTATAAAAAAACATTAAATAAATAAAATAAATAAGTAAGTACCGCAAGGGAAAGTTGAAAACAACTTTGAAGAGGGAGTTCAAGAGGGCGTGAAATTGTAAAGAAGTAAATGGGTGGGGTCCGTGCAGTCCGCCCGCAGGATTCAACCCGGCGGGTTCGGTCGGACCGGGGTTTTGGCGGATCCCCCACCCCCACCCCTTTCGCGGGGGGTGGGGGGGGTGGGGAACGCCTCCCAGACGGCCCCGGCCCCCGCAGGGCGCATTTCCACCGCGGCGGTGCGCCGCAACCGGCTCCGTGTCGGCTGGGAAGGCCCAGGGGGGGCAGGTGGCCCGCCGCTCCGGCGGCGAGTGTTATAGCCCCCCCTGGCAGCAGCTTCTCCGTTTCCCCCGCCGTTTCCTCCTTCCCCTTTGCCAACTGTTAATTTGTCTTAACCTCATTGACTACATCTATGCAGACGATGTTCAGATTCTTATTCCCATAACAGAATCTATTAACAAAGCCATCGCACTTTGGAACAACAGCTTACAAGCCATCACTAATCTCCTCAACAGTCTAAGCATGAGATCTTATTAAGAAACTCACATTATCCTCAACAAATTCTTACTCCTAGCAAAACCTCTACCAAGTACACAGGGGTCTGTATTTTGATATCCCAGTGCTTGCTGTTTGAATACCGCTCTTGCCGTACCGACCCGCAGGGACCACCTAGGGACACAAGCTGTGGAGGAAAAGAAATTAACCAGGATTCCCTCAGTAACGGCGAGTGAAGAGGGAAGAGCCCAGCGCCGAATCCCCGCCTGTCCGGCGGGCGCGGGAAATGTGGCATACGGAAGACCGCCTCCCCAGCGCCGCTCGGGGGCCCAAGTCCTTCTGATGGAGGATCAGCCCGCGGACGGTGTTAGGCCGGTAGTGGCCCCCGGCGCGCCGGGACCGGGTCTTCTCGGAGTCGGGTTCTTTGGGAAATCAGCCCAAAGCGGGTGGTAAACTCCGTGTAAGGCTAAATACTGGCACGAGACCGATCAAACAGCTAGTAGCAATAGGAATCTCTGGATTAGCGCTCACCTGGTTCAAATTGTTTCTAACCAACAGAGGTTATAAGGTAAAAATCCAGAACAAAGAATCACCACGCCACGACTCGGCCATCGGAGTCCCACAAGGTTCCTCTTTATCCCCTACACTCTTTAATATTTACCTCCTACCACTCTGCCGACTCCTTACCAACCTCAATTTAATACACTTTCTCTATGCAGACGACATCCAGATCCTGATCCCCATCAAAGAATCATACTCAAAAACCCTCGAATACTGGGATTCCTGTCACCTAGAAATCAAAAGCCTCCTCAACAGCCTAAATCTTGTACTAAACTCCTCTAAAACTGAAGTATTACTCATAACTCCTGACAACAATCTCACAGCTTGTCTCCCAACCAACCTACAAACTACTCATGTGAGGGATCTAGGTGTGCTAATCGACAATAAACTGAACTTCAAAGCCCACATCAATAAAACCACCAAAAGACTGCTTCTCTAAACTGCAAGTTTTAAAAAGGATAAGACCACTCTTCCACGCCAAAGACTTCAGAACCATCCTCCAAGCCCTCATTTTCTACTACTGCAACTCTACATTACTTGGACTCCCTTCCTCATACACAAAACCACTCCAAATGGTTCAAAACGCAGCAGCCCGTGTACTAACAAACACTAGGAAAAGAGACCACATTTCCCCTGTCCTAAAAGACCTCCACTGGTTACCAATTCAGTTCAGAGTCATTTACAAATCCTTCACCTTGATATAAAAAATCATTCACCAACACACCATAATCGACCTACAAATTCCTCTCTGTTTATTCAAATGCACAAGACTGACCAGGGAAGCCTACAGAGGATGCAATGCCGGTATAAATAAATAAAATAAATAAATAAAATCAATAAGTACGTAAGGGAAAGTTGAAAATAACTTTCAAGAGCGAGTTCAAAAGGGTGGGAAACCGTTAAGAGGTAAACGGGTGGGGTGGGGTGGGGTGCGTGCAGTCCGCCTGGAGGATTCAACCCAGCGTGTTCGGTCGGACCGTGGTTTCGGCGGATCCCCCACCCCTTTCACGGGGGGCGGGGAACGCCTCCCGGACGGCCCCGGCCCCCGCAGGGCGCATTTCCTCCGCGGCGGTGCGCCGCAACCGGCTCCATGTCGGCTGGGAAGGCCCAGGGGGGGCAGGTGGCCCACCGCTCCGGCGGCGCGTGTTATAGCCCCCCCTGGCAGCAGCTTCGCCGTTTCCCCCGCCGTTTCCTCCTTCCCCTTTGCCAACTGTTAAGTTGTCTTAACCTCATTCACTACATCTATGCAGACGATGTTCAGATTCTTATTCCCATAACAGAATCTATTAACAAATCCATCGCACTTTGGAACAACAGCTTACAAGCCACCACTAATCTCCTCAACAGTCTAAACCTGGTCCTCAATGCCTCTAAGACTGAACTCCTCTTCATTTCCTCCAACCAAGAAAACCTCCCATCTCAGATCCATCACAAACACCTTCTCACCCACACTCATGTGAGAGACCTTGGAGTAATTATAGACAACCGTCTTCACCTAAAGAATATGATCCAAACCACAACTATAAGATATAAGATTATATCTTAATGGGCCTCGACAAAGGAAACTCTTTCCTATTGATCTTTTTAGACCTTTCCGCAGCGTTCGACACGGTCAACCACGCCATCCTCCTAAACCAGCTTTCGTCCATTGGAATCAGCGGCACCGTCCTATCCTGGTTCAAAACGTTTCTCAATAACAGAGGTTACAAAGTTAAACTCCAAAACAAGGAATCCTCAAGATTTGACTCTGTCATAGGAGTCCCTCAAGGTTCTTCATTATCTCCGACCCTATTTAATATCTATCTTCTTCCTCTCTGCCAACTTCTTACCGACCTCAATCTAAAGTACTTCCTTTACGCAGATGATATTCAAATCATCATCCCTATCAAAGACACATACTCTAAAACTCTTGACTACTGGGAAACATGCCACCAGAAAATCAAACAAGTACTAAACAACCTACACCTCATCTTAAACTCATCCAAGACAGAAATCTTACTCATCTCTCCTGAAAACAATATCTCAAACACTAATCTTCCCACCAACCTACCTACCACACAAGTTAGAGACTTAGGAGTGATAATAGACAACCGGCTAAACTTCAAGGCACATATCAACAAAACAACCAAAGACTGCTTCTATAAACTCCAGGTTCAGAAGAGGATAAGACCTCTTTTCCATGCTCAAGACTTCAGAACGATCATCCAAGCAGTCATTTTTGCAAAATTAGACTACTGCAATTCCCTATTGCTAGGTCTGCCCTCATCCTATTCCAAACCACTACAGATGGTTCAAAATTCAGCAGCCCGATTACTAACAGGCGCAAGAAAGAGAGACCACATATCTCCCATTCTGAAAGAGTTACATTGGCTACCCGTCCACTTCCGTATCATGTATAAAGCCATATGTGTCATCTTCAAAACTATTCATCAACGCATCTTATGCACTTCAGCTGATGACAAAGGAATTGGAAAATCTCTCAGAAATAAGAATACGTGTGGGAACACAAGGTCTGGATGAACAGGCACATCATTCGAGGACAGAGGTCAATCCCACCTAGGGACACAAGCCGCAGAGTAAAAGGAAATAACTAACCAGGATTCCCTCAGTAACGGCGAGTGAAGAGGAAAGAGCCCAGCGCCGAATCTCCGCCACTCCGGGTTCGGGGATCTGAACCCGACTCCCTTTCGATCAGCCGAGGATGACGGAGGCCATCGCCCGTCCCTTCCGAACGGCGCTCGCCTATCTCTTAGGACCGACTGACCCATGTTGAACTGCTGTTCACATGGAACCCTTCTCCACTTCGGCCTTTAAGAAGAATGCTTAGTCTGTTTAAAAAAAGAAAATGAACGGACCCACTGTGAAGGGCAATGCTCAGTCTGTTTAAAATAAGAAAATGAACAGACCCACTCTGAAGGACAATGCTCACTCTGTTTAAAATAAGAAAATGAACGGACCCACTGTGAAGGACAATGCTCAGTCTGTTTAAATTGCCGCCAAATTGAAAGATGGTTATTGGTTATTTTAAACTATTCACTTTAAGAAAGTAAAGCCATTCTTCAATTTTAAAGATTTTAGATCTGTTTTACAGACCTTGATTTTTGCGAATTTAGATTAGCGACGGAGGCCATCACCCGTCCCTTCCGAACGGCGCTCGCCTATCTTAGGACCGACTGACCCATGTTGAACTGC
The DNA here is from genome assembly GCF_901001135.1 of Rhinatrema bivittatum. NCBI lineage: Eukaryota > Metazoa > Chordata > Amphibia > Gymnophiona > Rhinatrematidae > Rhinatrema > Rhinatrema bivittatum. The sequence continues at coordinate 567,086,247 of NC_042615.1, forward strand.
TGTTCACATGGAACCCTTCTCCACTTCGGCCTTCAAAGTTCTCGTTTGAATATTTGCTACTACCACCAAGATCCGCAGCCGCGGCAGCTCCACCCGGGCCCTTGGCCCGGGCTTCCGTGCCCACCGCGGCAGCCCTCCTACTCGTCGCAGCTTAGTTATTATTAGTTATATTCTGGGGTGGGTATCTTGATACATAAAGATTTCCATTTTGAACTTAAACAGTGTGTGCCAGACCCGGAGGGGCGTTATCTTATGCTGCTCATCTCGGTGGGAAGGGAATTGCTCACCCTTGTATCAGTTTATGGACCCAAGTCGCATAAAGAGGAGTTTTATTCCTCGTTAAACACACGTTTAACTAATGTGCAGGAAGGCTTATGCATTATAGGGGGAGATTCCAATATTACTCTTCAGCCCAACCTGGACAACTCAGCTGGGTGAAGAACTGATTCTAAACAGGCCAGGATATCCCTGAGGGCCCTTATGAATAGCCTGGGCCTCATGGATGCATGGCGCTCTAGATATCCATCTTGAAGAAACTATACGTTCTACTCTCACCCGCACGACTGCTACTCACGCATTGACATGTTTATGTATATATTTGGTCTTAATAAAAAGGGTTAATATAAAAAAAAACAGCACTTGTGGGAACACAAGGCCTGGAGGAACAGGTACATCATTCGAGGACAGAGGTCAATCCCAGCTAGGGACACAAGGCCTGGATCAACAGGCTGGCACAGCAATGGAGTTAAAACACAAGTAGGAACACAAGGCCTGGATGAACAGGCAGGCACAGCAATGGAGTTAAAACACTTTTGGGAACACAAGGCCTGGATGAACAGGCACAGCAACTAGGTTAAAACACTTGGGGGAACACAAGCCCTGGATGAACAGGCACATGAACTAGGTTAAAACACCTGTGGGAACACAAGGCCTGGATGAACGGGCACAGCAATGGAGGTATAACACTTGTAGGAACACAAGGGCTGGATGAACAGGCACATGTGTGGTGAAGAGTTTCTCAGATGACATCAGGGTGACATTTGGCTTAGGACCAATATGCTAAATCAACTTTCCTTAAAGGAAAATTAAGTAAAATTGAAAACATCTCCTTGGCTGGAGATTGCAATACAAAGGAACTGGAGCAGGAAGGTGAATTTAAATTTCTAGGAGCAGAGGTTGGTGGAAACATTCAGCATAATACTATAGGAGAGTAAAGTTGATATTGAAGAGTACCTTAACAGTGCCAGCTTGCAATCCCCGCATTATCATACAGTTTTGGATTAGTAGACTAACCTAATATATATCTTGAAGAATTGGATGTAAAAGCGAGAAAGCTCCTCCATGCCCATCAGGAAACTTATAAGAACCAGTGTATGCTGAGATTGTTCATATCTAGGGCTGAAGGTGTTATGGGTCTTATTGAAATTGATTACACCTATAGAGCTACATAATATCATCCATGGACCCAAATACTAAAATAGTTCAGAAGTACAAAAACTAGCAACCATCCTCAGTCTCAGTCTTTAAGCTAGGACAATCATTCTGGGGTATAGAGGGAATGACTAAAGATCCACAGTACACAAAGGTAAAGAAGCTACAGAATTGGCAAGACAAGAAACTCTTTTTAAAGAATTGGACCAGCAAACAAGAAAGGATAGTTGGCAGAAGCATAAGTACAGTGGGAAGTACAGAGACCTACTTCAGTAATCCCATGTGAATCAAGATTTGACACAGCAATGGTCGAGAAGAGGTGAATTGAAACCTATGGATGAGAGACTGGTAACTATAGCACAGGATAGTAGACTGCAGATGAGATGGTTTAGCCAGCATCGAAAAGAATGATAAAATGGACAAATGCAGATTCTGCAGAGCAGACTACACATCTCGTTGCCGGATGTGATGTCAGAAGGCCTGTATACAGAGAGGCACAACAAAGTAGCATGGCTTATTCATTGGAAGCTGTGTAAACTTAAGACTTGACTTTTCCTTCAAGCCTCCCCCTAATTTTTCTAAACCGTCAATATACCTCCGAATCAGACTACGCTTACCTGACTAGACGCCCCGCCTAGTCTCAGCGTTACGTTTTTCACACTTAGTTATGCTGTCCTTTGTTTTCCGGCTTCCCTAGCCCCCCAAGTTCTTTCTCCTTGTTATATGTAATTTTTGCTTCTTGTTAAATGGTTTACCCCATGTTCCATGTAAACCGATTTGATATGAATCTATTCATGAATGTCGGTATAGAAAAGTGTTAAATAAATAAATAAATAAGGGCTGCACAGTAGACGCCGGTCAGGCACAGCGATTCATGTCAAGAACATGTGCTGCAGTGCTTACATTATCTTGAGCATAGGAGGCAATTGGAACTGCTGCAAGGCTTTCAATAGCTTTTATTCATCTTGCCATTCACAAGGAAAATCTGGAAAGCCAAGCAATGGCAGGTTTACTTTCAAGAACACTAGCATTTCCATCAAGTCTGGTGACAGCCTTGAGCGGTGAGGGCTCATGATATCCCCTGTCATTGAAAAGACACGTTCACTGGGCACGCTGGTTGGTAGACATGACAGATATCCTTCAGCCACTTTGGCTAGGTGTGGCCAGACAGTGGACTTGTGTGCCCAATATGCCAGCGGATCTGTCTGCGTGTTCTCTATCGGCTCTGAGAGGTACCGTGTCACTGACAGCTGTGCTGCTGTCTCCTCCTGTGCTTGGGAGGGCTGAGAGTCACTCGATCCAGTTACTTTCTCTCTCGCCTGTTGCACAACTGATGAATCTTTATGGCCGACATGCCTTGGGCGTTCTGACGTGGAGGAGGAGGTACTAATAATAGTATCTGTCGCTGACACAGTGCTTCTCCTGCCAGGGCTAGCAGCAGCACAACTCTGTGACGTGCCTGCTGTTTCCACCTCTGCTTGAAGCCTAATCTGTCTCCGCCTATAGCGCTCCTCATCACGGACCTTTGCTAACAACAGCTCCTTCACAAATGACAGACAATTGGTCTGTAGGGCGAGTTTACCTTTCACACGGGGATCACAGACAGAGGCGAGCATGTATGTGTGTCCTCTGTTAAAGGCCTTAATCTGTCTTTCACCTGCTGCTGCAAAACGTCCACACACTGCAGCACCTCAGCAGTCATTCCCTCTTTGCGTTTAAAGCCCTCCAAATGGTCATCCAGGAATTTCACTATAGGGATGATGTCAGCCAAGGTGGCACTTCTGGAACTCAGCTCCTCTGTGACATCCTTGAAGGGCTGCAGGATTTGTACCAGCTGACTCATGACTAACCAATCGTGATGCCCTAGGGGATTCTGCACACCTATGTCTATTGTACCAGAAAGTTCATGAAGGGGTGTCTGCAGCTCCAATAACCTCTCCAGCATCATAAAGGTGGAATTCCACCGGGTGGCAACGTCTTGAATGAGACGCTTCTGAGGCATATCCAAATCAGTCTGCTTTTCTCGGAGAACCTGCCCCGCCCTGACACTTCTGTGGAAGTGTGCTGCTATGTTCCTGCACTTGTGTATTAACCTACGCAGGTATTCAGTCTCCTTGTCCTTGGACTCCAAGCCCAGACCTGACTTCACTACCAGATGCAGAGTGTGTGCAAAACATCGGATGTTCTTAAACCGCCCATCGCTTATGGCCTTAACCATGTTTGCACCGTTGTCTGTGACAAAAAAGCCTGCCCGCGTTTTACTGTCTCGCTGGTGTACTTGCCAGCTCGCCAGCATCTTTCTGATGCATGCTAGAATATTGGCAGCGGTATGGGCATGGTCCGTCAGGTGGGTGTGCAGTAAAGCCCACCTCCACCCTGATGCTTGTTCAGTAATAGAGCTGCTGGCTGCCCCTGCCTCTGCCATGTCCCACCAGTGTGCTGTCAGAGAGAGGTAAGAGTGTGCAGCGTTCATGGCGGTCCAGATATCGCAGGTGAAATGCACTCTTCCGTCTGCCTTACCTAGCAGTGCTTGCAAGCGACTGAGACAGTGCTTGTACAGGCTGGGGATGACCTTTCTACTAAATGTGGTTCTGGAGGGGACTTTGTAATTTGGAAGTACGACCTTCAAAAAACGTTTGAAACCCACATTCTCCACTAACTGCAGGGGCTGGTCATCAAGGGCAATCATTTCCCCAATGCTCCTGGTTACAACTTTTGAGGCTGCCTGCCTCCTACCCCGGGATAGCGTTAGCGCACTCCACCCCATTTCCTCCATGGTGCATTGTCGCTTCTGCCACGTGTCAGTGGGTTGCTGGCCTGCCGCCTGACTGCTAGAAGGGTATGAGGACGTGGGCTGACTCTGCTGCTTTCCTACCACTGCACCCTGGTTGGAAGGGGAAGGGGGTCCCCCGACGGAAAATGGCACCATCCCCAGATGGCAGTAATCTTGTTGGGTGTTGCCTCTTTATATGATGCTCCATGCCAAAATTTGATAGATGTCCCAGTTGCTTGCCTCTGCTAATATCCCTGGCACAGTAATTACACCGAGCATAACGCGGGTCTTCCGTCACTTTAAAATGTGCCCAGATCGCAGATTTCTTTTGTGATCCTCCTCTCTTTCCCACCCTGGGGGTGGATGGTGGCACAGTATCCGGACGCAGCCCTGCCGAGCAGAGGGGGAAAATCGGTGCTGGGCCTGCGCGATCGGCGCCGGAGACCCGCCGGGGTAAGGCCCAACTTATTTCACCTACCCACGGCCGCCTCCGACCCCGACCACGAGGCAGCCCCTGCCGTCTTCCCTGAGCCGCAGACGCCAACGACATCCTCCGGCCCTTCCTCCGCCTCCGAGGGGAACGCTGAGCACGCACAGCCAATCAGGGGACCGCCCTGATTGGCCTTTAAATCTGAAACTCCCGCCGACCGAGCCCTCTTCATCCGGACGCAGCCCTGCCGAGCAGAGGGGGAAAATCGGTGCTGGGCCTGCGCGATCGGCGCCGGAGACCCGCCGGGGTAAGGCCCAACTTATTTCACCTACCCACGGCCGCCTCCGACCCCGACCACGAGGCAGCCCCTGCCGTCTTCCCTGAGCCGCAGACGCCGACGACATCCTCCGGCCCTTCCTCCGCCTCCGAGGGGAACGCTGAGCACGCACAGCCAATCAGGGGACCGCCCTGATTGGCCTTTAAATCTGAAACTCCCGCCGACCGAGCCCTCTTCATCCGGACGCAGCCCTGCCGAGCAGAGGGGGAAAATCGGTGCTGGGCCTGCGCGATCGGCGCCGGAGACCCGCCGGGGTAAGGCCCAACTTATTTCACCTACCCACGGCCGCCTCCGACCCCGACCACGAGGCAGCCCCTGCCGTCTTCCCTGAGCCGCAGACGCCGACGACATCCTCCGGCCCTTCCTCCGCCTCCGAGGGGAACGCTGAGCACGCACAGCCAATCAGGGGACCGCCCTGATTAGACATTAAATTTAAATTGTGAGACACCCAAGCGCCGCGCGCCTAGCGTCGCGCGCCGAAGGAGCACGACAAAGGAGCCTGCTCCTTTGTGCGCTCCTTCGTGCACTCCCGTTGTGCACTCCCTTTATGTTCTACAACCTCATTAAGTGACTACAACCTCATTAAGTGACTACAACCTCATTAAGTGACTCAATCCTCCTTGACCTCCCCTGAAACCCCCCACCACCCTAAACTCCCGACCCACCCTCCTCCATCCACCCTTCACCCTATCTATTGAAATCTTCTATGCATCGCTATACTAACAAAACTCTCCACACAACATTATACAGTCACGCAGCAACCAAACAGGCTCTCTCGCACAACAAAAACACACGCTATGGATCTAACACAATGCATTCCCAAACTTCCTCACCACTACAACCAATACCACCCTCCCAAATTCACTCCATCCACTAGACGTCTCACCAAAATCCAAACTAACCCTAAAATATACTTTAATACCCTCACACTCATCACTCTACTACTCATCAATGCACAGTCTATCACCAAAAAAATCCCAATCATTCATGACCTGCTCTCAGACTACCACCCAGACATATTCTGCATAACTGAATCATGGCTCAAACACACTGACACAGTCCTACTCAATCAACTGCCCAGAAACACATACAACATATTCTCCATACCTAGGAGCAAAAGAAAGGGAGGTGGACTACTATTCCTAGCCCACAAAAAACTTAAATTCTCCTCTTTCCCCCTAAACCTACCCCCTCCTTTCGAGACTAACCTATTTAAATCAAAACATCTACAAATACTCCTCCTCTATGCTCCTCCCGGCTGCCTACAACACAACCTCTCCCCCCTAATCGAAGCCATCACATCACACATCAACCTACAAGAACCAGCCATCATACTAGGAGACTTCAATCTCCATATTGACACCCAACCAACAACTCCCACCTGCGAACTCCTCCTATCTTCCATGACAGCTCTCGGATTCTCCCAAATCATTACCACCCCCACTCAGAAATCTGGGCACACCCTTGATTTAATTTTCATTAACAATAAAATATCTGCAACTGAATCACCCACTACTACTCCAACTCCATGGTCCGACCACTACCTCATTCAAGCCAAGCTCCAACATCAATCGAACACAGCAAAAACAGACTCCTGCTTCATTGAATACACCAAACCTTGCTCCAGTGAAGACCTAGCAGAGCTACTCCCGGAAGCACTAAAAACAATCAACCTACATGATGCCAACTCAGCTACAGACTCCTGGATCTCCATCAACGCTGACATAGCCAACACATTATGCCCCACAATAAAAAAGGAAATCAGATCATCTACTAAACAAAATGCTCCTTGGTACACCCCCGAACTGAAAACATCCAAACGAACGCTCAGACAAACCGAAAAACAATGGAGACGAACACCTACACCAAACCTGAAAGACAAATATAGAACACTTCTACACAAATATACTGCTGACCTCAACACAGCAAAGCGCAATTTCTACACATCCAGAATTCATGAATACCAATTCAACCCGAGGACCCTCTTCTCATACGTCAAAGAACTCACCAACCCAATCCAGAATGACACAATGCCAAACTCCAACAACATCTCCAGTGACAAACTAGCTCAATTCTTCAAGGACAAAGTCGACAACATCATTGCCAAGATTCCCCATTCCCACAACGACTCAACAAATATCCCTCCTCCCATCCACATTTGGACCCAATTCACTCCTGTTGCATCTACAGAAATTGAACCCTTCATCAAAAAAACCAAACCAGCATCCCACCCCGTAGACTCCATCCCCATCAAAACCCTAAAACTCATCAGAGAGATTATTGCCAAACCTATAACCCAAATCATCAACCTATCCCTCGAACAAGGAATCTTCCCAGACAAACTCAAAAACGCCATCATCAAACCAATCATAAAAAAACCGCAACTCGACAAATCTGATCCTGCAAACTACAGACCAGTCTCCAACCTCCCATTCCTAGCAAAAATCATCGAGAAAACTGTCAACAATCAACTCACAGACCACCTCGACGCCCACAATCTTCTCCATCCAACACAGCACGGCTTCAGAAAACTCTACAGCACAGAAACTCTCCTCCTCTCCCTCACCGACAGCATCCTCAGAGGCCGAGACAGTGGCAAGACATTTCTACTGATCCTCCTCGATATATCAGCCGCATTTGACACCATCAACCACAGAACTCTCCTCACCAGACTTAAAGAGATCGGTCTGCAAGACACTACACTCAACTGGTTCAAATCATACCTCTCTAACAGATCCTTCATTGTCAAGACAAACTCTTCTGAATCCTCCCAAGTGCCCCTCACCCATGGCGTCCCTCAAGGTTCTTCACTATCCTCGACCCTCTTCAACATCTACCTCCTCCCACTATGCAAATACCTCTCTGATGCCAACCTCACCTACTTCGTTTATGCAGACGACATTCAAATTCTCCTCCCCATCACCAAATCCATTGAACTCACCATGGAAAGATGGAACAAACTCAGTTCAAATTTATCTCAACTGCTATCACAACTATCTCTCTGCCTCAACCAAGCCAAAACAGAAATCATTCACATCCAGGACGACCGTCCCGCTTCCCCCCTCGAGAGCACCCCCTCAAACAACACAGGAAGCGCAAACAACACTGGGATGCCAAACTTATCAAGAACCTCACTCACACCATCCACAAAAAACCTAGGAGTAACCATCGACAGCCAACTCAACTTTAAACGACACATCTCCAATATAATCAAAGATGGATTTTTCAAACTTCAAACACTTAAAAAACTCAAACCTCTCCTCCAACCGCATGATTTCCGAACAGTACTACAATCAATTATTTTCTCAAAACTCGACTACTGCAACTCCCTCCTCCTTGGACTTCCTGAAATCCACATCAAGCCCCTCCAAGTTCTACAAAACGCCGCCGCCAGAATTATCACCAATCACAGAAAATCCTCCCACATCACACCCACTCTCAAAGACCTCCACTGGCTGCCCATCACACAAAGAATCCAGTATAAAACCCTCACCCTTCTTCACAAAAAAATAAACAACAACAGAATGGTCTGGCTAAACAACAACATCCAACCATATTTCACACAAAGAAATCTCAGATCCACCAACTCAGGTCTCCTCTCCATCCCAACTCTTAAAAATGCTCACCTCAATACAACACGCAAACGAGCCATTACAATAGCTGGCCCTACCCTCTGGAACTCCCTCCCCCCACAGCTCAGAAACGAACCCTCACCGCAAGTCTTTAAAAAACAGCTCAAAACATGGCTGTTCTTGAAAGCATTCCCTCCTGAACCCCAACATCCTATAATAAACGCTCTTGAAAGCCTTACCGCATAACTTCTACTCTGCATGAACGCATAACCCCTCCTCCCTTCTCTATCCTCCCTTTTCCCTGTCCCCCACCCTTCTCGTAACCTCCCTCTTCCCTGTCCCCCACCCTACTCATAACCAAGTCATATTGTACATATTGTATATAGACTATATGCCATTTCTATATACCCACATCTAATATTTAATTTTTAATTTTATTCATATGTTACAATGTTCCTTATATTTATTGTTTAATCAACTGTTCTCTTGTTACAATGTAAAATAGGGCAGTTCCGGCTCTATTCAACCTGTTTTCTGGAAACCGATGTGATATCTCGATCGAATGTCGGTATACAAAAGAAATAAATAAAATAAATAAATAAATAAGTCTGTTTAACAATAGCAAATTCAACAGACTGGCTGAAGGCCAATGTTCACTGTTTACAATGCCCACTGCCTCACTGCCTGCCTGGCAAGGCACGGAATGTCTCTGTTTGTGTGCAGTGCACACAGAAGTAGCTTGCTTTTACGTAGATATGAGGCAGAGTACTGCCAGCCCTAGCAGCACTGCACACCCAGCACAGAACCAGTCAAGGATGTTTTTTTTTTTTTTGCCTAACACAAAATCCGTTCTGTGTTGTCTATCAAATCTGGTTCTCTTTCTGGTTCAGTTCTGTGTTGTCTATCAAATCTGGTTCTGGTTCTGCTTCTATTTCTGCTTGCCTGCACCTGCCACCCAGCCCACCTCCCCACAGAATCGCTGACAATGTCCGTCAGCCCTCGTGCTGCTGCTGCTTTTATAGTGCTGGCTCGTCAGGAAATCCTCAGAGAAGCACTGAATGACAGCGCGATTCGCTGCATTCAGTGCTTCTCTGAAAACGTGAATGCAGATTCGCTGCGTTCCGGTATCCATGCCGACCTGTCCAACCCTTACCTGTGAGTCACTGTGACTCACAGGGAGGGGTCAGACAGGTTGGCATGGTTACCGCAGGGGCGCCGCCATTTTGAGGTAAGCCGGGGCTCCGAGCTCGCAGCTAATGGCGGCGAGAAAGCGCGCGCATGGCGGTTCGCCATATCCAACATAGCTATGTTGCATATGTTGGAAATCCGCTCATATACGCCCCATCACTTTTTTAAGTTAAAAAAAAAATATGCGTAGCGTTTTACATATGCGGTCAATACGAATGCACACCCCTAGCGGCTATACTGTAATAAAATATCTATAATACCTCCACGTGTAAGTATATTGCACGGTTGTGAAACAGAAAAATGTAGCTCTTCAAATTTATGTGCATATTGAACACAAAGTTGTACTAATGTAGTTTCCAACTTAAGACATGTCAGAGCACTGCAATGTTCAATAATGCATATACATAGTTTGTGTCTTGCTTTCCCCATGTACATCAGTTCACATGGACACCAAACCAAATAAACAACTATTGCTGAATCCCAGATGATATACTGTCTTGCTTTAAATTGAGATAATTTTTTCAATGGTAAGGTATCTCCTGCATGTGACCAAGGACACACTGAGCAATGTCCAAATGGATAATGACCTACTATATCATTGGGCAACAGATGTTTCTCAATATTCAGAATGTACAATATGATTGCATTTATTTTTGCTCCGATGTAGAGCAAAGAGTGGAAGTTGTGAAAAAACAGCTTGTAATCTTAAAAACATCCCAATGCTAGCGAATACTACCTTGCACCAGATGAGTCTGCGGAGTGTATGGTAACACATAGGCAGGCCGATCTAGTCGATCATGTGAAGAAACTTGAAGTAGCAATGACCGATTAGCCCAAAGGGCTCTTTTATATGCTTTTTTAATAACTTTTGTCAGATATCCATATGCCAAAAAATGTTTTCACGTCTCAGCAGCTTTAATCTTGAATTCATCAATGGTTGAACATAGCCTTTGCAGCTGCAAAAATTGTCCTGCAGTTACAAGTCACTGAGGATGACAACAATGGTACGACAATAGTGAATTCCTATTGGTGGGTTTCCTATAAAGTAAAAAATTAAATCTGTCATTTTGTAAGTGGATGTAATATCTTAAAATGGTAATAATGTTTGACTATACCAGTGAATTGTAAATGTGTATCTTGTTAGTTAAGCCATAGCATAAATTCTGAAAACAAGACATTACCGCCCATCCAAACAACAATATGTCATCAATATAATGGTTCATTTCTGAAAAGTTGAGGAATGGTGTGAATAGCTGATAATTTGGATCACTATAATGGCGCCATAATGTTATATGTTCTTGAAAAGGGTATTGTGATAGCTAGATTTTTTCAAAATTACTAACATACAAGTTAGCTACATCAGGGGCCATAGATGCGCCCATTGCCACTCCTTTGATTTGGTGAAAGAACTCTGCATTAAAAGTAAAAAAAACTCTGCAAGGGCAAAAAAAGCCAAATGGAAAATAAATGCTGATAGAATAAATACACTAATTTCGTCTCCTCAATGATTTTATATGCCTCAATTTGGGGAATATTTATGTATAATGCAACATTGTCTTCTCTGAAGGAGAAGTCTGATGCACACAGGAGCCAGCTATACAAGCCCAGTTCTCTGTGATGAGGGGTGGATCAAAATTCTCCTCACAACAACAAAAAAGAGAATCTCTGCACTTCCAAAAATCACTCTTCAAAGCCAAAAATCTCACTCTGGGGTGATGCTGCCACTGCTATTCCTTCTCTGGTCTAGAAATGGAGACATACAGGTCTTCAGCCCCTGGCCTTGGATTCGGGGATGGCCTTCACGAAAGGATGCAAGGTTTCACACTAGCCCCTGAATATCCAAAAATCCTATTAAAGTCTCTCTCAAAAATGAGGCAGAGCCTCTCAGGCAGGGAGAACACTGATGAGCAATCCCCTCTAATAGAAAAGTCAGTTAAGTAGACCCAGCCCAATAGGGAGAACACAAAAATCTACTCATCATTCTCCAAAGGCTAACTCAAATTGACCACCCCATTCCTACTGCTAGCCCCACCAAGTAGAAACAGGCATCACAAGCAGCCTCGGAGGATGGATTGCACATGGACTGTCACTAAGCTGGAAATCTTTGGGAAGAGACCTAGGGCCATCTAGTGGTTGACCAAGGGATCGCCGTATTACAAAAGTGGAAAATTCTACATGTATAAAGGAAGTGAAGAAAAAAGCATGATAGCGCTACTAGAGGGATGTGCATGGAAGAGTTGAAGAACTATAGGGCTATCCTCAGTGATGCAAAGAGCTGTTTTTATAAACATATGATATGGTGTGTTTTCTGTTGTTCTTGTGAATAGTTGAATAGACTGGTTGCTACTGTTTCTGAATTTATTCCTGAAACTGATACAGTATATTTTCTGATGCTTTTGAAGTTAAGGTTGCAGCCATTCATGCAACTTTCTCTGCCAGTGAAGTTCATGATGGAGATCTGGATATTTCACCTATTCAGTCTCAGCTCATTTTCACTCATTCTCATCTATGTCTAGGAGATATTATCCTCTTTGCAATCTCCAGCCTGTTCATTGCACCCTTAACTATTTTGGGTCATTTGGTGCCGAAAACATATATTTGTTGAGCCATTGAAACGAGTAGTACTAGTTAATATAACCTTCACAGAGTGTGTCATACCTCAGGCCCTGAAAAAAGTAGTGGTGCTTTCAGGGATGAATGGAGAATTCCTGCCCAGCCATTACTAAAGAAAACAAAACTGTATACCTTTTTGTTCAGTTGTCTGAATTGCCACAATCATAATAAAACATTGCAACAAATGTGCAGAACACCGAAGGAATTGCAATGCAGGAGAGCAAAATTATACTTGTTTGCTGACTTCAGCATGAAAGTTCAAAAGCTGCACAGGAGCTTCAGTTAAAATACTGAAGGAGAAACAAATGAAATGTGCCACGTTCTTTCTGGATAGTCTGAGAGTAGAATTTAAGTGCCTTGATAGCTTTTTCAAAATTCCAGCCAAGAGCTAATTATTCTATCAGACAAGAACTAAATGAATGAAGGGGCAACAAGCATGAAACATAAACACAAAAACAGAAATAATGGCAGACAAGGACCAAAATGGTCCATCTAGACTGTTCAGCAAGCCTTCCATTGTAGTATCTGCCGCACCGTGCAGGTTACCCCATGTAAAGGGTAGCAACTGCTGCTCTGTGCAGTTATCCTTGAGCCTTATGATAACCCATAAAAATGTACTGCAGTGCTAGCAACATTTTTACTGGGCGATGAGCCTTCCTGAAAATTCAGACCTTGCTGTTTCATGTGCTTTGCTTATGGACTTAGCCGAAGAAGCAGTCCTGTGTTTTTTTCCCCCCATGTCTACACATCAGTTCCCCAGATCACAAAAGTCGGGGCCCTCATTTGCTGTCTGAATTCAATTCCCCTTTTCCCTCTGCTGTAGAAGCAGAGAACAATGATGGAGTTGAATCAACAGAATCAAGGTTTATTGGTTAAGGGTAGTAACCGCCACACCAGCAAGTCACCCTCGTGCTTATCAGTTCCCCAGAGCGTAAAAGTTGGGGGCCCTCATTTGTTGTTGTCTGAATTTAATTCCCCTTTTCCTCCTGCTATTGGAAGAGAGAAATGGTGGCGTTGCATTAACAGTATCAAGGCTTATTGGTTAAGGGTAGGAACCGCTGCACCAGCAAGTAACCCCCAAGCAGTCTTTTCTTCATGTCCATCCTTTAACTTTAGGGATCCACAGACTTTATCCCATGCCCCTTTGAATTCTTTCATTATTTTTGGTCTTCACCCACCTCCTCTGGAAGTACAATCCAGGCATCCACTACCCTCTCCATGAAGAAGTATTTTCTGACATTGGTTCTGAGACGTCCTCCCTGGAGTTTCATTTTGTGACCTCTAGTTCTACTAATTTCTTTCCAACAGAAAAGGTTTGACATTTGTACATCATTAAAACCATTCAGGTATCTGAAGGTCTGTAACATATCACCCCTGCACCTCCTCTCTTCCACGGAATACATATTCAGATCCTTAAGCCTCACCTCATAGGTTTTCTGATACTGACCCCACACCATTTTGGTAGTCCTTCTCTGGACTGCCTCCAATCTGTCTCTATCCCTTTTGAGTTAAGGGCTCCAGAACTGAACACAGTATTCAAGGTGAGGCCTCACCAAGGACCTGTACAAGAGCATCACCACCTCCATTTTCTTAATGGTTATTCCTCTCTCTAAGCAGCTCAGCATTCTTCTGTCTTTAGTTATTGCCTTGTCACATTGCTTCTCCATCTTCAGATCGCCAGACACTATCACCCCAAGACACCGCTCTTGGTCCATATACATCAGGCTTTCACCCCCCCCCCCCCCCATCACATACAGCTCTTTTGGATTACCACACCCCATATGCATGACTCTGCACTTCTTGGCATTGAATCCCAGCTGCCAAATCTTCAATCAATCTTCAAGCTTTCCTAAATCATTTTTCATTCTCTCTTCATCTTCAGGCTGTTATGTTTAGTGAAGGATGTGAACCCCTGGGCTGAGATGAGCGATGTCTCCACCCACAGGGAGGAGCCCTGTGAGTCTCACCGTCAGCAGGCGCAGTCTCAGTGGTGTGGCACACAGCTGGAAACAGAACCTTTATTAAATAGGAAGGAAAGTAATGTCCACAGTATAGCAATAAGGAAGCACAGTCCTGGGCAAAGGGAGTTATCCAGAATGAGACACAGTGGAGAGGATCCGGAAGTGGCCCGTGGAGCGGGGTACACCGGAGATCCCCTCTGGCGAGAGTAGGCACCTCAGGCTACAGATCCAGTAGTGACCCGCGGAGTGGGGTATGCCGAGGAAGTCTGTAGAGTAGATATTGGTAGCAATGCCAAACTCAAGCGCAGTCCCATGCAGATGATGAGCAGGAATTGTGCAGAGTAGGAATGAAGATAGACTTTCACTGAAGAAGGGCGGTAGTGGCTCGAGGATCACCACGTAGGCTCCTCAGTGTTGTCCAGAAATGAAGATGTCTGTAGAAGTACTCACAGTAGGTGGTTCCTGGAGCAAGTAGATCAGAGAAGCAGATCAGTAGTAGATAGGCAGGAATGCCCTCTGAGGAGTGGATAGCCGTGAATGCAGGGGAGCCCCCAAGGAGCAGGTACTCAGAGTGTCCAATTACCAAAGCTGTAACAGGAACAGGAAGTCCTTGAATGAGCATAGTACAGCAAGACGGATCTCCTTGCTAACTCGAGGAAGGCAAGGGCTGGCTCCATTAAATACGCTAGTGGGTTGACGTCATCTGGTGGGGACGCCCCCAAGATTCCTGCCATGATGTATTCAAATAAGGCCCTTGCATGTGCCTAGGTAACTCCAGGTCCAATGATGGCAGCTGGCAGCGCCCACGCTGTCCTGGGAATGCCAAAGAGGTCAGCGCAAACTGGCAGACACCGCCACTCTTCCTAGACTAGATGGAGCAGAGAAAAAAGGAGTGAGCATGAGAGGTCGCAGCCATGTGCGACCGACAGGCTTAACACAGGCATATCCACTCTGTTGCATATCTTGGTATCATCTGCAAACAAAGTTTACCTTCTATCCCCTCCGCAATGTTGCTTACAAAGATTATTGAACAGAACCGGTCCCAATACCAATCATTGTGGCACTCCATTTTAGGGATGTGAATCGTTTTAGGACGATTAAAATTATCGTCCGATAATTTTAATATCGTCTTAAACCGTTATGGAACACAATACAATACAGATTCTAACGATTTATCGTTATAAATCGTTAGAATCGTGAGCCGGCACACTAAAACCCCCTAAAACCCACCCCCGACCCTTTAAATTAAATCCCCCACCCTCCCGAACCCCCCCCAAATAACTTAAATAACCTGCGGGTCCAGCGGCGGTCCGGAACGGCAGCGGTCCGGAACGGGCTCCTGCTCCTGCATCTTGTCGTCTTCGGCCGGCGCCATTTTCCAAAATGGCGCCGAAAAATGGCGGCGGCCATAGACGAAAAAGATTGGACGGCAGGAGGTCCTTCCGGACCCCCGCTGGACTTTTGGCAAGTCTCGTGGGGGTCAGGAGGCCCCCCACAAGCTGGCCAAAAGTTCCTGGAGGTCCAGCGGGGGTCAGGGAGCGATTTCCCGCCGCGAATCGTTTTCGTACGGAAAATGGCGCCGGCAGGAGATCGACTGCAGGAGGTCGTTCAGCGAGGGTTCCGGCGCCTCGCTGAACGACCTCCTGCAGTCGATCTCCTGCCGGCGCCATTTTCCGTACGGAAAATGGCGCCGGCCATACGCGTATGGCCGGCGCCATTTTCCGTACGAAAACGATTCGCGGCGGGAAATCGCTCCCTGACCCCCGCTGGACCTCGAGGAACTTTTGGCCAGCTTGTGGGGGGCCTCCTGACCCCCACGAGACTTGCCAAAAGTCCAGCGGGGGTCCGGAAGGACCTCCTGCCGTCCAATCTTTTTCGTCTATGGCCGCCGCCATTTTTCGGCGCCATTTTGGAAAATGGCGCCGGCCGAAGACGACAAGATGCAGGAGCAGGAGCCCGTTCCGGACCGCTGCCGTTCCGGACCGCCGCTGGACCCGCAGGTTATTTAAGTTATTTGGGGGTGGGGGATTTAATTTAAAGGGTCGGGGGTGGGTTTTAGGGGGTTTTAATGTGCCGGTTTTTCGATTTTTCGATTTTTCGATTTTTTAACGATTTTTCACGATATTTTACCCCCCCAAACGGCAACAATACGATTCCCTCCCCCTCCCAGCCGAAATCGATCGTTAAGACGATCGAGGACACGATTCACATCCCTACTCCATTTAACATGGCTCTCTCTTTTCAGAGTAGATTCCATTTACCATTATACACTATTTCCTATCAGTCAACCAGTTTGTAATCCACACTGCCACCTTGGTGCACACTCCCAAGTTTCTCATTTTGTTCATAAGCCTCCTTTGTGGGACTGTATCAAAAGCTTTGCTGAAATCCAAGTAGATAACATTGAGCACTCTTCCTCGATCCAATTCTCTAGACACCCAATCAAAAAAATCAATAAGATTTATCTGAAAGGAACTTCCCCTGGTGAATCCATGCTGCCTTGGGTCCAGCAACATACCATATTGTAGTTCAGTATCCTTTCTTTCAACAGCGTCTCCATTAATTTTCCTACCACTGAGGTAAGGTTAACTTGCCTGTAGTGAGCAGTATTTCAATGTAGCAAAAGTGACAGGTGTCAGAGATAATTACCAGTATACGTCTACATATGAATGTTGAGAGAAGGGTTTTAACTGATAAATGTGAATTTTCATATCTGCATTAACTGGCTTGGCAAGATTAAGTGATACAATAAGAGTCTCAGAAGTAGTGTAAGTTACTAAAATGACATATTCACTGATAGATTTTTAAAAGGCAAGGGGACTTTCACCTGAAGTGTCAGAAATCTACAAATTATTCTCAGTGCCTGCTATGAGTTCCAGGTTCATCATGAAGTGTAATAAGATATACATAGGTTGGAAGATCAACTAAGGACTGAAGCTGAGTACTGGTGTTTGTTTTGATATCATTGCAGGTTGTTTTAGTAAAAGGAAGGCAGCAAAGGATAATGAGGTCATGTAAAAACTGGTTTTTAATTGTGGGTTTAATAACCAAGGGCATTCTGGAAGGTCCTTTTCTCAATGGTTAGTTTTTAGATAAGGAAGGTCTAGCTGAGCAGTAATAAAGGTAAATGTAGTAATGCACTGGAGATAACTGGGTAGCTCTATATAAGAAATAACACAGAGTACACAGTATGACGCAAATTAGCAAGGAACCAAGCATGGAAATAATAAGGAAAATGGATTGTTTGAAAAGAGCTAATAGGTAGCTAAAAATGCATTGCCTCATGGAATGGAAGGGGACTAAACTCCCCAGGTACAAGGTGCTAAGTTCTTAAAATGTTGTAAACATTTAAAGTAAATATAGCCAAAAGAGTTACATTGATTAAATTTAGATTTATATAAAATGAAAATATATTTGTAATTCTTCATATGTTTTTGACAGTATTGAGAGAGATGGATGTTGTCAAACTCTTACAATTCAATTTTTTTTAACTTATTGTTTTTATATACTACCACATCAAACTTATGCTATGTGTGGTGTATAGAATGAGGTTCATATTCCAAAGCACTTAGCTGGATAACTCAGAAGAAGTTATCCAGCTAAATGAATATTTGGGCACTTATCTGGCTAAATTCTAGTCGGATAAAAAGTTAGTCATCTATAATTTAGCCAGATAAGTTAGGGTGTCTAGGGCAGGGCCCTAACCCGAAAAACGATTTTTACGAAAAATCAGGGGTAAAATTGATCGTTTCCTTCTTTTAACCGATTTTTAACGAATTTAGAAATATCGTACGATATTTCAATTCGTTAGAAAAATGATTCACTTCCCTAATATTCAGCAGCATAGCTGCAGTGCTGAATATATGGGCTAACTTTAGTATAGTTTTATGGATCAACCAGAGTTAGCTGGATACGTTTATCCAGCTAACTAGGTAAGCCGCACAGGGGTTGAATATAGACCTCTGTATGTTTATATGTAGTTATACAACATTAAATCAACACTTATAAGGAACCCAATATTATTCAATGACTTGAAACTTTTTTTTTATATAACATATGGGAATTAGTATCAGAAAATAATGTGCTCTTAACAGATACAGTTGTCTGGCTCTTGCTCGCAAAGGACTGCAACCAGTTTCATGTATGCAGCACTTGAGATCACTTCATTTATTATTTCCTAATATTTTTTTTTTAATTACTTCAATCATACATTGTGTATTCACCACGCTTTAAAAACCTTTCGTGCATATGTCTCCCAACCAATAAAAAATACTTTATGGTTAATTTAACCAACACCACAGTGTTCTAATGTGTTGTCCAAAAAAACAATTTCTTCTTTTTTCTTTTTCTCACATTACACACACTGTTCAACTTATCTTCTTTATCTTTTTTCATTTAACGCTGCTTAAATCCCACTTTCAACTTATCTTCTTTGCCTTTAATGCTGCCTTCCGCTGCTTAACTCCCAACATTGGCAATGTTTCGGCATCTGTTACTGCCTTCTTCAGGGGATTCAACCTGTCAAAAATAGCACATTAAATCTTCTATTCTTAACTTCTCATTTAAAATATTTTAAAAAATTTCACAACTTGGCCATTTACACAATGAAACTTACTAATGTTCATCGGCCCCAACCGGCTCCGTCCCGCAGCACTCCTTCAACAAATGGCGCTTCTCGCTCAAACTTTAAACGCCAAAAGTGTGCGTTTTTAAATCTCTCAACCCCCTCCAATTTCTACCAATCAGCTTCCTCAAACCAAATACACCGACCAATCATCCTCTTTATTTAGTCCTTCGGGGTGTACCGTCCGCAACTTAAAAACCCACTTCTGTTCTTTTTGTAGCAGCTTTTGATTTAAATTGCCTCCTCGCTCATCTTGGGTAAGAAATCCCAGCACCGTGCATCTTAAATTGTCAAAAAGATGCCTCCTTTCCACACAATGTTGCACAAGTGGTGCTTCTAATTTCAAACATTTTAGAGCACTTTGAGCTCAATGAGGCAAGTCTTTAATTTCCTCATGGTTTTGCCCACATATAATAATGCACATGGACACCAGATCACATAGACGAGCATACAATGTTATCGCTGGGGTTAGTGAACCCTTGGGCCGGCCGTGCGGATGAAGAATGGATGGGAAGAGAACTCCGCAGAGATGAGATGGCCGGGAGATGGCACGGAGCCAGGAGATCAGGCAGGAGCTTCGCCACTGGAAGCCCGTGATCCCCCCGGGATGAGCCCGTGAGGACCCGGGCTGCTGGGACTTAGGAGCGGTCTCCCGGAGCAGACACCCAGAAGATAGATAACGGTCCGAGGTCAGGGCTGGCAGCAGGCAAGGGTGAACAGAAGACGTACCAGAATCAAGAACCAGGAAGTCAGTCCAAAGGCCAGGGAGGTTGAGGCAGGAGCACGGAAGCTGGAACAGGAGTGGAAGCTGGATCAGGAGCGGAAGCTGGATCAGGAACTTGGAAGCTGGAACAGGAACGCAGGAACGAGGAAAGCAACTAGCAAGGCAAAGTCTTCAGTCAGACGCCGGGTTTAAATATCCTGCCGGCGTCTGACATCATCTTGGGGGCCGGCCGCGGTTTTGTGCCATTACGACTTTAAATTGCTCCCCCTCGCGCACGCGTGCCTAAGGGGGTGGAGCTTGGAAGTGGAGCTCGGCGGCGTCTCCCTTGTGAAGACGCTGCCACGGAGAGGCCTGAGAAGGCCTGGAAAACGCCGGACCTTATCACGGGGGCTCATGGCGGAGAATGGTAAGGACCCGGTCGCGAGTCCAGCGACCGGGACCGCAACATACTAGTTGTACAAGAAGATCTTGTAATGGGGACATAATCTTTCAACAGGAGTTGCATGGGTAATGACCCACCTCTTCCATTGTTTTATCCTTTACTGGCTTAAAGAATGAACTACTCAATCCTTAATAGTATTTCCTCGTTTAAACGCTACCAATGGCTGTTCTCTAAACATGGGTTGTAGTTGTAAAATATGCCAGTGTTTTTTAATACTCAGTGCAACTTCTTGTATGCCCTCTGAAAACGGAAATACACAGGTCAAATGTATATTTTTCTCTTTTTTCTGTGGAACTAACAATTCTCTTTTGTTCCACCTTGCCCGTTTAAAAGCTCGCCGTACAACATTTATTGGATAACCCCTTTCAAGAAACCTCTGGTTCATGTCTTTTGACCTATCTTTAAATTCTTCCGTGGTTGAACAGAGCCTTCTCAACCGCAAAAATTGTCCAAAAAAGTATACTGTTAATTAATTTCTGAGGATGACAACTAGAATAGCTTAATAAGGTGTTCCTATCCGTGGGGTTTCTTATAAACTTGATACATTGTATCCGTAAGGATTGAACGCAGAACTTGAACTGAATGTTTTTCTATGAATGACTGACAGTCCACATACGTCAGATTTACGTCATGATGCCAACGTATCCCCTGATTGGATAGTTGAGGAGTTTTAAGCTGACAGCCAATGCTTAGATGGTCTCTGTTCTTTCGTTTGTTTTTGAAGTTGCTGAGATTACACTGGTCCAGATTAAAGGTTGGAGTAAATGGCCAACAGCAGATAAGTGATTTATTATAATGTTGATCTCATAGTAACAGTACCCATCTATGTGATACAGGTATATAAACAGAGTTGAATGAAACAGTGATCTTACCATTATAAAAATTAACCTGAACTGAAAAAGTTTTGCATAAATAAAACATCACCATGTGAAGAAATAATTATTGTGTTGCTATAATTTCATTTCTTATGCTTTTGACCGCAAATGATTATAAGACCGGACGGCCTCCGTTTGAATACCAGGTAGGCACGTTGTCAGGCTTGATGATGCGGCCATAAGAACTACACAAAGCAATTAAAATGTATTTTTTACATTATCGAGAAAGAGTTCATCTTATAAAAAATTGTGAGTGGCTATTGGGAGAAATTCATAGTTTTGATTTCCTTTTTGGAAGAACTTGATTATAAGTATACATGACATCTCACATGCATTCACTGACATGCACATGCTCCCCCAAATGCTTCCATGATACATACATGCTCACATATAATCTGATACACACTCATGCTCTCACTGACACACACAGGGTCTGCCTCTCACTGAATCCTCCACCCACCCACACCCTCTCTCATTTACACTCCACATACACATACTGTCTCTCTAACTCATGCTGGAGCCTGCTTCTCTCCCCTGGTATCTTCAGCCAGCAGCCTGGTATCTCCAGCCACATGTGGGATGGACTTCTCTTGCAGCCAAGAGGCCTTCTCTCAGTCTCTCTCTGGTCTTCAGCTATCAGTGCATTACAACACAGTGCAGCCACGCAGGACCTCTGATCTGTTGCGGTTGCCAACCGCAAACCTCCGCTGCTAGCTTCCCTCAACTCTCACAGCTGGAGGATCCCTCCCGTGCCAGCTAGGCATACTCCATCCTGCCGCCAGCTCCAAGCATCGGTCACGTTGCAAGAAGCCGCCGCCTCTTCCTCTGATGTCGCAGCCGCTGTTCTTCCTGCTGGCCCTCCTAGGCGCGCATGTGCACGTGCCTCTCTCCCCGATTTAAAGGGCCAGCGGCGGGAAAGCTCCCGGCGTACCTGACTGATGACATCTGGCTGGGGGACTATTTAAGCCCAGCAGTGCCACTCCTTCCTCGCCTCAGCAACAGGTCCTACTCCTAGAGAATAGCTGGTGGCTTCCTGACTCCATGCTCCTGGTTCCTGACTTTGTGCACCTGATTCCTGTCTCTGAGTTCCTGGTTCCTGACTCTGTGCTCCTGATTCTTGGTTCTTGTCTATGTTCCTGGCTCCTGGTCCTGTGCTCCTGCTCCTGGCCCTGTGTTCCTGCTCCTATTCTTCAGCTTCCTCGGACTGCTTCTCTGGCTTTGACCCCAGTACGTTTCCTGGACCTTGCGTTGTCTGCTGCCTGTCCCGACCTTTGGCCTTGTCACCAGCCTCGACATCTGGAACGTCTCACCATGCCTCATCTTCTGACTCCTTGGAATCCTTCATCGATTGGAGTCCCGCACCTAAGTCCATCCAGCCCTGGTACCCAAGGGCTCAACCTGCGGTGAATGAGGGCTGGTATTGGTAAAGGTCCTGTAGGGTCTCCGCACTGATAGTATTCGCCTCCCAACAACGAGGACCTGCAGGAGGGTTACTGCCTGCAGGTAGCGCCAACTTCATCTTGGCACAGGGGTCCACCAATCAACATAATGACTGGTTGAGGTTAGGAACCCTGCCAGCATGAGACAACATAGAACCTACTACCTGCAGGTGAAAAAAACGTCAAGACTCTCATAGCATGCCTCTGTTCAGCACCTTATTGGTAGATGCCCTGGGTAATTGCCTGGTTGGTCTGCCTCTTAATCTGACCCTGAACCAAAGAAGCAAACACTTAGTAACTTTTGGAGCCTAAATAACAGCTTTCAGCTCTGGTAACAGGAGTCTATAGGATCTGTAGTCTCAGGTTCTGGGAAAGGGGCTCAGCCTCATTCATGTAAGCTCTCAGGTTAAAAGTATTTACAGACTTTGTCCCAATGTGGACAATTTGAAAATTGCCCTCTTTACTACTAAGTTTTCTCCTTCTTTGGATACACAGAAAGAGGTTGAATTAATACAAGTTTAAGTCATGAGCAGAAGTGCCAAATGCCAAGATTTGAACCCTAATTATTGTCCTTTTCTGCATCTTTTAAAAATATTCATAATACAATTGCCTTAAAAAGCACAAAAATATCTAGCAGATATAAAAGTAAATCTTTCATTCACTTATCTCATGCCCAAATTAATAAGAAGAGCTGGGCCTGCTGGTTCTAAGCTCTTTGAGAGCTCCCATTAGGAAATGTAAATATCGGTAGGAAAGGAAATTTGTAAGGAAATATGATTATCTGCAAGAGGAAATGGGCCTAGCAAAGAAGGACATTTTAGCCTACTTTTCAAAAGGAAGGTGGCTTATGAGATCACCATGGGTGTGGGTTGGGTGTCCTAGCCACACCAAAATTTCAGAACATGTAAGAGAATACATGAAGAGTATTTGGGGTGATTAGATATACAAATGAATGTGCATGCATCTCAGAAAGTAGGCTCCATTAGTTCTGTGTGGAATGTCATCCTTAAATAGCAACTAGAAAGATGATCTGTAGGGGGAAGTTAAATTCAGAAAAATATAGGGACATTCATGCATTGATGCTGATCCTACCACAGTTCCCATCCTCTTCCTATATAATTTTCTAAACATGACTAATTCTATTTAATTTTTATAATATCCGGTTTAGCTAAAAGTATATATTCACTCATTCAGCTAAGTGATGGCTTCAGCTCATAAGGGGTCCCATTTCCTTGGATCTGTAAAGAGAACGTCCTTGGTGCAATTTCAAAATATGCTTATATCGAATTACAATAAAAAATAATCCATATTCATATATTAGACACAAGGTAGAATACACCCAAAGGGGATGAATTAGCACAATTCTGCCAGCATTTGATAAGTGAATGAAAGTTTTAGTTTTCATAAATCTGTTTAATACTTTAAAGTAACTGAATTGGTAAAGAGAGACCTGTGAATGGATGACAGCTAGGTTTGAAATCTTGACAACTGGGCGCTACTGCTCACAAGCAGAGATGTGCTTTCCTTTGAATTGAAACAGGAAATCTTATTCAAATGTAATCAAATTTTCTGTTTTCCTTTATTTTGTTTTGAAAACAAAATAAAAGAAAAATGAACAAAATGTCATTCTTTTTCATTGTTTTGTTTTCCAAACTGATTTTCCTCAAGACCTAGCAAAAAAAAAAAAGCACCCCCATGCCTTTAATATTTAAAACAAATGTCACCCTGAACTTGTGGACACCCCCCGCCCAATACCATCCCCTTCAAGCCCCTTCCTAGTTCCCCCCCACCCTGCTGTCTTTTACCCCATTGATTGGTCTCTCCTACCAATGCTATTTATCATAATGGTGCCAGCCTTTCAATACAATAAATGGCGCAAGCCACTCTTGGTCTGCCAGCACCATTTTGTTGTACAGAAAAATTCAAAGGCCGGTGACAATGTGAGAGACAGCATCAGTAGGGCAGGAGTGACTGAGGATCGCTTCTGTCCTGTGAAGTCCCACAGATGGGGTAAGAGATGAAGTGTGTATGGGGGGGGGGTCCTGGAGCCAGCCATAAGCCCCAGGGTATGGGGGGTGGGAGGTTGCTTTTCATTAAATTTACACGTTGAGGGCTGTTTTCTGTTTCTTTTCTTTTCCATCTCATTTTTTCCAGTTTGTTTTTGTTTGTTTTTCTTTCATTTAAAATAAATGAAATGACAAGAAACAAAAACTAAACAACACCAAAAAAACCCCAAAATTAAATGAAAAAAATGAAAATTAAATCAGAGTTCGCTCCCTACCTACAAGTCTCAAACTTGTGCTAATTCGACTCTTTCATGGATGCGCTACCATGCATGCGTTCATTCCAACACATCCTTTCTCCTTCAGCTGAAATCATGAAGCAAAAAGTATTGCAAAAAAAAGGTGAGAAATAACCACATTTGATTCCACAGAGAAATTCTGTTTTTACGCACCTTTACAAAGCGGAAGCTCAGTGTGTTCCAAATGCCATGGGACACTTTCCAAATGTTAGGGTATTAATTCTCATTTTGATTCTTAGAAGCTGTCCATGAACTATAACATGGGCAAATCCAAAACTAGCTGTAAAACCCAGTTTGGATCAGCAAAAACTGGTAATGAAAGGAAAGAGAACAACCATAGAAGGGAAGCCCCAGCATGGACATACAGCAAAACAACGTGACATCTACATATTTAGAATCCATAGCACTCTAAAAGGGTGTAACACTTGCCAAAAGGGTTATAAAAGGGCATAACCCTGGCATATGTGCAGTAATCCATAGTCATCCCTGATCTGCCCTTGCTTTTTCACATTTTTCAGAATGTCACAAGAAATCATTTACAGTGGATTTTTACAACATTATTCAACATTCACATTTGTCCCAGTCAAAGACCTGCTGCCGCAATGTTTCATTACTTTGCATTTGTGGTTTCTTTCTGGAGAATTGCTGTCCAGCCCCTGGTAAGTACATCCCGTGCACATTTAATAATTACTTTAATCCTTCAATAAAATATATTGAACATAATCCTTCAGAAGAAGGAAGCTACACTGCACTCCTTGCTACCCCAGCCCTGGTATTGTTCTATACGTTACTGTTTTCATGATATGAAAAGTATTTTCATAAAAACATGCCAATCCATCTCTTTGTTCACTGGGGGTTTTACTAACTTTTCAATTTGGCTAGTTAGCTCCAACCCCATTAGTAGCTACTGTATTGTCACCTAATAATACCATTTAGGATTCACTTTGGGTAACATTTTATTATTTGTCTCAGACAGTGAGAATGAAGGAGGCTGTTACTGGCATTAAAAGTTACAAAAACATGTTTGAACTTGAAGCTGAAGATGTCAGACAATAATGAAACAGTACAATGGGAGCATGATCTACACTACTATATGTGCTCCTAATAAAAAAAACAAAAAACCATGAAAAGTGCACATGCATTTTAAATGTAAAGTAAGAAAAGAAGAAAACAGAATAGGAATCAACAATTGCAACTTTTAATAAACTGCTATCCTGCAGTAACTTGCTGTGTAGAATCCAGGAGACCAGGGTTCAAGTCCTGCTGTCGCTCCTTGTGACCTTGGGCAAGTCACTTTATCCTCCATTGCCTCAGGTACAAAACGTAGACTGTAAGCCCTCTGGAGATAGGGAAATACCTACAGTACCTGAATGTAATCTACTTTGAAGCACTGAAAAAAGTGGAATATAAAAATCTAAATAAATAAAAATGTATATCATGACATGTAATCTCTATTTATAATGGGCCAGTATTCAATAGGCCACTGAATGGTGACTTAGCCGGTTAGCTAGCAACTGAATATTGTCTTAAATTTATCCAATTATAACAAGGCTCACAAGATTTGACCCTGCACACAGGGATAGCCATGTAACTTAGCACACCAGCGCTGAAATTTAACCTGTAGGAAGTGTCACTCAGCAGTGAGATGTGGTATTCCCTGGAAGGCTCTCATATTTCTGCACTTTGTGAAGGCAGGGACCTTCCTGAGCACCCAGTACATACAGTAAGCTTGTAAATGACAAGACAATTCAGAACTGGTCATTTCACAAGACCTGAGTATTAGTTGGCACATCTGCTACAGCTCTCCAAGCTCAGGACATATGCTGGTGATTATTATCGTTTTAGGTACCAATGTGCTGGCTATGCAAGTAGCCATCCCACTTCCTGTTGCCCAAAAATCCATCGGAAAAGTCACCAAAATGTGACTCAAATCTTCCCTAAGGTCCCTTTATCAATCTAGATTAACCCGATGCTTCCTGGTTGAATAAGTACTCTGATGAGCTGCAAAAACCTATCTGAAGGTATTTCCCATGGCTTCCCCACCCCCTATGTAGGAGAAAAGAAAGGCAGCCATACTACAAATGCCCATTCTGCTGTTCAATGTGTTAATATAGGACAGCAAAAGATAGCCATTCTGAAGAGGAAGGGTTGCATGGCCTGTCATTTTAGCAAGCCACTAAAATTACCTTATTCCCACCAAGAGTGCTGCCAAAAAATTGCTGGCCAGGTTTCAGCTCTCATTTTGGTTGCCCTTCTCTGTACCTTCTCCATCGAATTAAACCTCTCATGATCTTAAAAACCTCTATCATATCCCCCCTTAGCCGTCTCTTCTCCAAGCTGAATATCCCTAACATCTTCAGCCTTTCCTCATAGGGGAGCTGTTCCATCCCCTTTATCATTTTGGTTGCCCTTCTCTGTACCTTCTCCATCGCAACCATATCTTTTTTGAGATGCGGCGACCAGAATTGTACACAGTATTCAAGGTGCGGTCTCACCATGGAGCGATACAGAGGCATTATGACATTTTCCGTTCTATTAACCATTCCCTTCCTAATAATTCCTAACATTCTATTTGCTTTTTTGACTGCTGCAGCACACTGAGCCGACGATTTTAAAGTATTATCCACTATGCTGCCTAGATCTTTTTCCTGGGTGGTAGCTCCTAATATGGAACCTAACATCGTGTAACTACAGCAAGGGTTATTTTTCCCTATATGCAACACCTTGCACTTGTCCACATTAAATTTCATCTGCCATTTGGATGCCCAATCTTCCAGTCTTGCAAGGTCCTCCTGTAATGTATCACAATCTGCTTGTGATTTAACTACTCTGAATAATTTTGTATCATCCGCAAATTTGATAACCTCATTCGTCGTATTCCTTTCCAGATCATTTATATATATATTGAAAAGCACCAGTCCAAGTACAGATCCCTGAGGCACTCCACTGTTTACTCTTTTCCACTGAGAAAAATTGACCATTTAATCCTACTCTCTGTTTCCTGTCTTTTAACCAGTTTGTAATCCACGAAAGGACATCGCCTCCTATGCCATGACTTTTTAGTTTTCATAGAAGCCTCTCATGAGGGACTTTGTCAAACGCCTTCTGAAAATCCAAATACACTACATCTACCGGTTCACCTTTATCCACATGTTTATTAACACCTTCAAAAAAATGAAGCAGATTTGTTAGGCAAGACTTCCCTTGGGTAAATCCATGTTGACTGTGTCCCATTAAATCATGTCTTTCTATATGCTCTACGATTTTGATCTTGAGAATAGTTTCCACTATTTTTCGTGGCACTGAAGTCAGGCTCACTGGTCTATAGTTACCCGGATTGCCCCTGGAGCCTTTTTTAAATATTGGAGTTACATTGGCCACCCTCCAGTCTTCAGGTACAATGGATGATTTTAATGATAGGTTACAAATTTTAACTAATAGATCAGAAATTTCATTTTTGAGTTCCTTCAGAACCCTAGGATGCATACCATCCGGTCCAAGTGATTTGCTACGCTTTAGTTTGTCAATCTGGCCTACTACATCTTCCAGGTTCATAGTGATTTCATTCAGTTCATCTGAGTCATCACCCCTGAAAACCATCTCTGGAACTGGTATCTCCCCAACATCCTCATTAGTAAATACGGAGGCAAAGAATTCATTTAGTCTTTCTGCAATGGCCTTATCTTCCCTAAGAGCCCCTTTAACCCCTCTGTCATCTAATGGTCCAACCGACTCCCTCACAGGTTTCTTGCTTTGGATATATTTTAAAAAGTTTTTATTATGAGTTTTTGCCTCTTTGGCCAACTTCATTTCAAATTCTCTCTTCGCCTGTCTTATAAATGTTTTACACTTACCTTGACAATGCTTATGTTTTATCCTATTTTCTTCAGATGGATCCTTCTTCCAATTTTTGAAGGATGTTTTTTGGCTAAAATATCCTCTTTCACCTCACCTTTTAACCATGATGGTAATCGTTTTGCCTTCCTTCCACCTTTCTTAATGCGCGGAATACATATGGACTGCGCCTCTAGGATTGTATTTTTAAACAATGTCCAAGCCTTTGAACACTTTTAACCTTTGCAGCTGCACCTTTCAGTTTTTTTCTAACTATTTTCCTCATTTTATCAAAGCTTCCCTTTTTAAAATTTAGTGTTGGAGCTGCAGATTTACTTATTGTCCCCCTTCCAGTTATTAGTTTAAATTTGATCATGTTATGATCACTGTTGCCAAGTGGCCCCACCACCGTTACTTCTTTCACAAAATCTTGCATTCCACTAAGAAGAGGTTTAATTTGATGGAGAAGGTACAGAGAAGGGCAACCAAAATGATAAAGGGGATGGATAAAGGGGATGGATACATGGAAAAGGGCCTTGAAGCCAAGCTTCCCCCTACAGGGAGCCCTGGACCACTCAGAAATATAAGCTGTCCTGGAGAACTGTTGCAAATAGGGTCAAATCCTTGATTGTGTGCCTTTGGGTCCAGGATCCAGCTTTTATTCCATCCAGGGGTTACATTTATTTATTTACAGTAATTTCTATTCTGGTTATTGCCATAACCTCTGTTCTAGTCAGATCACAAAGTAAAAAATTTATACATCAGCATTCCAGCTACTCTCAGTACACCCACACAATTGCACAGACTCAATTTCCATAGGCAAACCTATTTTAAAAAGTGAACACCTATGACCTGATTCATCTCATGCTTATACTCTTGAGATCTTCAGCATATTCGTGCATTGGGTCATAGCAAAGGTTGCCCAATGTATCAACACTGTTCACTACCTGGACAACTTCCTCTTTTGGTGATCTAGCAACGCCTCCTGTAAACTTTCCTGGGCATGGCCTCCATCTTTGGTATAGCACTTAAGGAGGACCCAGCTATATGGCAGCACTTTCTTTGGGATCCATATTAGGGTTGTGCATTTATTTTATTTTATTGGCAATGAAACAAAATAATGCTGAAATGAGAAATTAGTTTCATTTTTTTTAACTGTATTTTGTTGCCATTAAAATACTGCATTTTTTTTTACTTAGTCTCAGGCAGCCTGGAGCCAGTGCAGGATAGGGAAAAGAGCAGGACCAGTATCTTGTAAGAAGTTTTCAACCAGCCTATCCCAGCTTGCCTAATTGCTTGTTTGTATCTTTTTTCATTTGAAGTAGAAACAGAAAGCTAAGTTGTAACAGACTTCATTCTGTGTCAGTTGTGTGATTGATTTCTAGGGATCTGCAGCCCAACATTGTCAGTTCAGTTTGTTTTTTAGTTTGAGGGTGGAGGGGGTTGAATGTTTTGGGGGTTTATTTTTTAAGTTTGATATTTTTGCCAAACCAAAAAAAAAAAAAAAACCCAGAAAAAATAAAAAAACAGATTAAAAAAAATGTGCCTCAGATGGCCCTGGCTGGGCATTCAAAGGCCAAAATCTTCCCCAAACTGGGCCTGGCACGAGGGCCTTTCCCTGAGCCAGGCCTGGTGTGAGGACCTGCACAGAGCTAGGGCTGGGGCGCAGGTCCACCAGAATGGCTGACGCCATTTCACCATATGGCCATACATTTCCATGCCATACGTCAAAAGGGTTCCAGCCATACTGGTGGAAGCTGCTAAAGTGATGTAAATTCAGTACCATCTTCCAGGCCAATGAAAAACGTATTACTGTGGCCCTGAAGATAATTACTTTTGGGACATTTTATCTGCTTTGGACTTTTGGGAGTGACTCACATATGAACTTTTTTGTGATACGCTGGCTTTGCAGTTTAATTTTATTTGCAGTAAGAAAATTTCTGAAAACAAATGAAAATGGACCAAGTGGTTGTTATCAGCCTATAACTTTATATATCTAGGCTGTATATATAGCAGTCCTACAAATATAAATACAAAGAGTTATTCATGTGAATATATATAACATTAAGGGGAGATTTCTTTTTAGTGATATTTTCATTTGTATTTCCTGTATTTCCTTTTGGGGTGGGGCATTTGTGTTGTACCATTTTTAAAGTGCTAGGACCCGGGAAGAGGGTAAGTGGGGGCCAAGGTGGAAGTTCTCCACCTCTGGCACTTTTACATGGGAAGAGGGGCTGAGCTGGCTCCAGGCAGGCTCCGGTGCAGGCTGCCTCTGAGCTCGGCTCAGGCTGGGACAGATTAGATTTTTTTTCACCTGGGAAGGCCCAGCCAGGGCAGCTGAAGGTCACAGTTAGGGTTAGTGAGATTCTGTATTCCCTTCCTTCAACAGGCTAGCCTCAGTCAAATGGCGATATAGCCCACGAAGGAAGAGATGACACTGGCCCTAGCAAATGGAGACAATGTCTCTGATGTCCGGGTAGGTGGACACCTTAGTACCAAAGACCATCAGACAATGTCGTTCCATATTACCACCAAGGTGGAGAGGAATCATACAAAGCAAAAAGTCCTCAATTTCAAAAATAATGACTTTGGTACAAATGGGAAGAGGTTAACTGAGTCTAGCAGGGTGGGAAGAGGTGGATGAAGTGGAATAACAGTGGACTAAGCTAAAAGGAGCTGTAGCAAGAGTGACAGATCTTTTTGTCAGGAAAGTTAATTTAAAAAAGCAGAAAAGAAAACTGGTATGCTTTTCCAAAGAGGTGGTTGAAAAGTAAAGGCCAAAAGATTAACATTCAAAAAATATAAAGGATCACAAGAAGAAATATATCTAGTTAAGCTGAAAGAAGCTGGAAAAGAAGTCAGGACAGCCAAAGCACAAATGGAAGAAAAGATAGCAGGGAAAGAAGGAAGGCTAGAAGGGGTGTTGGAAGACTGAGAGGAGAGGAAGAGCAATGTGTGAAGGGAGATGAGGAAAAAGAAGAAATGCTAAATAAATACTTCTGTTCAGTTTTCACTGAAGAAATGGTTGGAGAAGGACTGCTGATAGTTGCCAATGATATATATGAGAGTGGGGTGATATGACATCATTTATAGAGGAGAATGTCTCTGTGCAAGAGGAAAAAATGAAAGAGGATAAAATCATGGGGCTGGATAGGATGCACCCTAGGATACTAAAGGAGCTCAGAGATGCCTTGGTGGGTCTGCTGAAGGACCTGTTCAATAGATCTTTGGGGGTCAGGCATGGTCCTGCAAGACTGGAGAAGGTTGGATATGGTCCCACTTCATAAAAGTGGTAACAGAAAGGAGATTGGAAAATACAGGCCTTACCTCGGTGGTGGGAAATTGATGGAGACTCTTCTAAAGGAAAGGATAGTGGACTATCGATCATCTAAGGGCTTGCAGGATCCAAGGTAGCATGGTTTTATCATAGGCAGATCGTGTCAAATGAGAAATGAATGTCATTGATTTTCTTGCTTGGGTGACTAGAGAATTTTATCAAGGAAATACTCTGGATATGATTTACTTGGATTTCAGTAACCTTTGATTCTGTCCCACTTAGGAGGCTCATAAATAAACTGAATAGACTGGGGTGGCTCCCAAAGTAGTAGCCTGGATTAGAAACTGGTTGAGTGATAGAAGACAGAGAGTAATAGTAAATGGAACTCATTCTGCGGAGAAAAAGGTGATAAGTGCCAAAGTGGCGGTCCGAAGGCCAATTCTGTTCAGTATCTTTGATAGTGATATTGTAGAGGAATAGAGGGAAAAAGTTTTCATTTTTGCAGATGAACTAAGATCTGTTATAGAGTGGACACCCCTAACAAGATGAAAGAATGAAAAGTGATCTATGAAAGCTTGAAGAGTGGTCTAATACATGGCAGTTTATATTCAATAACTAAAAAATTTACTTAGAACAGTACACAATTTATCAATCTTTTATTCTAAAAATACTATATCAAAAATTGCATTGTTTACTTTAAGAACAATCTTCCTTTGTCATTTGATGTACTATATAAAACAAACACATAAAAACACATAAAAATACACAGGACAATACACAAACCCTGAAAACAAAGACCCAAAACAAACAAAACAAACAAACAGTAAAAACTAATCGAAATCCTCCGCTAGTCAACGGAAGTCCACTCATCTAATACTTCACATCCCTCAAAAGGTTCCTTTCGCTGAACAGTTTCTCTCAGCAGTTCAGGGCAAATATGGTATCATTAGTAGATCACTGTTCTGCCACTTGGCGACCCCTCCACCTTGCTCCTCTCAAGGTTGTCGATGATCATATAGGCCATGGGCAAGACACCATAATGTTATTTAAGACACTTCAATCAAACACTAGGCCCTTCTGTTGTGGCCACTTCTAGTCTGTTCAAGGATAATGAAAAGGGGCTTGAACGAAACCAAATCGGCACAAGTGTTTACAATGGCAGTCTGTAGAGTATGGAGGCAAAGAAGACACTTGAGGCAGCTTTCATCGCAGGCAGGAAGAGAAGGAGTGAGCCCTCACGAGGCTCTTCCTTTTATTGTACATTCATACAAAGGCAGATGATGTGTCATTACATGATTGGCTACTTTCCCATAGCAACAGACGAGTCCCTACACTATTGGCTTTGGCTCAGGGGGTGTGCACGGATCATCTCATTGGCTGCTGAAATCTATACCTCCTGACTTTGTCCTGCCTCTGACTAGGGAACACCCAGCCCCTCCCCCAGGAATTCAGGGCTAAGCACAAGCCAGAGAAATACATGATGTCAGGTATCCTCTCCTAGGCAGAGAGGCTTAAGCACAAGTGATGCTTTTATTCAGGCAAAGCCAGGGAGAAGGGAAGTTAAGTGTTTAAACCCTGATGAAATGGCTTGCTGGCAAGCGCATATTTCCCACATCTCACCCTTTCTGTTTTTGTTTAGGAAGCTCAATAAAGCTTTAGACCCTTACTGAAATCTGTTATGTCTTGGTTTGGGCTGGAAATAGGGGAAGGGGGATTATGGAGAGAAGAAAGCTTATTCGACGTGGTGTGCCAGCTGCCGATGAGCTCCTGAATCTCCATATCACCCAGAGCTGGTGCAGGTGGTGTGCCAACGCTGCAGGGCTCATGATTCCCTATTAGGCATCTTACAAGACATCTTTGTATTCGGGCTGAGAGCAAGGTTTCAATATGGATATGAGGTTTGGGTATGCACTGAATACAGCATCACAGGCAAATAATTAAGATAATTACAGTAATTATAATAGAAATCACCCTTTTTGAGACCAGAAATATCAGGGAGCCAGGACCATAGCCAGTCCCATGGAGAAGTTGGTATTCTGTCTGAAAGTGGTGCATCAGCAACCATGGTTTCTATCTGCTCTATGTTATGTGTGAGGTTTGCTTTATAGTCTGATATGTACACACAGCAATGAGATCCAATTAATGCACAAACACCACCCTTTAAAGCTAAAATGGTTTCTAAGGTATAGCTGTTCTGAATGCTACTTCTCTAATCTGAGAGACTTTTGTTGTAAGTAGTTTTAATGCATGGACTGTCTGATTAAATATGGCAGTCGTCCAGTTAGCTAGGATGTGTAAGTCTCTGTAATTCATATCATTTAGGTTATATAACTACAAAGGGTAAATCCTTCATTGCCTCTGTACTTGCTTGGATCTCCCACTGCACATCCTGAAATCTGCCAATTGCATACATATGTGGTATAACTATGCAAGTGTTCAGTGATTAATACAAATGTTTCAGTTACAATATGGATATTTCCCACCTGAAGTCCCTTCCCATCCCCTGTATCATAGTCCCAACAAAGAGCGGCAGTCTCTTGAATACGGCTACCAATGTGTAGTATGGTATTATTAACTGGAGAGTTAATGAAAACACCTCTCTGTAAAGGATAATTAGTCCATACTGTAAGGTTAAATGGTACAGCATGCATCAGTAGTTCTCCACAGGCTTGGGTTGGCATGTGTGTGCAGATCCAACAGTCTGTTCGATTCAACAGGTGTGAAAAGTTCTGTGCATCGAGGATGTACATGTTGTCCTGTCAGAGTCCTTGTTATGAAATCGCCATAGCTGGAGAAATAAGGCAAAGGATGAGGGTGCAGAACACAATTGTTAATGAGTTGGCATTCAGGCAAGAAAAGGCGGCTAATAAGTTCTCTGGAGTTTTCTCAAGGCCTTGCTGTTCTAAGAGTTGTGCAGATTGGTTGGATAGGGCCTTGATCTGTCCCCAGGTCATGTGGTGCTGCTTTTTTGCAAGGAGTCCGATCTCTGTCCTTCTGAGGGCTGTGGAGGCTCAGGGAGAAGTTTGGGATCGGGTCCTGTAGACCTGGACACCTTTCCATCTCTCCACGGCTTGATATACCTGTGGAAGCAAGCAGAGAAACATATCCTCGTTCCCCATTTTAAGGGAACAGGACCGTACCAGACATTAAATATTCTATACAAAACTGATGGCTGTGGGTGACTAACCCTAGTCCCATAATGATTACTCATGGCTGTGGTCTTAAATTTGAAATGTTTGGATGATTTAAAGTGATTTAAAACAATACTTTGTTCTTGTTCAGCCAGTCCTTCTTAGGGGGAAGTCCAGGGGCAATTATTCCTCCTTTTTTTTTTTTGTTTTCAAGAGCTCTTAAGGGTATGATTGGCTCTCTCCACAATGGCTTGCCCTGTGGTGTTGTAGGGGATGCCAAATAAGTATTTAATGTTCAATTATTGACAAAATTCATGTAAAGGAATGGCTGCAGTAAATAGAGCCATTATCAGTTTTCAGGACAGAGGGTAGCCCCATTATCAAAAAAGTTTTTATGCAGTGATCAATTTTCATTCAGTAAAATAGCAGAAATGTAAATTAATCATTTAAAGGAAAAGTCATTTGCTGTAAGCTGAATCAAATGACAAGTATATTAGACATTACATTAAACCTATGTTACACAAGACTGACACATATTCATATTCATTCATCCTGCAAATATTCATTCATAGTCTTCTTGGCATCAAGACAGACAACAAATAACACATAATTTGAGCTAAAAATCTTATCAAAAAGTTATCAAAAACAAAATTAGATCAAGGATCAAAAGACAAAAGGCGTTAGAAAAATGTTAAAATAAACTGCAAAGTGTTCATCTTCACATCTTCTCATGGCAGGAAGGCTGTAAATCTGGAAAATATTAAAAACTGGCATACAGCAAAAAATTACTAAGGTAAGGATAAAAGTGAGCTTCTTACTTTTTTAACCTTGAAGAAATCAATTCTATTATTCAATTTAATAAAATCAATTTGGATTTGCAAGAAAAGGCTTGGGAGGGATTGCTTTAGATGTAGCAACCTCTATCAGTAAAAATTTTAAGGTCCAGAATTCTGTATAAATTTTGTGAAAAAGAAAATAAAACTGAAGTGTCCTTAATACAGAAGGTCTGTAGGCCTGAAAAATAAAAACTATTATACAACAGAATTATTAAAACAATAATATAATATAACTTGTAGAATAACATAGCACCTCCTAGTGGAGACCCCATCATTACTTTATAGATTGCAACTATTGTTCCAGGTTACAATCAATAATACTCTGAGCTTACTTTCAATGTGGAATATCAGAATAGAATTTCTTCATATAATTATTAGAATAGGAAATTAAACACGCTGTTTGCTCTGCTCTGTCTGCTGCACGCTAAAGTTTGAAAGTATTAAAAGATTAAAGACAGATTGAGAGGAAGGGCTAGTGCAGTAATGCATTGAAAGTTGAGGGAAAAGATTTGGATCAGCAGGATATCTGAACTGTCTCGTGCCCCCCTTTGAAAGCTGCAAGCACAGTTAAAGAAAAGTATTAGTTATAACAAATATAGAAAAGTTATTACAAATATATAAACTAGAGAGAGAAACTGCAGTACTAAGTCCAGTTTTTTTTCTCTTCAAAAGTTCTCCCTCCCTCCCCCATGAGTGGCAAGCAAGAGTTACAGAAAAGGGGGGGAGGAGCACTGTTTCTCAAAAGAAAAGAACTGCACCCAAGGAGTTAATCCTTCAGTCAATAGGAACTTAAAGATAGCATTGTTTAACAAATCAACCAGAGACAATGGCTTGGCGAGGATTTGCTGATTCCTTGCAGACAGATACTATTTTAATTTACTTTTGTCCTGAAAGGGAGAATTACAATAAAAATCTGTGCACTGGCAATTCAAGCAATTGCTTATAAACTTAAATCTCAGAGAAATGGAGTCATTTTAAATGTGAGCCAAATTTTGTAAAAAGTGAACATTTCACAGGAAATTCACACAGCAATTGTTCAAATTTCAGTACAGTTTTAACATAAGGCTGTGCATACACTTTGTGGGGGAAAATACTCTCAAAGTATGCAGATTTTTTGTAACTGAATTCAAAGACTAATAGAAACCATTTTTTCCAAATTTGTACTGTTTGTTGAGAGAAACCATTTTTTTTTCAAATCTGTACTGTTTGTTAAGAGAAACCATTTTTTTTTTTCATAGTGATATTTTCTTTGCTTGTAACGCAGGAGTCTAATTAAATCCTTTTTTTCATATTGATATTTTCTTTGCTTGTAACGCAGGAGTGCAGCTGCTTGGCCCAAGGTCTTACACGCTGATTTCTTTGAAGACCTGTGGGCATAGCCACTGCTCATGGCATTTGCTGCCACACCCAGCTCTTTAATCCCCTTTGTAATGGGAGAAGCTTGAATCCCTTTCAATAATTCCTCTCTTGTGAGATTTCCATGTTCTAGGTGAAATCCCATGCTGACCGCGGCACATAAATTGTTACCGGGAGCAGTGGTTTGAGATGGTAATTTACCTGGACAAATTGATGATGCAGAGTCAATGACTGTCTCAGGCAATGGCAAATGAAGGTACAGGGAGTGGTTGGTGGGGGAAGGGGGTTGCAGGCAAGATGGAGGAAGGCTAGTTTTTCTGACCTCAGTGTTTTCTATTTCCTGGGGCCTTTTCTCTGAGGTGGACGCAGAGGAAGCCACAGGAGCCATGTGAGTGTGTGTCCCCAGATGTTCTATTTCATTTTCTGTCCCCCTTTGTTCATGGTTCTTTTCTGTGATGGGGAAGGCTTGAAGTCCTTCAAATAATTCTTCTTCTGTAAAGTTTTCTTTCTGCTGAAATTCAATGCTAATCGCCCCACCCAGGCCAGGTTGTGGCTCTATTGTTCTCAAGGGTTGCTTTTCTAAAGAAATGGGGAAGGTGTGAATGGGCTTGGGTATGGAGAGCTGATACAAAGAATTTGCTGTCTCTGAGGAAGACTGAGCATAAGATGGGGGAAGGGTATTCTGATTGAGTCTGCCTGCTTCTAAAAGCACATGGTTTGAAACTGCTGTCTTTAAACTTTTTTTTTCTATGTGTTCGATGGCCTCTGTACATTTTTGCCAGATTAATCTTTGCTTTATGGGAGCTCTGGGAGCCGTATGAAGACAATTGCCGATTGAAATCCATTCCTGGGTATTTAGAGTATTTAGAGTTCCAGAATACCAAGGGCAACGGCAAGCTATTTCACTTATTAATTTTTCTAAGTCCCCCAGGCTGACTTGCGCTATTTTTCTTCTGGTGATGAAATAATGATTATTGATGATTTGCTGCAGCTCCCTGGCATGTAGCCTCTGCTGTACAGTCAAATCATTGCCCATGCTCACGGGTGTGGGGAACAAACTTGCTGAGAAATACTTTAAAAATTACTAAGAAGTACTTTTTTTAAAAATATTACGATTGCAAATCTGTTGAACGGTACGTACCTAGGCTATGTCCAGCCGAAATAAGCATGGAGTTTATCATCACGGTCGGGCTCACCAGATGTAGAGTATGGAGGCAAAGAAGACACTTGAGGCAGCTTTCATCGCAGGCAGGAAGAGAAGGGGTAAGCCCTCACGAGGCTCTTCCTTTTATTGTACATTCATACAAAGGCAGATGATGTGTCATTACATGATTGGCTACTTTCCCATAGCAACAGACGAGTCCCTACACTATTGGCTTTGGCTCAGGGGGTGTGCACGGATCATCTCATTGGCTGCTGAAATCTATACCTCCTGACTTTGTCCTGCCTCTGACTAGGGAACACCCAGCCCCTCCCCCAGGAATTCAGGGCTAAGCACAAGCCAGAGAAATACATGATGTCAGGTATCCTCTCCTAGGCAGAGAGGCTTAAGCACAAGTGATGCTTTTATTCAGGCAAAGCCAGGGAGAAGGGAAGTTAAGTGTTTAAACCCTGATGAAATGGCTTGCTGGCAAGCGCATATTTCCCACAGCAGTCTACTCATCCAATATTCCCATCCCGACACTGCAGCATTTTCACACCAAAAATGTGCCTGCCTCAAGGGAGCTTCTTCATATCTGGAAACATACATATACATGAAAACATTATTAGTGCTAGTTTGTTATCAGTCTACTTTCAAGTCCTCTGTGCCTTGCATGCTTTAGGTTAAGTATATCTCTGTGAGGTGGGAGTTCTCTTTCAGGTCTGTTTGGGTGCACATTCCTCGTGTAGCTATTGCAATTAAACGTGCCCTCCTATTGGATAGGACCAGTTTAAATATACTCATCCTTCAGTTAGACAGTAGGTATCCTCCCAACAACTTTTTGACCACGAGGAGCCAGTTGCGTTGACTGAGGTATGAATTGTGGGTTTTAAAGGAGGGTTTATAATATTTTTTAAGTGTGACTGGATTTTTTTTTTGTGTGTGTGCGTTTGATTGTTTGTTTTCATGTATATTTCCATATGTATGTTGGCTTTGAGGCACACAAGTAAGGGAATTTTATAACAGGCGTGTGTCCAGGCCATGAACAGTATCACCAGTTCCTCCACCAGTTTGCCCAGTCTAGAGCTAGGTCCTCCAAACCTCCTGATTCCTTAGCCTGCATTCCTTCCCAGTTAACCCAGACCCCTCAAGCACTTCATAGTCACATGGAAATAGTTTTATTCAGATTCACACCTCGTCCATAGCAGAAGTAACTTTGCACTGAAATATACCTGGACAAACGCCCAGGTGCGTAGCTAGTACATGCGCACAAATCTCTTGGCCTTGCCCTGGAACGCCCATGACCCACCCACATTCTGCCTTTTTTGCCTGATGAGAGATATTCGCGCCTCGGTACTGGTGGGCGCATATGGGCAGCTTATAAAATCCGGTGGACACTTGCATTTCTTCGTTGTGTTCACATGTGGTGAACAACTATATACTGCTTTCTTGAAGTCCTGTCAGACACTGACCCCAGAACCTACCAGGAATCTTTATGGTCCCGTCTGTGATGTATATAAACAGATAAGTAAGTTAATCAAGACAGGAACCTTTATTTATTTATTTATTTATTTATTTATTTATTTGTATTCATTAACAATTATATTGCATGTGAGGAGTTGAGGTCAAGGTAAGTGACTGGAAGATGGTTAGGGAAAACATACAGTAGCTAATTCTCATTGAGTTTCTACAGCAGGGTTGACTTTGTCATTGAGACTGTTTAATAATTTATATCACTATTTACTGAAATACTAATGTAATAATGCCACTATTCTTAGATCTGATATGAATGTTCCATTTTGCTTTGTGCACTAACAATGCAATTCCACCCATAAAGCTAGTTTGTTTAAACAGTTAGTGCTTGTTTTAGGATTATGCATGATTCATTTCAAATCCATGTGCTCAGAAGAAAGGGCATATAATGATCTGTACCCCAAAGAACTGCTCTTTATTCACAGGCTAGAGAGAAGTATAAAATCATACAAGCGTCTTCAAATATATTTTATCGTGTTTGTGTTGCATTTGATTGCTAAGCACAGGGCTGGCTGTGTGTTTACTGACGCCTTGTGCGAGAACTGAAATTGGTGCCCCCTCCCGCCTGGATAAACCCAAAAGTAATATGTACTTGTTTATTTGCAGGCTACGCTCTTTCCATCCCTTGCTCCTTCCTCCCCACCCCTTCTTCTCTTCCGTGCTACCCCCACCCACCCAGCCTCCCACTGCTCAGCATTACCTTTCTTCCCTATCCCCTCCCCCCTCCTCCTCCATCAGTCTGCTCCCTCAGGGCAGGGGCCCCGTTCAACAAGCTTTCTCCTCTCTTTCCCCTCCGTCCCGCAGCAGGTGAGGAAAAGGGGGGGAGAAAGCTACTGTCGAGCAATCCCCTCTCTCTCGTCCCCTGTTCTATAGTAGCTTTCACCCCTTTTCTACCCCCCCCCCCCAGCAGTCACTTTTTCCTTTTTCTAAACCCCACCACCACCACCAAGAAACAGCAGCAGCAACAGATCCTAGGGCCATTTAGTAGAGACCAGGTGCTCTCTACAATTATAACAACACTAACAACAAAATAAAAATAGAAAGAAATCATACTGTGCTCGTCAGTTGCAACTTAATCCTGCCCCCTCCCCACCACAAACAAAACTGAAAATACCCCTCCATCACTACCACCACCATCACACACCACCACTCCTTCCTCTCTATCTTCCCCTTGCCACTAGCACCTTCCCATATTCCCAGTCCTCTCCTCACCCCTCACCCTTTATCACCGCACTTCTTTTCTCATCTCCCTCTTTTCCATTCAGCCTCTCTCCCCATCCCACACCCTGTCATCCCTGCCCCATCCTCTCCCCTCATCCCCATTCTCTCCCCATCCTTATGCCTCCCTGCCCCATCCCCCTCTCCCACCTACCCCTATCCTCAGCTCCTCCTCCTTTCCCCTGCTCCCACTGCTTCTTGCTTTCTCTTCTCCCTGCTTCCACCCCTCCCCATCTTGCTCCCTCTCTCCCTCCAGCTCCACACCCCTGTTCCCCAGCTCTCTTGCAGCCCCAACCCAGTGCCCCCCATAGAAACATGATGGCAAGAAAGTCTCTCTGACTTATCTAGTCTGCCCATGATGGCAGAAACAGACCATACAGCCAACCTAGTCAACTCTCCCCCTCATCCTTTGTTACTTACTTCTATGTCTCCAAGTGCGCTTAGGGCCAGATTTTTAAAAGGTTATGTGCGTAAATCGCCTTACGGGCGCCGGGACTATTTTAAAAAGGCCCAGCAGCGCACATAAAGCCCCGGGACTCGTGTAAGTCCCGGTGCTTTACAAAAGGGGCGGGACAGTCTGGGGGTGGGGGCAGTGGTGGGGTGAGGGCGGGGCCAGAGGCCTGCAACACAGCGGCCATTGCCGTTGTGTCGAGGGATCGCGTGCCGGCAGCCTGCCAGCAGGCGCAAAAGGTAGGATAAAACTTTTGGGGGGATTAGAGTAGGGCTAGGGGGAGAAAGGTTAGGGGAAGGGGTGGGAAGGTCAGACTAGGGGGAAGGGAACGGAGGAAGGCAGCGCGGCTTGGCGTGCGCAAGGTGCACAATTGCATGCATGCATGTTATAAAATCGGGCGTACATGTGCGTGCGCGCGCACACATGTAGGCCGTGTGCGCATGTTATAAAATCTACCGCTTAGTGAACAGTGATGCAGCTCCTCCTCCCCGGTCTCCTAGAAGCAAGGCAGGTCCAGCAGCAATAAGAGAGAGAGGCCAGGACCAGCAAGGTCTGAAGCAAAACAGGCCACAGTAGCGACAAGAGCGAGAGAGAGAGAGAGACCATATCAGGTGGAGGCAAGAGAGGCCAGGTCCAGTGCAGGAGACGCAGCAAGAGGGAAAACAGGTCTGGCGCTGAAGAGATCTGCAGCAAAGAGGGCCTGCATAGGTTGATGTTCCTTTTTTAAGTGCTGCTTTCTCATAGCGGAAATTACGCTTTATAACTTCCACTGTAAGCAAGCTGCACTGAAGGGGAGCGGATCGCAACTTTTTTCAGCAGCTAGCTGCATGGGATGGAGGAGTGAAGAGGAGTCACCATGTACGAAAGGATAAGTGTTTAATTTGCCCTGACCATTTGCCCAAAGTTGGTGGGGCCATGGCCCACCCCATTCTGACACCTATGGCAGCAGCAGCAGTTTCCCAGTTCCCGCCCCCCAAGCAACAGCAGCACTGCTTTCCAGTCCCTCCCAAGCAGCAGCAGCAGCTCAGTGGTATCTCTAGACAGATGGAAAAAATATCCCCAGTCTCCATATCTGGGACCTTTTGATTCCCATCTCCTTGAGATTGTCATGGATTAGTCAGGGGTCCACAAACTTTATCCTCTCTCTTATATACAAATACTTTCCTGCATGTACACATGATTTGATATGCTCATTCACACTCACACATGCTCCCTCACACTCGCACTCACTCCTACATGCTCATTAACTCACACATATATATTCTCTCAGATGCTCACAGACACACTCCCTGACTCACACACTCACGCACACACATGCTTATTAACTCACAAATGCGCACATGCACTGTCAGATGCTCAGATACGCTCCCTCACACACACAACACACATGCTCTCAGATGCTCCCTGACAAACATGCTCTCTGACTCACATTCGCACACATACTCCCTGACTCACATGCTCACACAAGCTCCCTTACATGTGCGGTCCCACATGCTCGCACACACGCATACTCACTAAGATGCGCACATGCATATGCTCTCTCTCAGATGCTCATTGACATGCTTCCTGTCTAATATGCTCCCTCACAGACACACATAGACACACATGTTCTCGGATGACCCCTGACAGATACTCTCCCTGACTCACACACATGCTTCCTGACTCACACATTCCCGTATATGCTCTCTGACTCACACATGTGCTCTCTCTCCTTCTTCTCCCCATTCATGAAACAAAAAATATTTGTACTTACATTGGTGGTCAGAGAAGGGATCCAAAGAATAGGATCTGAGTCATCTCCCAGCTGCTGCTCCTGTGGTGTCCCTTGGTATGGAAAGGGGGGGGGGGTGGGGGTGGGGGTGAAAGGTTCCAATGGTGTCTTCTTGTATTGTTATATTTTGCCCCAGCGTGAAGCCTGCAGCTAAGAGCCTCGGCAAGGCAGGGGGGCAGCTGCCAAAGATCGTTGCGTTGCTTCCTGTCGGCACTCTGAGGCAGAGGCAGAACAGGGTGGGGAGAGAGGAGCAGTGGAAGCAGGCCATCGGCACGCAAGAAAATGCTGCCATGGGGGCCTGGTGTTGGTAACAGCGGCTTATGTAGGCATGGGGCCACTGCAACCAATGCCCCAGCCTCTTGATTGCCCCCACCAGCACCAGGGCAGACAAGTTACCCCCCAAACACTACAATTTTCCGAACTGGTGTTCCTCAAACTGATGCACCTCTTCGTGGCTCTGCTTTTTTTTTGGGGGGGAAGGGGGGGATGGGGAGGGAGCATGCAGCATGAGGCTGCAGAGGCAGGCCGGACTTTTACAGGGGGCAGTACTGGAAAGGCTGCTATTTGCAGCCTAATGATGAGGTCAGGCCGTCAGAGTCCACGTGCCAGTGAGAGAACAGAGGAATGCACAGTGCTTGTTGGAGGGGACACCATCCCACACACTGCACCACTCAGTGCTGCGGGTCTGCAGAGCTCTCTTAATCATGGAGCCCTGCGCGATCGCACAGGTCGCACACCCCAGAAACCAGTTATGGCTAGACATGTTCAAATACTTTGAGTTCATACTCAAACCACAAGTTAATTTCCATCTGGTTCAAGTTTGTTAGGAAAATTGGAATGCCCCCTGATCAGCTGGGAAATCTGTCATATTTTCCCAGCTGATCTGGGATAAATCAGAATTGGAATAAATAATTTGAAGTAGGTGTGTCAGAAGCTCAACACAAAATCTAAGAACACCACTCAAATTTTGCCTTGTTCAAGCAGTCTGAGGAGGGCAATTAT
Source organism: Rhinatrema bivittatum (assembly GCF_901001135.1). NCBI lineage: Eukaryota > Metazoa > Chordata > Amphibia > Gymnophiona > Rhinatrematidae > Rhinatrema > Rhinatrema bivittatum. The sequence goes on from NC_042615.1 coordinate 567,130,508, forward strand.
GGCAAGGACTGGCTGCTGAGACCAACTGCTTTTCCCTCCCATATCAGGGATACCTCAATATAAGTATCAGGTTCTAAGTCTGGTTTATTTTAAACAGCAACTTAATATGCAACGGCAATAAAGCTTCTTACGTAGAGCCAGTTCAGAAGAAAAAGGTACAGGCTCTCCACGCATAGAAAATAAGTCCAGAAACAAAATATAGCCTCTCCCCAAGCATGGAATTTAAATAAATTCAAGTTCAATAGCAAAAAGGTCAGTTCGGTTAAAGATGTATCCAGATATATCAGTTACTTCAGATCAAAATTCCTCAGGTCAGATCTCAAATAATTCAAATTAGCATTATCCAGGCACTCACAGACAAGTCAGTTCACACGGATCAATATTCAGACTCCACAGTGGCGCAGCAACCCTTAAGTGGATGGGGACATCTCTCTTATTTACTCCCGGAGAGCGATCCGGTTCCTCAGGAGCAGGGTATGTGGCTCCGCCAGAGGACTCGGTGGCAAGGTGCTCTCATCTGCACCAGTTTACTTTCATCAGTGCCTTCCTGTGTCTCAGAGTGCAAAGCACCGGCCTCCCAACTGGTGAGAGTCCCAGTCCAAGACCTGGTGGTAGCAGCCAGGCCTGACAACATTTTTCTTCCACAGGCAACATCTGGGCATCATTAGTGACACGAAGCCCCCCCACCCCCAAGGATCCAGGTTCAGCTACCACAAGGTATTGCCCACAACATCTTTTTGAAGAAGCATGGCTCTCCTTACCCTTCTGGAAACTGTATGTTGTCTTTTGATACAGGAGGGGGGTTTCTTTATCTGCAAACTCTGGCATACATTTTGACAGAGCAATTGGGATATTGTCATCAGAATGTTCTGGTACATTCTTTGGATTTACCCCAGAGACTCAGAACTGCAGTCTATCCCCCTGTGGGCTCAGATTCTAGTAGGAATTTGAAAGTCACTTTTCCTCAGGTCTCAGGATCCATTCCGAACAGGGAGAAGCTTTACTTCAGGAAACTTGGGAGCTGGACCCTCACTCACGCCCAGAAATCACTCTTCACACAAAGGGTGGTGTTTCAAATTAATAAACTGTACTTAAAATACAACTTCTTCAGGTGTGATGATCTAATATAAAAAAAAAACACATTTCTTAGGACCACGGTTCTCAGGCAGGATGTTGTGATCCACTGGTGTGTCACCAAAGGCTAGGAGATGGGTCACCAAACGTTTGACGTAGACAGCAAGCTTATGCTTTCTTGAACAGCCACATGAGCCTGCTGGCTGAGGAAAGTATAGAGCAGGGAGCCAGGTACTTGAAATCCCCACCACCGCTCCCTGTTCCTGCTTTTACCCTGCACCCAACAATCGCTGCCATTTTCATCTCCAGCTGGAAATGTTGTGGATATGCTGCCTCCTCCCCACCCACGCCCATGGCGATCACTATTGGCACATCCTGCAACCCCTTCTGGCAACTAACTGCTTTCTCTTAACCCTTCCCCAGCTTCCCATTTCCTCTCTTTCCCAGGCCATTTCCACACTTCCTTCCCCTCCCAGCCTTCATCTAATTTCCTCTTCCTCCATCTCCTCACCAGCCCCAGCTCTTTTCCTATCCCCTTATCCTCCTCCCTGTGAGATCACTGCTGTCACAACCCAGGCTGGAAATCGGGCATCCTGCTGTCTACCCCGGTGGCTGTGATCACCACTTTTGCCCTCCTGGCTTGGAAATGTGGGTTTCTGCTTCCTTCCCCATGACTGTGATCACCATTACTGCTAGCTGCAGAAGAGGAGAAGGCGGGTCCTTCTCATGGATCTGATCGTCCCATGGAGATGGCGAGGGTATTGAAAGGAGAATGAACTAGAGGTGGGGGGATGAGAGAGAGGCTGTGAGACTGGGGATAAGCCTGGTGCAGAGGTGTTGCTATTGGGAATGGGACCAGGGGTGGCAAGTGCCATCCTCCCCAAAAAAATGGCTCGCAGGATTGAGATTAGGTGGGGATTTGGAGATGGGGAGAACACAGATTGGATAGAGATGGGGGAATGGGTCCTGAGAGACGGAGAGGGAACTCAAGGATTGAAGGGCAGTGGGTACTGAGTGATTGGGTGGTGGTATGTGTAAGGGTGTGTTAGGTGGGCTGGGGGGGTGTGAGACAGGGTGCAGAAAGTAAGATGAGATGAAGAGTCAATGTGAAACTATGAAGGACAGGGAAGGGCTGAGGCAAGGTGAAAATGTGGGCACTAAGGAGGAGGAAAAAGGGATAAGAGACAGAGGAAGGGGCTGGAGAGCAGGGAGGATGAGAAGGGGATAGGAGAAGAGCTGGGGCTGGTGAGGAGATAGAGGAAGAGGAAGTTAGATGAAGGCCAGGAGGGGAAAGAAGTGTGGAAATGGTCTGGGAAAGAGAGGAAATGGGAAGCTGGGGAAGGGTTAAAAGAAAGCAGAGATGCCAAAAGGGGTTGCGCAGTAGTACAGGAGTTGGGGCTGGTGAGGAAATGAAAGTTTTTGCAGTATAGTAAAATACAGCAAGGAAAAATACTACAGGTTAGTAGCCAAAAAAAAAATCTCACACGACGGAGCTGCCATCTTCTGAAAGGGTCCTAGTGCCCCCCCCCCCCCCCCCCCCACCCCCGGACTCCTCTGTATTGCTCAAACATCTGAGGGTTTCTTGAGACCCCCATCCCAGCCTCCCATTGCCCCATGAGGCACAAAGCAGGCAAAAAAAAAAAATTAAAACAAAAGTAAGGCCCCCAGATGCAAGTCCCGCTCCCTCCCCAAACCCCTTCCCTTTCAAACAAAATAACCCCCAGAGCCCACTCACCCAATCTCTGCGGCCCTTACTGAAACATCTCTGTAGCCCAGTGAGGGGCTCGGAGTACCCACTATTGCTTCAGGCAAAATGGCATCGGCAAGCTAAGGCCCTACTATTGCCCTTTTCAGGGGATGGGGCAATGGTAGGACCTCGACCAACTGGCACCATTTTTTAAAATGACAGAGTCAGGCCCAGAGCCATAGGAGGCTCTAAGGGCCCCCCCACTAGGCCTCCAGTCAGGTTTCAGTAAGGAATGGGGAAGGATTTGAGCTCTCAGTGGGGTTTTAAACAAAAGGGGCCTTACTTTTGTTTTAAAACGTTTTTTGCATACTTCAGCAGCCTCTAGGGATGTGCAGAGCAAAATTTTATGTTCATATTTTTTATGTCCGAAAGGGGGTCCCACTTGCGGCCAATATGGACATAAAAAAAATCCAATGAGTTGGGTATATGTACATATGTGCAAAAAAAAAATTTAAACCCCCTCACCCTCCTTAATCCCCCCCCCAGACTTACCATAACTCCCTGGTGATCGAGCGAGGAGTGAGGACGTCATTTCTGCAATCCTTGGCGAGAAGCATGTGACGTCGGTGGCACGTCGAGTGACGCGGCGTCACGTGATTCCCGGCGAGTTCGCGCCGGACGGCTCGTTCGGCCCAAAAAGAACTTTTGGCCAGCTTGGGGGGGCCTCCTGACCCCCCCAAGCTGGCCAAAAGTTCTTTTTGGGCCGAACGAGCCGTCCGGCGCGAACGAGCCGGGAATCACGTGATGCCGGCGTCACTCGACGTGCCGCCGACGTCACATGCTTCTCGCCAAGGATTGCAGAAATGGCGTCCTCACTCCTCGCTCCATCACCAGGGAGTTGTGGTAAGTCGGGGGGGGGGGGGGGATTAAGGAGGGTGAGGGGGTTTATATTTTTATTTTGGCTCAACAATCGCGATTTCCCACATATCGAACATATCTATGTTCGATATGTGGGAAATCCGATCGTTTATGTCGAATCAATTTTTTAAGTAAAAAAAAAATATGAGTTGCGTTTTACTAATGCGGTCAATCCGAATGCACACCCCTAGCAGCCTCATGGGGGCAGTGGGGATCGATGGGACAGTGGTCTCGAGAAACATCTTGGGCAATACTGGTGGGGGTTATTCAGGCTGCTAGGACCCTTTAAATTATTATCCCAGGAGCATCAGGAGGTGTGTTGGGCTCCCAATGCTCCCAGTGAAAGTTAACTACAATTTCAGAGTTGTAAGCTAACTTTCCAGAAAATAACACTGCTTGAGATTTTTCAGGCAAGCTGCATTATTTATTTATATGAGATTATGTATTAATGAGGTGCTATGCATTCATTTGCATGTAAAGCAGTTCATTATCATGCTTATGTATTCATTTATTTAAAAATGTTTCTATGCCGCCTCCTTGGAAGATTCAAGGTGTTTTACAGAAACATTCATAATAGTTAAAATCTGATCACATAAAAAGTCACAAAAACAATACTAAGAAAGATCTAATGTCATCAGTAATACACTAATAAAGGTAAAAAAAAGTGCAAGATCGCTGCTTTGGATGTAGTTAAGTATGTACCTGAAAAGCCAGTTTGAATAGATGAGTCTGTAGTAATTTTTAAAAACTCCTTGTGCAAGAGGTAATCTTAAAAGGTCAGGGAGAGAGTTCCAAAGAATTGTGCCTGCAACGGAAAATGCAGACTCTCTGGTTGTGGCTAAGTGGTCTAATTTTAATGAAGGGAGACAGTTAATAGCCGAGATTGACTTGACCAGAACGATCGAGTTCGTACATACATTTTTAATAAAGCGCTGGGCCATGGTTGTTGCAGTAATGAATACTGGTAAACACCAAGGCTTGAAGTACAGTTCTGAAGTTAGTTGAGTCAAGTAATGGTTTCAAATGCTTGAGAAGTTCGATTTTGAAAAAGGTAGCTTTGGCTACTGCGTTCACATGTGCTGCATGGACAAAGCAGGATCAAATTTACTTGTGTAATCGAGGAAGAAAGAACGAGCCGTATTTAAAATGTTTTCTAAAAAAAAAAAAACCCAACCCTCACAACTTACAATTTAACTTAACCACACTTATGTGTGAAGCTATTTGCATGCAATGAATGTCATATCAGCATCATTTGGAAATCCCATTTCACTAGAAAATCAAAATTCCACCCAGTAGCTAGACCAAGTTCCAGATTATTTCAAAAAATGATTCTTATTACTGGTCATTTTCTTGTAATGAATCTAACAATAGGTAATGTTCTTCAACAGAATGACTGGCATCTCTCATGCTACTGTGCCTTGCTGTTATCCCCATCTATGCTACTCCTTGGGGGGTCTTTGTGCCACTCAGACTTGCTTCCATGACCAGACCTTTAACCATGGAATTCTCTTTGCCACTGTACCTTGCTGTCATTCTCAGACCTTACACCTCACTGGCATAGCCAGAACTGATTTTTTGGAAGGGCATAAGGTTAACATGGGTGGGCTGTAGGCATGCAGGTCTGGAAAGCTACTAGTTGTATTCTTATTGATAAATAATGCCTTATAGTGCACCTTACAATGGCTTTCTAAGTAGTTTGCAACAGCCATTACATTTTACCACAATTATTTCAAGTACTTACCAGCATTAAAAATTCCTTATTAACCTATATTAATTTATTATATATTTATTGCAGTTTATAAATGCACAAATATATAATGTAAAAAGCAAAGAAAACATACAGATCCAATCAATCATGTAATAAAACAAAAAGTAATGTATTATTTCATGAATCCTCTGCAGAAAGCCAGAAATCATCATAATTACAATAAAATAACATTAATCATCAGAACAGGTACAGAGCAGAGCTAGGACAATTGACATTACAACTAACATGAAAAAAATATTCAAAATCTGGTGTCATCTCAGCAAAAAAAAAAAACCCTCCACTGCTATTTTGTGAAGTAACACAAACTCCTGCAAAGAGTCATCTAGAACCTTGCCATACCATACAGTCACAGCACTGACTATTAAGATTCAAATAACAGCAACCTTATGAAAAAGCAGCAATGCAAATACTACACCAGATTCTAGAACATTAATACATCACTTACTGGAACAACAGAACAAGCTTGACTACTACAGAATTCAGTCACACACACACACACACAGGCAAACAGAGACCGACGTATACCTAATTTAGAAATAAGAGACTACAAATTAGAAACAGAAACATGCAGGCAAAACCAAAATAGTAAGCCTGAGAAACTAGACTCTGAACAGTTGAATACTGAAGAAAGAGCAAAATACAAAAATATAAGAAATACATATTTCCAAAAATGGCATATTGCAATTGCTAAAATCTCAAAATATTTTTTGTCCTTTGTTGTCTGATCTTTGTATTTTCTAGTCAGTTGGTCCTGGTCTCCTTTTTCCCATTTTTCCCTTATCTCTCATTTCCTAATTCCTTTTCAGTGTCTCTCTTCCCCTACTGTCTTCTTCCCTTCCTTCCTTACACACAAATGCTTTCTTTCACAAACTCCCTCACACACACAGACTCTCACTCTGACATGCTCTCCTGCCCCCCATACACATACACACATGCTCTCTTGCCTCTCCTTCACATACACACAAACACACACACACACACAAGCTCTCACTCTCTCACCTCCCCCCTCCCAGGCTCCCATTCCTATGCACACCCAGGCTCCCATTCTCATGCACATACACACATTCAAGGTCCCATTCTCACCCCCACACACACATTCAAGATCCCATTCTCATCCACATATACACATTCAAGCTCCCATTCTCATCCACACACACACACACACACACACACACACACATTCAAGTTCCCATTCTCATCCACACACACACATTCAAGCTCCCATTCTCATCCACATACACACATTCAAGCTCCCATTCTCATCCACACACATACAGGGCCTTTTCATTAGCACAGCCAAAGTCGTACTTCTGCTTCCGCAGGGATGGGAAGGGTCCCCACGGCAGCCTTGCTTCTTCTCAAGCCTTCCTCTTCACCACCGTGGGGATGGATCCCTCAGCGGCATTTCAACTCCAGCCCTCCTATTCGCCGTCGTGGGGATGAGATCCCGTGGCGGCCTTGCTTCTTGAGGACTCCTCTTCGCCATCACGGGCATGGGATCCTGTGATGGCATTGCTTCAACAGGCCCCTTCCAGTTGGGTGGGCCTGAACCCAAAGGGGGTGGGCCATGGCCCACTCAGGCCCACTCGTGGCTATGCCATTGATACACCTTGAGTTGTTCTTGCGAGTCTGGGGGTCTGCTTTGCACTTCTCATGTTTTTTTTGTGTCTTGAAGCCTCTTTTTGTGCTGCTTGGCTCCTTTATCAATGCCTTGGGGGGTTTTTTATACTACCTTTTCTGCTTTATTCACCCTTCATGGTACCTTAGAATGATGATGCTACTTTTGGTGTCACTTTGCCTCTTGTGATACCATCAAGGATCTATGTCACTATTGATGGTGCCCTCTTTTGGAGCCTTGGGGTTCTCTTCCCAAATTAGCTTTCTTCATTGCTCCTGTGATGAAGCCTTGAATAACTCCTGCCAATGCTGATACCCCTTTGCCCTTTTTCAAAGTCTTAGGCTATTTATGCCACTTTTGGTGCCATTTTCGCATAGTCTAGACACCTAGGAGTTCTTTCCCCCTTCTGATGATATCTTCTACAAGCTTCATAAGAATTGATTTAAAAAAACACAATTCTGGAGTCCAAAATAATTGGACTTTAATGGAAAACGAATGAAATAATAAAACGAATAAATGAATATGTTTTTTTGTTTTGAAACTAATGAAATGAATTTGGGTTCCAATGAAACAAAAGAATTAACTGAAATAAATGTCTTCTTCTGCACATCCCTACTGGCTTGTGTGCATATAGAGAGAGGTATCTGGACATATTTAGTCACTGTCCAAATAGCAAAGTTAGCAGCTGATTCACTAAGGAATTTCTCCCATTCTGTGCCTAATGGGAAAATGCCTTGATGAATCATGCCCTTAGATAAACTTATCTGTCTAACTTTGGAAGTATATTTAATTGAGAAGATGCACTATTGAATATACCCAGCTATCTTAAACGGAGCAGGATAATTTTATCCAGATATCTTTGAGACAGCTTTTAAGCCCAATCAGACTTAGTTGGATAAGTTATCTAGCTAATTCTGAATATTGGAGTTAGCCAGGTAACTTATCCGGCTAACTCATCTCCTCCCCAGTTATGTTCCTGAAATGCCCCTAACTTATCCGACTAAATTCTAGCTGGCTAACTTATTTACCAGCTAGAATTTAGTCAGATAAGTGCCAAAATCTTCTGAGCTATCTGGCTAAATGCTTTTGAATAAGGATCTCATAGCATGCTAGTTAAATTGAGTGAACTAGAATAAATGAATGGATAAATGTTTACAGGGGAAGGAAGGACAGATGAAGATATATGTTTGAAATAAATGAGAAGTGTGAATGGAAAGTGAATGAGTGGAAGAGAGATGGGAGGTGACTACATTTCTTATGAACTATTTTCAATATCTGGTATTAGATCAATGTTTTTAGACTTATTGGGAAAAAAAAAACTAGGTCTTTGTTGAAATACAGATTATGGGAATAAAAGATTGAATAGCAGATTCTTCTTACAAGTCCTCTGAATGCAACTCATGGGGTCAAATGTTTGTGAAGGGTAAATTTACTGTTTATAGCTTGGAAGGATTCATCTGCAGAAATTGCAAAATGTTTAATGTTCATTAGCCACTGTTACTAACAGAATGTTGCAATCTTCTAAGATAAAATTTGATTTAAATCTGGGTACATAAACTTTAAGAACCTTGAGAACCATACTGAAAAACATTTAGGGGGTCATTTTCAATAGCTTTCGCATGTGTGATAAGGTGATCGGGATGGAGTCGGCCCCGGAAGAGGAGGAGCCATTGTGGCACCGGGGCCGACACTGCGGACACATCGCTGGCAGCGAAAGGTAAGGACCCTTATCGCCGCCAGTTTTTATGGTGTAGTTATTCGGTGCAAAAGCCGGCAGCCAGCGCACTGTGGTGGTGCGATGGCTGCCAGCTTTCACAGGCCCACTCCCCGCTTTGCCTCCCCCCCGCCCCCTGGTACCACACGATTCACTATTCTCGCAGATAATAGTGAATCCAGACCTTAGCCTGATAACTCAGAAGTTATCCAGCTTAATGAAGATTTGGGCACTTATCCGGCTAAATTCTACACAGTTAATAAGTTAGCCGGCAAAAAGTTAGCTCTTTACTGAGGGCATGCTAAGTAGCCTGAGCACAGGGAGAACCAGGGAAGCCATGATTCAGATCCTACTGACACTCCTTGTGACTTTAAGCAAGTCACTTAACTCTCCATTATTTCAGGTTCAAACTTGGAGATTGATTCATTAAGACTTGTCTCTCATTCTGTATCTTGGGAAAAGATCTTGATAAATCAGTCCCCTTAGATTAATAGATCAAGCCCTGAAGGAGGCACAATCTGCCAAAACACATGGGGCCAGAATTTAAAACTTATGTGCGGGTGTAGATTTGTTCGCGCAACCCGGTGCAAACAAATCTACGCCTGATTTTATAACATGCGCAATTTTATAAATGTTCCCTCCAAGGCCGCTCCGAAATCGGAGCGGCCTTGGAGGGAACATTTTCTCCGGCCCCCCCACCATCCCCTCCATTCCCCTATCTAACCCACCCCCCAGCTCTAACTAAATCCCCCCCTACCTTTGTTGAAAAAGTTACGCCTGCCCAAGGCAGGCATAACTTGCGCGCATCGGTGCGTCATGCCCCAGTACAAGCAGCTGTGCCGGAACTCTCGACCCCGCCCCGGACCGCCACCACGCCCCCGGACCGCCCAAGATCCACCACCATGCCCCCGGCTACGCCCCCAGACCGCCCCTTTTTACAAGCCCCAGGACATATGCGCGTCCCGGGGCTTGCGTGTGCCGCCGAGCCTATGCAAAACAGGCTCGGCGCTCGCAGGGGCAAATTTTCTCGGGTTACGCACATATGTTACTCGTGTAGGCTTTGAAAATCTGCCCCATGATGTTGGGCATTCTTCACAATATATTAACTCTGAAGATTAGGATTCTGTTTTGAGCAGCTTTGTAAATATTCCATTTGAAGTTAAGTGATTTACCATCCTTGGATTCTTTTATATGCAAACAAAAAATAAATAAGGGAGACAATTCTGTTTATCACATGGTATATATTTAAAACTTGTGTGTGAATTTGAAATCTTTAATGTGACTCGCAGGCACTTTGCTGATACTATGTTGTGATGAGTTACTAATCTACTAGAAAGATTGTACAGATTGTACAGATTGCTTTGTTTTGCAGCGACACATTGAAATTATTTTTCGTCATATCTATTATATTATGTTGGATGTACGAAGAAGTGGATATCTTCTTCCTAAGGATATTTTTAGTTGTGCAGTGTATATTTTTCAGGCCCTCTGTTTCCATTCAGCTGAGCCCTCTCAATGGCATGCTCATACTTTTTAGCTTGCCTGGATAACTAATATGCTCATGTTTTTAAATTAACACCAGGTCCTAGCAGGCACTAAATAGCATCCAGTTAGTGAGCCTTCCCTAAATAGTTTGGAGCGCGAGCATACCATACTATTTAGTGTAAACTAGGTAACCCCACATTTCCATTTAATGTCTTCATTTTCGTGCACACATGCACATTTTTGCAGGCTCATGCTAACGTCTTTCTGAACCTCTTTCACATACATGATAAGGCCTTGCTGCGTGGCTTGCTATTTTTAGCATGCACATGAGGGCCTTAATCTGCACACTAAATTTTATGGCAAAGTCCCATAAATGGGATGCATTTGCAGCAGTTCTTGGAGGGATTATAAATTCTAGTGCTCTAACAATGCAGAGCATCAGAGCCAGTAGAAAGTAACAGTGAGTCCTCCTGTCAGCTCAATTTGGAGAGACTTTGGGGGGGGGGGGGGTCTGAAGGGTGAGGGTGGGGGGCAGGAGGAGAAAATGGGTGACAATATTTTTAGAGCGGGGTAGAGAGGGGGAATCAGCTCTCCAGCAGTCTTTAAACTTCAGGATAGAGAGAAAGCAAGGGGAAGTGAATCAGGGGACATTTGTTTTGTTTGCTGTCTGGCAGGAAAATTGGTTTTAGGAGGAAACTATTATATGTACCAAGCTATAGAGAAATATTTCTGAGCTCTAGCCAACCAGATATAGATCTGCTCTTGTACCAACTTGATTTTCTAGTGCTGAAAATCAGTGCTAGCTGCTTAACTTTTCCCCTGATCTAACCCTGCTCCCTAGGCTGCCTATTTTTTTAATTGGCTTAATTTGTGTGCATCCTTGTACATTTAGGGGTCTATTTACAAAAAATGTTTAATAATGCACTTTAACATTTTACAAATTCATAATGATTTCACCCCCTCCCCTTCTGAACACAGGATTTATTAAAGGTGTTAAACCCTTTAGTAAATCATGCATTTGCACCAGTAATGCACACTGCTGCAGCCAGAAAAATACATGCATTCCTGGCCCTGGCTACAATATTTAAAGGCAGAGTTAGCCTTGATTAATTGCCACCTGTAAATGCAAACCTCCCGCCCTAACCCCTTCCTCCCACCACGCAAATCAGATCCTATTCCCAACCCCACTGTCACTTCCCAGTTCCCCCTCCCAGAAGTAGCCCCACTCCATTGTGCTGACACCTTCATGCTTCTAGTCACCCTGGACCCCTGCTTGCCCCATGGAACTTTTGGATCTTGATTCAGGCAGGCGAAATCTCTAGTCATTCCTGCCCTAAATGAGGCTGGCTGACCAAGGTTCCCCATTGCTCCTCACATGCATAGCAAAGGGGAACCTATTCGGAATTATGGCGTTGGTTCCCTTGTTTAGGACCTGGAGGCTCCTCATGAGAGCTACTGTCTGTACAGAGAGAAATCGGGCCTAGCTGTTCTAAGATAGATGGCTGCAAAGGAGGAGCTTGAAAGCATCAGGAGGCCTCTGATGCTCTTAGAGAAAGTTAATTACTCTTCTTGAGGTGTAGGTAAGTTTCCAAGACATATCATGAATCGTGAGGTTTATTGCAATCTGCATTAAATCTTTTTTAATATTAACTGTATTTGCAGCTCATTAATATTTCCTCACATTGCCTGGAACTTTTAAGCATTATCGGTAATACTCAGATGAATGTACCGATAACACACATTAAGCACTGAATTTGACCTTTAATGTGCATTACTGAGTCAATGCCTCTTAGTAAATAGGTCTTTTAGCCAGCTAAAGTTGGCTACTCAGAGGGAGCCAGGTTTTACTTGGTAAGGTTTAACTGGTCTAAACCTTTGGGAAAACCTCCCCTTAGTCAAACACATCTGTTAAATACACAGCCTACCTAGCTAGAAGAAAGAGCAAAGTGAACAAGTTCCCCTCTGACCCAGGTAACAGAGAGCATAAACAGGGATGAAAGATGAGGAAAAGTGAAGAAACGCACAGCTCCTCATATCTTAAAGTCAGCCTCACATCTTTGTGCCTTCATACTCACACCCTTTCTATTTAAGAGCACAAAACTGTACAAAAGAGTTTTCTTTTTCATCTCTGATTATTTATGACCAATAGCAATTGGTGCAAATCACACACACACACACACATACACACACACACACACATACACACATACACACACACACACACACACACACATACACATACCCCACCCTGGAGTTCTCACATCAGAAAAGTCCTGATCTCCACCATCACCCCAACCCTACCCCCCTCCCCCCCCCCCACTCCACAGAAAACACTCCAGCCTGCCAATCTGGGCACCACACAAAGACATGCACGGGAAAGAAAATGCCAGCAGACTCAGAGAAAAGAAACAGTGCAGTTTAACACCACTCTTCCATCTTTCTGTGTGGGAAGGGTAGCATCCTCATATTTTGTTGACAGTTACAAAGTGGAGTAACTGTTTCTCTGAATTACTTTATATTAGTTGAACTCGGTCCATTATTGCTGAGTGCCTTCTTTTATTATATTTTTTCAGGTCAACCCTGGCCCCACTATCCTCTTCTTCCCATCTGGGAGTTGGAATGGGTCGCCCTTTTTTTTTTTTTTTTTTAGGGTATCAGGAGGTTGCGGTGGAGAGGACAATTGTGCTTCATTGGTTGATGGAAAACTCTGAGGGATATGCGAGACTGGAGAGCCATCTATGACTGGATGAAGACGTTCAGTTAAAATTTCCCGGTCTCTGTCCATCATTGTGCAGCATGACACTATCTGTCTGCCTGCAAGTATCTTTACACATGGAGGTCAATATGCAGAAGAATTACCTGTATAAGTTTTGTTTCCCCTTAAAACTTTATCTCCCCCTTGTCCAGGTAACTTGGTGCACATAAAATTTTAGTGTGCACAAAGTTACCCAGATATAGTCTGTCTGCACAAATAAGAGGGTTAAAGTTAAGAACATAAGAACACAAGAAAATGCCATACTGGGTCATACCAAGGGTCCATCAAGCCCAGCATCCTGTTTCCAACAGTAGCCAATCCAGGCCATAAGAACCTGGCAAGTACCCAAAAAAAGTCTATTCCATGTTACCATTGCTAATGGCAGTGGCTATTCTCCAAGGGGCGGATTTTCAGAGCCCTGCTCGCGTAAATCCGCCCAAAACCGGGCGGATTTACGCGAGCAGGGCCCTGCGCGCCGGGAAGCCTATTTTACATAGGCCTCCCGGCGCGCGCAGAGCCCCGGGACTCGCGTAAGTCCCGGGGTTCTCCGAGGGGGGCGTGTCGGGGGCGTGTCGGGGGCGGGCCCGGTCGTCACGGCGTTTCGGCAGCGTTTTGGGGGCGGGTATGGGGGCGTGGCTACGGCCCGGGGCGGTCCGGGGGCATGGCTGCGCCCTCCGTACCCGCCCCCAGGTCGCGGCCCGGCGCGCAGGAGGCCCGCTGGCGCGCGGGGATTTACGCCTCCCTCTGGGAGGCGTAAATCCCCCGACAAAGGTAAGGGGGGGTTTAGACAGGGCCGGGCGGGTGGGTTAGGTAGGGGAAGGGAGGGGAAGGTGAGGGGAGGGCAAAGGAAAGTTCCCTCCGAGGCCGCTCCAATTTCGGAGCGGCCTTGGAGGGAACGGGGGTAGGCTGCGCGGCCGGCACGCGCCGGCTATACAAAATCCATAGCCTTGCGCGCGCCGATCCAGGTTTCTAGCAGATACGCGCGGCTCCGCGCGTATCTACTAAAATCCAGCGTACTTTTGTTTGCGCCTGGAGCACAAACAAAAGTAGGCTATTCGCGCGCCTTTTAAAATCCGCCCCTAAGTGAACTTAATAGCAGGTAATGGACTTCTCCTCCAAGAACTTATCCAATCCTTTTTTAAACACAGCTATACTAACTGCACTAATCACATCCTCTGGCAACAAATTCCAGAGTTTAATTGTGCGTTGAGTAAAAAAGAACTTTCTCCAATTAGTTTTAAATGTGCCCCATGCTAACTTCATGGAGTGCCCCCTAGTCTTTCTACTATCCGAAAGAGTAAATAACCAATTCACATCTACCCTTTCTAGACCTCTCATGATTTTAAACACCTCTATCATATCCCCCCTCAGTCGTCTCTTCTCCAAGCTGAAAAGTCCTAACCTCTTTAGTCTTTCCTCATAGGGGAGCTGTTCCATTCCCCTTATCATTTTGGTAGCCCTTCTCTGTACCTTCTCCATCGCAATTATATCTTTTTTGAGATGCGGCGACCAGAATTGTACACAGTATTCAAGGTGTGGTCTCACCATGGAGCGATACAGAGGCATTATGACATTTTCCGTTTTATTCACCATTCCCTTTCTAATAATTCCCAACATTCTGTTTGCTTTTTTGACTGCCGCAGCACACTGTACCGATGATTTCAATGTGTTATCTACTATGACACCTAGATCTCTTTCTTAGGTTGTAGCACCTAATATGGAACCCAACATTGTGTAATTATAGCATGGGTTATTTTTCCCTATATGCATCACCTTGCACTTATCCACATTAAATTTCATCTACCATTTGGATGCCCAATTTTCCATTATCACAAGGTCTTCCTGCAATTTATCACAATCTGCTTGTGATTTAACTACTCTGAACAATTTTGTGTCATCTGCAAATTTGATTATCTCACTCGTCGTATTTCTTTCCAGATCATTTATAAATATATTGAAAAGTAAGGGTCCCAATACAGATCCGTGAGGCACTCCACTGTCCACTCCCTTCCACTGAGAAAATTGCCCATTTAATCCTACTCTCTGTTTCCTGTCTTTTAGCCAATTTTCAATCCACGAAAGGACATCGCCACCTATCCCATGACTTTTTACTTTTCCTAGAAGCCTCTCATGAGGAACTTTGTCAAACGCCTTCTGAAAATCGAAGTATACTATATCTACCGGTTCACCTTTACCCACATGTTTATTAACTCCTTCAAAAAAGTGAAGCAGATTTGTGAGGCAAGACTTGCCCTGGGTAAAGCCATGCTGACTTTGTTCCATTAAACCATGTCTTTCTATATGCTCTGTGATTTTAGGGGTAGATTTTTAAAAACTGCGCGATCGCGTACTTTTGTTTGCGCAGCAGGCGCAAACAAAAGTACGCTGGATTTTATAAGATAAGCGCATAGCCGCGCATATCCTCTAAAATCCTGGATCGGCGCGCGCAAGGCTGCCAATTTTGGGCAGCCGGCGCGCGCCGAGCCACGCAGCCTGTCACCGTTCCCTCTGAGGCCGCTCCAAAATCGGAGCGGCCTCGGAGGGAACTTTCTTTCGCCCTCCCCTCACCTTCCCCTCCCTTCCCCTACCTAACCCACCCCCACCCCCCGGCCCTATCTAAACCCCCCCTCACACCTTTATCCACGGATTTACGCCTCCCGGAGGGAGACGTAAATCCACGAGCGCCAGCGAGATGCTGGCGCGCCGAGACTCGACCCGGGGGCGGTTCCAGAGGGCGAGGTCACGCCCCCGGAACGCCCCGGCCCGAAACCACGCCCCTGAAACGCCACGTCCCGCCCCCAAAACGCTGCGTCGTTCGCCCCCGCCCCTGACACGTCCCCGACACGCCCCCTTCCGAAAACCCCGGACCTACGCGCATCCCGGGGTTCTGCGCGTGCCGGCGGCCTATGGAAAATAGGCACGCCGGCGCGCAAGGCCCTGCTCGCGTAAATCCGGGCGGATTTACGCGAGCAGGGCTTTTAAAATCCGCCCGTTAATGTTTAGAACACTTTCCACTATTTTTCCTGGCACTGAAGTCAGGCTAACCGGTCTGTAGTTTCACGGATAAGTTATCCAAATAACTTTAACACTGGCCAGTTTATTCAATACTGGCCTCTAAAAAAACCCATGATCCCATGCCCTTCCAATTCTCCCTTCAGATGGTCTTTAAAAAATTTAGCCCTGTGCCCCATCCGTTATCTGCTTTCTCGCCTAGTGGTCTTTAAAAAAAGGAGGCCTGCTGCATGGCTTTAATCTGATCTCTCCCCTCCCTCCTCCTGTCAGAAGAAAAAGCCAAAGGGCCCGCTCTGGGACCCCCTGCGCCTCTCCTGTGCAAATAAGGATAAAGGACCGGGCGGAGATCCCTTTCTCTGCACACACACCCCCCCCTGTCCAAAAAAAAAGGCTAGATTTAGGTAAATATTCAGCTGAAAACCTAGCCAGTTAAGTTCAGCTGAATATGTGCCTAACCAGCAAAAACTATATACTAAAATTAGCCAGTTATCTAACCCACTCAGCAGGTTTTTTAATATCTATCTCAAAGTGTGTCAGTTATAAGCTCAAAAATCATTCATGCACAGGAGCTGATGTAATCCATAACTGTTCATTATTGCTCAAAATTGAAACTCAGCGTTGTAGACCAGAAATATATTACCGGATATGATAAATGAAACTTTATCTTTGCAGAGAAAAATATAAAATAAACTTATTGTAGAGAATATGGTGTCTCCATTAGATGGCCCTAGTTCCCAGTCCTCAGTCAGACTGCTGTGAAGGGACATACCATTCATAACAGCACATCCCCCGGAGGATGTATGGAATGGAGCATCCTTGAAGCACAACGGAGGGCTAGCTTAGCTTAGAGTGAGGCAGCGCAGGTTTGGTTTTGGATGGAGAAGGAGCTGTTACAGTGTGTTCTCCAAGTTTAGGCCACCAGCTTGAATAAGGAAGGGAGAAACACTGTCCTGCCAGATCTTGGTTTTAGACTAGAGGGAAGAGAGGTATAGAGAGATCTTTTGGACATTTTTGCTAAGTTTTAGATGTTTTTATATCTGGAAAACCTTTGCTTGCTGGGAGGCAGAAATCCCCTGTCCAGCCTGTGCACAAGGGATCTGTACACCCCTTCGCCTCATCAAGAGGAGGTTGCCGAGACCAGCCAATGAAGATCAAGGAATTGTGTTTTTCCTGTTTGGTATTTTTTCATCATTAGTAGGAAGGAAGTATTTGTTCTGCCCCCTTCCTTACCCAGAGCTGGAAGCTTTGAGAACTGTTTCCAGAGAAGACCTTTCCTCCTGGAAGGTCCACAATGTATGGTATGAAGAGAATTGAAGAACATCTGGAGATCCCCAACAGAGTTTCCAACCTGGGGACGCAAGACACAGGCAGGTTGCAGTTTGGGAATGCCCTCTGGACATCGGGTACTGTAGGGAAGGGGACATCTGCCCTTGTTAGGATACCCAATGGACCTTGGGACAAATATTTATACCACAGCTTATCCATGGAAAAAGGGTTACATTATGATGGAATTGCAATCAAGAATGCCAGCTAGCTCTTCATTAAATCTTGTTGGAGAGACTGTCCATAAATTAAATATCCAAAATTGTTAACAGTAATTGAGACAGGATTCTCTATCTCCTCCTCGGGGATGTGATACTATACATTCTATAATGGTCTATGTGAGTTGCTCATAAGAACATAAGAACATGCCATACCGGGTCAGACCAAAAGTCCATCAAGCCCAGCATCCTTTTTCTGACAGTGGCCAACCCAGACCATAAGAAGCTGGCAAGTACCCAAAAACTAAGTCTATTTCATGCTACTGTTGCTAGTAATAGCAGTGGCTATTTTCTAAGTCAACTTAATTAATAGCAGGTAATGGACTTCTCCTCCAAGAAACTTATCCAATCCTTTTTTAAACACAGCTACACTAACTGCACTAACCACAGCCTCTGGCAACAAATTTCAGAGTTTAATTGTGCATTGAGTGTGTGAATAATTTATAAAATGCTGCACTATAGGAGCACTGCTTTTTGCTGTATGTAAACTGCTACAATGTTCAATAAGTCTCTTTCATACTGCTCTTTTAGTTCAACTGATGTATACCAGTATTAGGGATGTGAATCGTGTGATTGATCGTCATAACGATCGATTTTGGCTGGGGGGGGGCGAAATCTGATCGTCATGTTTTGTTTTTTTTTAAAAATCGTTAAAAAATCGTAAATCGGGGGAGGTAATTTAAAACATTTAGGGGGGGTTCGGGAGGGTGGGGGATTTGTTTTAAAGGGTCGGGGTGGGTTTTAGGGTTGTTTTGGTGTGCCGGTTTTCCCGCCCTCCCCCCTCCCCCCTCCCCTGATTTATGATTTTTTGACGATAAATCAGGGGAATTGTTATTGTATCGCGGCTCTAACGATTTTTGACGATTTAAAATATATCTGACGATTGTTTTAAATCGTCAAAAAATGATTCACATCCCTAACCATTATACCATTAGAAATGGGCAAATAAAGGCATAAATGACATAATTGGACTTGCAGTCAATTGATATACTGAGCTCTATTTTGTAAGACATGACACAATCAAGCCAAGTGAGTCAAGATGTACTACTGTTGCAAAAATCACATTGATGACATGAATTATGAACTAGAGTTACAAAACCCCTGTATGAAGCAGAAACTTTGAAACAATCAATAGATAAAAAATTCTGCTACTTATGGCTCGTATAATATTATGTATAAGAGGTGTGGATGAACATCATATGTGTCTTGTCACTGGCTATATTGGTAAAGCCTATAATGACACTGAGACCTGGTATTTGTGGTGCAACAGGTTAAAAATGATATGATATAGCCTTAAAGCACAATATCGGTTTACAGTTAAAAAGGAACAAATGGGTTCTGCCCATTTGTTCCTTTTTAACTGTAAACCGATGCGATGTGTAAACGGTCATCGGTATAAAAGAAACTTTAAATAAATAAATAAATAAAATAAATAAATATCCAGATTAATCATCGGTCATTCCTCACCACAGTCTTTGTACAGGCTCAAAATCGCTTTGGTTATAATAAACTTGATAGTGCACTGAATGATATTTAATGTGCACTTATCTGAGTCCTTTGATGCGGTAAAGGTAACCACAGCAGAGTTCACACTGCTTAAAGCACGCTATTGGAAGCTGAAGTAACCCATCCGAGTTATCCTGAAGCTCCCTGAAGAAGGAGTGTTACTCACTCCGAAACCCTGCAGAGTTGGAGGATTAACTTTAGGACTCAGATAAGTGCACATTAAATATCATTCAGTGCACTATCTTAAGTTTATTATAACCAAAGTGATTTTGAGCCTGTACAAAGACTGTGGTGAGGAATGACCGATGATTAATCTGGATATTGTGCTTTAAGGCTATATCATATCTTTTTTAGCCTGTTGCACCACAAATACCAGATCTCAGTGTCATTATAGGCTTTACCAATATAGCCAGTGACAAGACACATATGATGGTCATCCACACCTCTTATACATAATATTAAACGAGCCATAAGTAGCAGAATTTTTTATCTATGAATTATGAACTGGCATAGTCTATACTAATATAATACTTTAAAGACATGTCAGCATGGACTATTTTGTCTCATATATTTGGACCTCTGGAAAATTCTATCAAATGTTTCTCCTAAAATATCAGATGTAATGATAACACGTGCCAGTATTTGTGGATAGAAGTAGCTACCTATTGCTGGGATCATACACTGTTCCTGAAAACCAGAGGATGGCCAATGTAACCCTGATCTTAAAAAAGGGCTCCAGGGGTGATCCAGAAAATTCTAGACTGGTGAGTCTGAATTCAGTGCTGAAAAAAATCGTGGAAATTATTATAAAGAACAAAATCACAGAACATATAGAAAGATATGGTTTCATGGGACATAGCCAGCATGGATTTACATAAGAGAAATCTTGCCTCACCAATTTGCTACATTTTTTTGAAGGGGTTAATAAACATGTGGGTTATGCTGAGCCTGTAGATGTAGTGTATTTGAATTTTCAGAAGGCATTTGGTAAAGTGGCCCATCAGAGATTCCTGAGAAAATTAAAAAGTCACAGGATAGGAAGCAATATCATATTGTGGATTGCAAACTAGTTAAAAGATAGGAAGCAGAAAGTAAGACTAAATGGTCTGTTTTCTCAGTGGAGAAGGGTAAACAGTGGAGTGCCTTGGGGATCTCTACTGAAACCGGTGCTTTTTTTTAACTTTTTATTTGTCATTTTAAATATAATACAAAAGCAATAACTTGCAACAGTAATATCAATTACATGGTAATCTTCACAGGAAAAAAATAGATCTAAACCCACATTTTTTGTCGGTTGCTAGTAGACCACGATAAAGAGAGAGGAAGCCAGAAAGGGAATAAGAGAACAAGAAAGAAGGACAACCTTCAATGTATAGGAAATATGAATCTTCCAGTGAGAATTAAGTATTCTAGCAACATTTTACAAGATAGGAAGTAGCCAACCTCAACCTTAGTACCCTCTTATAGAATAGAAAGCCCCATATTAATCTTGATCAGGAGCTTGAGAATTAATGAAGAATCTAAGCTGAATAGGATAAAAAAACAAATTCTCTGAGGAAATCGCAAAAGGAAATGGACCCCCAAATCAACAACCTCTTGTCGCATATCAAGAAAGGCTTTCCTGCATGCCTGAGTGGCCCTGGAAAAATCAGGAAAAATTTGAAGCCTGCCACCCATGAAAGAAATATTCATAGCTTGAAAATACAATCAAAGAATCAAATCCCAATCAAAATTTGAAGAAAAAGTCACAATTAAGATAGATCTGTTTGACACATCCTCTGTTGTAGTATCATGGATATTAGAAATACCCAAAGATTTACCTCCAGAGTTCAATGTAGTGTGAGCAACATCTGCTTCATCAGGCCTTTTAGCTGGAAAAAAAATTTTCACGAAACTAGAACTATATCTGGTCCGCATTCTTCAAAGGGACGAGTGGAAGACTGCCTTTAATAGTCTAGATGGCCATTTCGAGTACTTGGTCATGCCTTTTGGCCTGTGTAACACCCCGGCTGAATTCCAAAATATGATGAATGAGATTCTGCAAGATATGCTTTACCAATGTGTGGTTGTGTATTTAGATGACATACTAATTTTCTCACAAGATCTACAGTCATCAGATAGATGTTGCCAGAGTCCTGCAGATACTATGGGATAACTGTCTCTACGCTAAGCTGAAAAGTATGTCTTCCATCAGGAGTCTGTCCCCTTTTTGGGATATGTGTTGTCCAATAGAGGTTTCCAGATGGATCCACAAAAGACCAAAAGTATACAGGACTGGCCTCAACCCACTGGTCGCAAAGCACTCCGCCGCTTCCTCGGCTTCATCAATTATTATCACACATTCATCCACCACTACTCTACCTTGACTTTCCTTACTTACTGCCATGACAAAGAAGGGAGCTAGCCCTTCACAGTGGTCTCCAGATGCTGTCACGGCCTTTCAAACCCTCAAAGAGGCTTTTCTTAAAAAATCTTGCCTTCGCCACTTGGACCTTCGATGACAATGTTGGTGTAGGAGCCGTTCTTAGCCAGACCAGTGATACTCATACACTACACCCTTGCTCTTTTTTTTCCCGGCATTTTTCTCCAGCCGAGAGAAATTATAGCATAGGAGATAAAGATCTGTTGGCTATCAAGCTAGCATTCGAAGAATGGCGCCTATGGCTCGAGGGGGCGCAACACCAGATACTGTATACACAGACCACAAAAATTTGGAATATCTGCATCATGCACAGGGACTCAATCATAGACAAGCCCAATGGTCTTTGTTTTCTAATCGGTTTGACTTTCTACTCAAGTATCGCCCTGCTGACAAGAATACACGTGCAGACACTCTCTCACGCTCCTTCACTTCTGAAGATGTTCCGGATGCACCTCACCATATAATCAAACCTGATAAAGTGATTCTGGCTGCTACCCATTCTGTTCCAGCTGGGAAGACAGTAGTACCTCGGACCCTGAGAAAGAAACTTCTTAAGTGGGCTCATGATTCCCGATTAGCTGGTCACCCTGGGCAAGCCCGTACGCTTTCCACCCTCGAAAAATGCTACTGGTGGCCTTCAGTGAAGGAGGACGTATGGGCATACGTAGAATCTTGCACCACCTGTGCAAGACAGAAGCCTCTAGCCGTCCGCCCTTGCAGCCTTCTCCAGCCATTACCAGCTCCAGAGGAACCTTGGACGCACATCACGACTGACTTTGTCGTTGACCTGCCAGTGTCCAGCGGAAACAACACCATATGGGTCACTGTAGACCGCTTCTCGAAAATGGCGCACTTCGTGGCATTACCCAGACTACCATCTGCCTCAGAATTGGCAAAGCTGTTTATATGGCATATCTTTTGCCTGCACGGCATGCCGAAGCATATCCTTTCAGATAGAGGTGTACAGTTCACGGCGAAGTTCTGGAGAGCTCTTTGTAAGAAATTTGATATTTCTTTAGACCTGATGCCAGCGTACCATCCACAATCAAATGGTCAAACAAAAAAAACGAACCATATACTTAAACAGTTCCTCCACTCCTACGTCAACTCCAGACAAAGCGACTGGGCAGAGTTGCTTCCCTGGGCTGAGTTTGCCCTCAATTCGCACCCATCTGCCACCACTGGATCAACACCATTTCAGATAGTGTATGGCCATCAGCCATTACCTCTGCTACCAATACCCTTGTCAGTTCCATCTCCAGCAGCCCAGGCTTCGGCTGAAGAACTCCATCATCTCTGGGAACAAACCAAAGGCCTTTTGCAGAAGGCGGGACAACAGGCCAATAAATGTTATAATGCTCATCACAGAGCAGCACCTCAATTCCAACCAGGAGACAAGGTATGGCTCAGTACCAAATTCATCTATCTCAAGCTGCCATATGTTCGATTCGCTCCACACTACATTGGGCTTTTCTCCATTCTCCGCCCCCTGGGACCTGTAACTTACATCTTGCAACTACCCACTTCCATGAAAATACACAACGCCTTCCATGTATCCCTCTTGAAGCCACTCATCCTCTCCAAGTTTTCAAAAAAGACTCTGGACCCACAGCCTCTTTCTGCTGAAGAATCACGTACCAAGTAGATGACATTTTGGATGTAAGCAAACTTGGAAAGCAATGGGAATACCTAATATCCTGGGAAGGATATGGGCTGGAAGAAAACAGCTGGGAACCTGCTAATAACATCCTTGACAAGGATCTACTTTGACAATTTCATCTAACTATTCCTAGGAAGCTGAAAACCCCTGGGAGGGCCCTAAGAAGGGGGGTACTGTTGTGCCCGTCGGTCAAAGATGGCTACGACCTTTGCTGCTCACCTCTCTTTTCCCTTGCACCAGCGATTCTCAGAGCCATGGCGGCCTCAGCCTGCAAACACCGCTTTCCTCGGCATCCCCAGGATGGCGTGGGCAATCCCATCCACCATCTCGAATCGGAGATTACCTAGGGCACGCGCACATGCCAGATCCTCTCTTATTCACGTCATGGTGGGAACCTTGGGGGCGTCCTCTCCGCATGATGTCACCCGCCAAGCATATTTATACCATCCAGCCTATGCTTCCTACGAGTTAGCAAGGACTTCCTTCCTGCTTATTCCATTCCTTTGGAGATACTTCGCTTCGCTACTCTGAACTGGCTCCTGAACCCCTGGACTTAGAACGCCTTAGGTACCCGCTACTCAGAGGCCTTGTTATGTTCTGGCTATCCGCTCCTCGGAGGGCCTTCCTGCCTGGAGAATCCATCTAACCTTGGTTGGGATCCTGCCTGTTCAGCCTTGTGAGTGCTATTCTTATTTATATCATTTTGCTGACGGAACCGCCGGTGTACCCCATGCCTTGGGCCACTACCGTGCTCATCCCTGCTACACTTCAGAGTGAGTACCATCATCTACCTTTCTCTACTGGCCTCCTGCATCTCTCTGTAATACTACTCGCTGATCCTCAGTGTAACCCGCGCTGCGGGCCTCTACTGGATCTACCCTGAGAGGTGTGTCATCAGGAGAGGAGTTCCTGGCATACCCCACTCTGCAGGCCACTACCAGGGATACCATCATTGAGCTACCTTACTACTCTGGACTGAGTCTTCACTCCACTCTGTGGATACTACCCACGTTCCAGTCTAATAAAGTCTCTTACAACTGTTTCTGTCTCAGTTGAGACCACGCCTATTGTGGTGAGTCCCCACAGGGCTCCTCCCTGTGGGTGGAGTCAGCTCTCACTATGATCCAGGGTCCACAACCATACCAGATTATAACAGAAACAAGTAACTCCAGAGTGCTCTTACACAGCACCCTCATCCAACGCCATCTGGGACCGGTGCTTTTTAATATATTTATAAATGATCTGAAAAAGGGAACAAGTGAAGTGATCAAATTTTCAGATGATACAAAATTATTCTGAGCTTTTAAGTCAGAAGCAGATTATTTAAAATTGCGAAAGGATCTTGCAATAATGGAAGACTGGGCATTTAAATGGCATTTGGAATTTAATGTGTACAATGGATGCACAGAAGGAAAAGTAATCCACACTGTAGTTACACAATGTTATGTTCCATATTTTGACTTACTTGCCCAGGAAATAGACATGGGCATCATAGTGGACAGTACTTTGAAATCCTCAGTTCAGTGTGCGGCAGCATTAAAAAAAGCAAACAGAATGTTAAGAATTATTAGGAAAGGAATAGAGAATAAAACTTCTGAATTGCACTTAAACTACCTTGTGCAGTTCTGGTCTCCACATTACAAAAAAGATAAAGTTGCATTGAAAAAGATATAGAGAAGGGTGACCAAAATGATAACGTAGAAGGCATGGTTCCCCTATGAGGAATGGCTAAAGAGGTAGGGTCTGTTCAGCTTGGATAAAAGACATCTGAGGGGGGATATGACAGAGGTCTATAAAATCATGAGTGGAATAGAATGGGTAAATGTATTTCCGATATTTACTCTTTCAAAAAATATAAACACTAGGGGGCACTCTAAGGAAGTTAGTAACAAGCACATTCAAAACAAATTAGAAAAAAAATTATTTTACTCAAGGAGAAATTACTACTTACCTGATAATTTCCTTTTCTTTAATGAGGACATGTTAATCCACACCAGTGGGTTATGCACCTCTACCAGCAGATGGAGATGGAGCAAAGCTGACATCACAGTATATATACCCCTGCACTGACATCAGCCTACCAGTATTCTCTACAAAAGTCAACTGTGGTCAACTAAACAACATATTAACATAACCATTAACAGACAACCAATCAAGTACTCAGTTAAAAGGAAAACACTGAGCTCACACAAGGAGTGTAATATCACTAACCTAGTGACTGTATCTGACTCTTAGCAGTAATCCCTGGAAATGCAGTCATTCAGGAGGACAATATCATCACCATCTGGCAGCCAAGGGCAGGAAGGTAGATTAACCTGTCCTCATTAAATAAAAGGAAATTATCAGGTAAGAAGTAATTTCTCCTTTCTTAGCATTCGGACAGATTAATCCACACCAGTGGGATGTACCAATGCTACTCCCGACTAGGGCGGGAGGCTGCCCGTGGTCCAATGAACACCACACATGGAAAGGCTGTATTCTCCTGGGCCTGACATCCAGGCAGTTATGCCTGGAAAAGGTGTGTAAGAAAGATTACGTCGCAGCACAGCAAATCTCAACAGGAGACAGCAATCTAATCTCCACCCATGACACTGCCTGAGCCCTAGTGGAATGAGCCCTAACCTGACTAGGCAACGGCTTCTCAGCATCCACAAATTTGGTTATGACTACTTCCTTAATCCAGTGGACTATCGTACCCTGCGATGCTGGCTCACCCTGTTTTCTCCCAACGTGGAGTATAAACAGTCGGTCCGTCTTCCTGAGAGGCTGAGAAACCTCCAAATATCTCAAGATATGATTCTTGACATCCAAGGTCCATAGGTGATATTCATCCACATCTCTCTCCATGTCCAGAGTCGGCAGGGAAATTGTCTGTTTCACATGAAAATCCGAGACTACCTTTGGCAAAAAGGATGGAACGGTACGCAGCTTTATCACCCCAGAGTCACTCACAGAAACAGTTCCCAGCAAGACAAGGCCTGCAGTTCGGATATTCTATGTGCAAAACAAATTGCCACAAGAAACACTGGGGCGGATTTTAAGAGCCCTGCTCGCCTAAATCCGCCCAAAACCGGGCGGATTTAGGCGAGCAGGGCCCTGTGCGCTGGTGAGCCTATTTTACATAGGCCTACCGGCGCGCGCAGAGCCCCGGGACTCGCGTAAGTCCCGGGGTTTGGCAAGGGGGGCATGTCAGGGGGGTGTCGGGGGCGTGTCAGGGGCGGGCCCGGTCGGCGCGGTGTTTTGGGGGCGTGTCGGCAGCGTTTTGGGGGCGGGCCCGGGGGCGTGGTTACGGCCCGGGGCGGTCCGGGGGCGTGGCCGCGCCCTCCGTACCCGCCCCCAGGTCGCGTCCTGGCGCGCAAGAGGCCCGCTGGCGCGCGGGGATTTACGCCTCCCTCTGGGAGGCGTAAATCCCCCGACAAAGGTAAGGGGGGGTTTAGACAGGGCCGGGCGGGTGGGTTAGGTAGAGGAAGGGAGGGGAAGGTGAGGGGAGGGCGTTAGAGGATTCCCTCCGAGGCCGCTCCGATTTCGGAGCGGCCTCGGAGGGAAAGGGGGTAGGCTGCGTGGCTCGGCGCGCGCCGGCTATATGAAATCGATAGCCTTGCGCGCGGCTCGGCGCGCGCCGGCTATACGAAATCGATAGCCTTGCGCGCGCCGATCCAGGATTTTAGCGGATATGCGCGGCTACGTGCGTATCCGCTAAAATCCGCTGGCGCATCAGGCGCGGCTACTTTTGCTTGCGCCTGATGCGCCAGCAAAAGTACACCTATTCGCGGTATTTGAAAATCTACCCCTTTGTCTTCAAAGTGAGTAACTTCAAGGAGAAGCTGCACAGTGGTTGAAAAGTGAGACCCACCAAAAAATCCAAAACTAGATTAAGACTCCACAAGGGTACCGGTAACCACAAAGGAGGACGAAGATGCTTCATCTTTTTAAAAATAGGGCCACATCTGGATTGGCCAACAAGGGTCCACTATCCATCAGACCTTGGAAACAGGCAAGAGCCGCCACCTGTACCTTCAAAGAATTAAGGGCCAACCCCTTAATCGATCCATCCTGCAAAAAATCCAAAATGAGCAGGATCTTAACCGAATAATGATGAACCCCTCGCTCCTCACACCAAACCTCCTACACTTGCCAAACCTGATCATAGTCTAAGGAAGTGGAGAACTTTCACCCTTGAAGCAAAGTGGCAATCACAGCAGTGGAGTATCCAGGCTTCAGCAACCGAGTTCTCTCAATGGCCATACCATAAGACAAAATAGAGTCGGATCTTTGTGAGGAACAGGTCCCTGCCATAACAGATCCCTGTGGACTGGTAATCAGAAAGGAGAGTCCACCAGAAGCCTTTACAGATCTGCATATCACAGCCTCCTGGGCCAATCTGGTGCTGCCAGAAGCATCATCCCAGTGTGACTCTCAATTCTCCAAATCATTCTGCCCAACATGGGCCACGGGTGAAAGGCATATAGAAGCTTGCCTTCCAGCCACTCCTGCACAAGGGCATCAATGCACAAGGACTTTAGATTTCTTCTGCGAATGAATAAACGAGGAACCATCATATGGTGTGATGTCGTCAGCAAGTCTAGAAACTGGAGGCCCCAACGGTCCGCTATGAAATGGAACATTTTGTTTGACAAATCCCATTCTCCTGGATCCAGACTCTGTCTGCCGAGAAAGTCTGCTCTTACATGCAGGCCAATGCAATATCGTCACGCATTAAAGGGGCGCTCATGATTGAGCACCCAATCCACCTCTCTGGGGTGCCCAGTGCAAAATGCAAATGGGCTGCTGTGGTACAAAGGAGGCGCTAGGGGAAATTGCACGCCCCTTGCGCCTCCTCGGCAGCAGGCACCCAGGAGAGGTGGCTGTCAGCCGATTAGGAAAATGGACATACAATTTTAGAGCGTCCATTTTCCTAACCTGACTGCCAGCATGCTTTTTTTTTTTTTTGGGGGGGGGGGGGGCATTTCTAATTTTTTAGTTCCTCCAACTTAATATCACTTAATATCACCATGATATTAAGTCAGAGGAAGTACAGAAAAGCAATATTTTCTGATTTTCTGTAAACTTTTTGGGCTCCTCCAAAATTAACGCCAGTCCGGTGTTCGTAGGAAAACTCCCTTCCTTAGATGATCCGCTTGCAACCACCACAGCAGATGGACGCTGATCTTCACTGGTAAGTGAAACCATATCGAGTAGTCCTGAGACTGTGGACTCCAACGAGCAAGCAGCGGGCACTGAAGAGGATGTGCCCGTGGAACCACCTCTAGGGTGACCCAAGCACCTGTAGATAAGACCACATCATCAGGCGTATTGTTTCTGTCAATGGTGCACCTGCATCATTAGCTTCTGAATGCAGATTTCTGGCAAGAATACCATGCCTTGCTTTGTGTCAAAACACCAAGGTACTCCATTGTCTGGGATTGTCTTGGTGAAGGCACACACAAGCACATCTACTTTTGGAAAGCGCAGCTACTCTCTCGCATCTGGATCCAGGAGGTACAGCCCTTCCAAGGCTCATCCTCCTTTAAAACTACCTTCCGGGATGCCCCATTCAAGATCAATTAATTATTGAATAGCCTCCATAATGGAGAAGAAACATGACGCTTTACGCAAAGAAATTAAAATGGGATTTTCTTTGGCTCAGACATGGAATCAGCACCCAGCACCCCCAACATCTTCAATGTCTGAGAAATCATAGCCGGCAACTCATCTCTATGAAAGAAAAGCAGCTCCAATCCCAGAGGAATTTCCCCATCCTCCAGGGAGTAAGATTGGCTTCATCATCCATGCCAACCGGGTCCCTATCAGTGTGACTGCAGCAGGTCTAGATGTATTCCAATGCTTACCCAGGAATCCTCAGCCTGCAATCCTGAATTGTTAGGATTGACCAGGGCTGCCAACTGCTCCTGAAGAAAGGACTGCAGCCCTTGAAAAAAATTCCACCCAAGAAAAAAACAGAGGGATCTATACCAAAACCAGGAGGCATTGATCCTGTGCTCACCAAACTACCTTCCCCTGCTGAAGAACCAGTTAGGGGAGCCCCGAAACCATGTGAAACCTCTGACAGTTCCCGCTCCTTTTCCATTCCCGCATCATGCTGGGGGAAGGACTGGGCTTAGCAAAATCAGATGGAGACCATTTTTCCTGAGCTTCCAAGCAGTACTGATACAGGTTAGAGGGAACACCAGACTATGGGCCTCATTTTCCAAAGCTATCGCAGGCTTGCGCTGTTAGCGCAAGCCTGCGATAGCTAGCGAAAGTAGCGCAGGCCTGTGCTACTGAAATCGGGGCGGAGTCAGCCCCGGAAGAGGAGGAGTCGGGGGCGTCACCGGGGCCAACTCCGCAAGGACGGCGCGCACAGCGGAAAGGTAAGGCCCTTTTTGCTGGCTATTTCGCGCCCAATAACTACACCTTCTATGGTGTAGATATTGGGTGCGTTGCCGGCAGCACAGGACCGTGCCCTGCCCGACCCCCCGATCCCCAGTAGCGCAATTTTCTAAAGTATCGCAGGACTGATGAAACAGGAGGGAAGGTTGTCTAAAACCACCATTTGGGCAACAATATGGATTAGACACCAAAATAGTCCAAATATAACCTTTTTATTTGAGTGGAGACATATATTCATACAGGTGCCCGACTCTGGCCGAGTTTCGCCCCACCCTGAGCGGAGACTATGCGCGTCGGCACTTCCATCTAAATTATTAGACAATTGAAGGTTTTTCCGTAAGCGAATTGTTGATATATAGAAAAAAAGAACCTCTCCATACAGCCCCTGAGGCAGCCCCAAGCGTGGCGAAACTCGGCCAGAGTCAGGCACCTATATAAATATATGTCTCCACTCAAATAAAAAGGTTATATTTGGACTATTTTGGTGTCTAATCCATATTGTTGCCTAAAGTATCGCAGGCCTGCGATACTTTAGAAAATGAGGCCTTATGATGCCCGAAAATGGCAAGCAGCACAAAGGGTAAGGCACTTAGGCTTTTTGCTTCTGGCGCCATAGATAAAGTCTCATCAGTATATTCCAAAAAGCATCCAATAACTGTGCACCCAGCTGCACTCATAATAAGCACTTAGCTTGGACACCCAAAATGTAAATGCCCAATTTGCGGTTCAGCTAGGTGGCCACCTGAACACCTACCTCAGCGCTCACCCGAGCACCCACCTGAGCACTCCTAAACACACACCTGAGTGCCCACCTAAGCACCCTTAAGTACACACCTGAGAGCCCACCGAAGTGCACACCCAAGCATGCAAGCACAAACTGACACATCAGACACTGTTTCACGGCATCCTTGTGTGTCCAATCAATTTTTAAAAAAACACATTTAATCAACGACTATCTCCTGGACTCACAACCGGATATATGTGCTATAACTGAAACCTGGTTGAAACCCACAGACCTAGCCCTTATAAATCAACTACCCACTCACCTCTATGATATCTATTCAATTCCTAGACCTAAAAGAAAGAGGGGGGGGGGGACTCTGCTTAGCTGCAAAAAAAGAGCTGAGTCTATCCCTACAGATTTCTATACATACCTCACGTCTGGAATTTGCCCTCTTTAGTTCTAAACATCTACAAATTTGTTTACTCTACACTCCGCCTGGCCTCCTAGAATCGGATCCATCTCCTCTCATCGAGCTCATTGCCAAACACATCAAAAATGACACCCCAGCAGTCATCCTGGGAGACTTTAACCTGCACATTGATGTGATCCCCCTATCCTCCAACTGCGAAATACTATTATCTTCCTTCAAGGCTATGGGCTTCTCACAAATCGTTAAAAGTCCCACGCACAAAGCGGGGCACACACTGGACCTTATATTCATAAACTCTGGCCTTACACCTTCTTCCCCCCCTCTTTGCTCCCCGATCCCATGATCAGACCATCTAATGATCACAACGGATCTCTGTATCAAAGACAACCCTTTGTCAACAACCACTAAAACCACTATAGGAACTCTTGCTCTATGGAAGACCTTACCTCTCACCTATCATCAGAACTCATTAAACTTGACCTCTCAGACGCAGAAGCAGCCATCTCTACATGGCACAGCATCACAAACAAGGTGGCAGAAAAACTTTGCCCCTTAAAAACTAAAGAGCTCGACCCATCCTGTAAAAACAAAAAACCATGGTTCACTCAAGAACTAAAAAACATCAAACTAGAACTGAGAAAAAAAGAACACGCATGGTGAAAGAGGCCATCCAACGCTACACTAAATGAGTACAAAACCCTCATGCACAGTTATAGAAACAACATCCTTCACACAAAGAGAGATTTTTATGCCCATAAAATTCACAATTTTTCCTTTGATGCCAAAGCACTGTTCTCATATGTCTCAGAGCTCACAAAACCCACCTCCCCAGTTATCCCTGACAATCAAGCTCAATCCAGATGCACTGAACTTGCACAATTCTTCGAAAACAAAATCCTGAAGTTAATAGCACCTCTGGCTATGCATAATACAGAACCTCCTTCTCTCTTCTCTCACCCCTCCAGCCAGAAAGCAAACCTAGAATCCTTCGAACCCACTTCTACACTCAAAATTTAATCTATTCTCAAAAAGATGAAACCCTCCAATCATCCGATAGATGCCATTCCATCCAAATTTCTACTTGCCATCCCAAACATCATTGCGAAGCCCTTAGCAGAGATAATCAATCGTTCGTTAACACAAGATGAAGTTCCAGACACGCTAAAAATAGCCACCATCAAACCTCTCCTCAAAAAACCCAACCTGAACCCAGCAGACCCGGCCAATTTTCGCCCCATCACTAACCTACCGTTTATCGCCAAACTTATGGAGAGAATAGTTAATAAACAGTTGTCAGAATTCCTAGAAGACCACAAGATTCTCACAACAACCCAATTCGGATTCCACAAATCCCTCAGTACGGAATCACTCTTAATCTCACTGACAGACAGAGTCCTCTCCGGACTGGAGAAAAAGACCCCATACCTCCTGGCACTTCTAGATATATCTGCAGCATTTGACACCGTAAAGCACTCGATCCTCATCACCCGGCTCTCAGACATTGGCATCTCTGGATCAGCCCTTGAATGGTTTAGATCATTCCTTACCAACAGGACATACAAGTTCAGAATAAGCAACAAGGATTCTCACCCGGTCAAGTCCACTCTCGGAGTCCCTCAAGGATCCTCCCTCTCCCCAACCATGTTTAACATCTACCTTCTCCCCCTGTGTCATCTGCTCTCAAGCCTAAAGATCACTCACTTTATATATGCCGATGACGTCCAGATTCTGCTGCCAATCACTGAATCTTTATCCAACACCATCAACTTCTGGAACAAGTGTCTTCAGTCCATAAACTCCCTCCTCACTAGCCTCAACTTAGTTCTCAATACTTCAAAAACGGAACTTATGCTGATCAATTTCGATGACAACTTTCAGGCTGCCAACAATCCAATCACACCATGTTGGATCCCACCCACACATGTCAGAGACCTTGGCGTCACCATCGACAATAAGCTGGATCTCAAACACACAACGAAAGAATGCTTTCACAAACTACATGTACTGAAAAAGCTGAAACCTCTCCTCCATTTTCAGGACTTTAGAACAGTCCTCCAAACAATTCTATTCTCAAAAATCGATTATTGCAACTCTCTGCTAATTGGCCTACCAGCTATCACAACCAAACCATTACAAATGTTGCAGAACTCGGCTGCCAGGATTCTAACTAACTCTAGGAGAGGTGAACACATCACACCGATTCTAAAAAACCTTCACTGGCTCCCTATTAA
The DNA here is from genome assembly GCF_901001135.1 of Rhinatrema bivittatum. Lineage (NCBI taxonomy): Eukaryota > Metazoa > Chordata > Amphibia > Gymnophiona > Rhinatrematidae > Rhinatrema > Rhinatrema bivittatum. The sequence continues at coordinate 567,163,443 of NC_042615.1, forward strand.
ACATAGAATCATTTTCAAAGTACTAACCATAACCCACAAGACCATTCATTCCCAAACTTCGCTAGATCTAAGCGACCCACTTCGTCCCCACGCATCACTAAGACCTATCAGAACCAGCTACTTAGGCACTTTATATGCACCTCCAGCCAAGTCACTACTTAAGAAACGAGCTTTCTCGACTGCCAGCCCTGCTCTCTGGAATGCCCTCCCCACAGACCTTCGTCTAGAAACCTGTAGTCGAACGTTCAGAAAGAAGCTAAAAACTTGGCTTTTTACAAAAGCCTTCACTTAAAGGTCTCTTCCTAGGTTTTTGATTCACTCATTTTCATACCCCATCACGTTAAAAGTCTGTCACCGTAGCCCTTAATTCTCCTGTTTAGCTCTACTCTACTTCAATCTGCACCCATGCTTATTAAGTCGGTTGTATTTCCGACTTTGTTGATTGTTATTTATTTATTTGTTATTTGTAATAATTTTAAATTTTAAATTCTAAGTTGTCCTCAGCTCTATCTATAAGTTCTCAGCATTATCAATAAGTTCTCACGATGTTAGACCTGTTATTTGTACCCTCTTGTTCGATAGAATGTTCGATGTAATTTCCAACTTTGGTTCTATGTAAAGCCAACGTGATATGTACCAGTACATGAACATCGGTATATAAAAGCTCTTAAATAAATAAATAAATAAAAGTATGCAATTGCCGCCATGACCTACCACATGGTGACTAGGCAAAGCCTATGAGTGGGGCCTAGCCAAAAAGGTCACTCAACCCACAAACTACCACGACACCCCACCGTCCCTCAGAGATGGAAACAGACGTTGGATCGGCACACAAGCTCAGAGACCAGCAGGGGGATGGAATCCCTAAAATTAACTTCCCTTTTTTTATTTTATTTTTTTTTCTTTTATTACTCTTTACCTCAGCTCAGCCCATCCTGGCCAAGAACAGAATCAGTCTCCGGCAGCAGAGGGGGGGGGAGAGGGCAAAGGCCTTCACTGCCATGCTCGGCTTCCTGCACCCACTAGCATCTCAGCTATTTGTCTTTCCACAGTTAAGTCCACATCGGAAAGCCAGCTACCGGACCAAGTTACTCATCTGAGGAAGAGATGCACAGATATCACCTTAGGAAAACTCAACTGAGGGAGAGACCATAAGGTATCACCACAAGAGAGCAGGGCAAATTAACTTCCTTCTTCTTTTCCCTTTCTACAATTTTTTTTTAAAGCAATCCCCAGTAGGGAGATGCACATCCACTGGAGATGGAGAATTCTGGTGGGCTAATGTCAATGCAGGGGTATAAATACCGTGATATCAGCTTTGCTCCATCTCCATCTGCTGGTAGAGGTGCATAACCTACTGTTGTGCAGTAACCTGTCCGAACGCTAAGAAATGCACAATTAAGCTCTGGAATTCATTACTGAAGGATATGGTTAAGGTAGTTAATAATATAGCACAACAGTAGCATGGGATCTATTTACTGTTTGGGATCTTGCCAGATACTTGAGACCTGAACTGGCCACTGTTGAAAACAGGATAATGTGCTTTATCAACTCTCAGTATTCTGATCTAATATGGCAAGTTCTTATGTTCTTAAGTTTTCAACCATGTACTCTATCTGTGTTATGCTGGTTTTCAGTCCACCTTCTATGCCTCATACCCATCTTCCCAGGTCTCTCTCTTCTTTTTTACTCTCTGGACTAAGCACAATGCCTGTGGCAAATTGTATTCACCATGTCAGCATAGCCAACCAAAACTGTCAGCTATACTGGAACATCCCCACAGGTGAACAGTAGTACAGAATACTGTAATGCATGCTTCAAAGTAACAAATAACTTGTGAAAAAGAAAAGATATAGCTCTGTAACATGCCAGCAAAACTGTTCTTATAGCGTTTTCTGATCAGATCCAGCAAGGGGTAAAAGGCCAACCAGAACAGCAACAACTACAACTAGTACAAAAATCACAGAGCAAATTGCTATTAAAAAAAAAAAAAAAAAAAATATATATATATATATATATATATATATATATACTGCTTTGTAAGATGTATAGCGCTATACTGTAGGGAACATTTCAACGTAGTTAACTCTTGGAAAGCTAAGTAACAACGCAGTTTAAACATACCATCTGTGTTAATATGAATTTTCTGTTTAGGAAATTATCTTAGAACACTTTGTAGCTTTAATGACTGAATAAAACCTTCTGGTAATGTTTTGGCCTCTGTTGATAATGAGTTAGCTATGCTATTAGCAGATAAATCACTCCTTTCTTTGTGTTCAGGCACCGAGCATGAACATTGTTGCAAGCCCTGTTTTCCCACTGGCCTCTCCTTATTGAATGCAAAGGCATATTTATTTTGTAGTGGAAAACTTAAAGCTGCAGCTTTATTAACATATAAAACTATTTACAGCTCCTGCCAATCTATGCAAAAATTCCCCTCAGCATCCTTATACACAGCACTTATCTTTTACCTCCCCAGAGAAGCATCCAGCTATCAGTTGCATCAACAGATCACTTGTAAGAATTCTGCTGAATTGAATAGCCTGGGGGAAGCGGCAAGGTTGTGTTTCTGCTCTATACTAGCTGGCCTGGCCTTGCTGCTTCCCTTTATTTTGATATCTGCTACTCCAAGCAGATATCAAATAACTATTCTGACTGGCCTTTGACCCCAATGTTTTCCACAGACATTGTGTTTAGTCCAGAGAGTAAAAAAGAAGAGAGAGACCTGGGAAGATGGGTACGAGGCATAGAAGGTGGACCGAAAACCAGCATAACACAGACAGAGTCTATGCTGGAAAACTTAAGAACATATGAACTTGCCATACTAGATCAGACTGAGAGATGATACACGATTCAATAGTGATGCAAATTCTCTTTCCTTAAACATGATTTGCCAAGGCCCTACAAGTTGCCCCCCCTGTGATTTGTCACTCCCTTGAAACATTACCTTCACTGTCAGACTCTATATTCTGACAGGTGAGTGGGTGACAGAGGCATAAGGTGACTGCTAAAGTTAGTGATGTACCCCCCACCCTGGCAGCCACACACTCACATCCCACCCAAACCCCACCTCTGGCAGCCTCACACATTCCCCGCCCAGACCCCCACCGCTGCGGAGCAGAGAGAGCAATAGTGCTCAAATGAGAAGCCTCATGCCGCACTGCCAGTGCCTTTTCTCTCTATATCACTCAGACAGACTCTCCAGCTCGGCACTCACCCACATTGATCCTGCGTCATGCTGCAGCTCCCATGTGCCTACAGCTCTGGCTGCCACATATCGATTTCCTACTGTCAGCACTGTTGAATCCTTCTGCCTCGCAGACCCACAGAATGCTGCTATTGCCACCGAGCCCGCCCTAGGCTATCACTGATCCTCCCACCTGTTATGGCACCAGTCCAGGCAGAGCGTAGGGAACACCACCCTCAGAGTGGCACAGGATGGCAGGGCAAAGCTAGGGCAGGTATTCTACCTAACCAGCCCTCTCCCCCACAGGTTGAGTCCTTGGGTTCTGGGGGCCCGTGGGTCTCTACGGTGCCAGTGCATCATGATGAGTCTGGTGCTAGGCTTGGACAGGCTGGTAAGGGTGAAGCAAGGCTTGGGCAGGCTGGTAAGGCTGGGCAAAGCTAGAAAGGAACAGAGTGAAGGTAAGGCTAGAGCTAAGACTTGAAAAGGAACACAGTACATGTAAGGCTTGAACTGAGACTTGGACAGGAACAGAGTGTATATAAAACTGGAACTGAAGATTGGAAAGGAACAGTGAGTGGGTAAGGCTGGAACTGAGGCTTGGACAAGAACAGACTAAGACAGGACAGGACAGAGCAAGACAAGGACAAGGACAAGACAGAACATGGAACATACAGACCCAAATGCAGCGATCCAGGAAGCCCAAAGGGATTAGACAAGGTAAGGCTCCGAGAGGCAAGGCGAGGAGAAGCCTAGATAGGCCACAGTGCAAAGCCAGACCTAGATAGGCAGAAGGTCAGGGGAAGGTCTAGATAGGCCAGAGAGCAAAGCAAAGCCTAGACAGGCCAGACAGCAAGGCAAAGAGCAAGAAGGACCTTAGGCCACAAGGCAAGGAATGAAAAGGTGAGATGGCCACAAGGCAAAACAAGGAGGAAGAAAGCTGGATGGCCAAAAGGCAAAGCAAAGATAGGCCTGGATAGATTGCAAGGCAACAGTGGCTAGGGCAAGGAGCCAAGAGTGACTCGATACAGAAACATCTTGGGCTTGGTAAGGTTCTATTTCAATGCTTGAGTTATTGGGGGGGGGGGGGGGGGCACCAAAGGCTGTTCTGTCCCTTTTGATGTTGCAACCTTTCTCCGGTCCCCCTAGAGAAGCACCAGAGACTGAGAGAAAAAGAACTGTGTCCCGCTTAGGGACACTGAACAAGCTTTGAAACTGATGCCATGTGCCTAATGCACATGGCTTTGAAACTCAGAAAAACAAAGAAAGAAAAGCCTCTCTAGGCTGTGTTTTAGTATTTCTGTGTCCTCCCTTCCCCGAATTACCACTGGTTTGTCAAGTGGTGAAGGGGACCATCGTAAGCTAAAATGGGGATGAGGGAGGGTGTTTCCAGTTCTGCCCCTGTTTTTAGCACCCTTAAAGTATGGGGCAGGGAGGAGGTAGGATGTTGAGGGGAGGTGGGCCTCAATGGGACAGGGGTTCGCTAAAGTATAGGGAAGGTGGGGATGGGGGGTACCACTCACACCTCTGTGTCAGCACTTTGATACTTTTCACCTCACCGCTTGCTCCACTAGCCACCGCTTGCCATGTATCCAGTTCCTTATTTCTCCTATTCCTTGGGGGGAGGACTGCTGGCCCCAGGGGGCAGGAGGGTTGAGGGGGGGGGGGGGGGGTTACCCTGCAATTCTTCCCATACTCGATGTGAGTGCCAACCTCAAAAGAAAAAAAAGGGAGGATCATAGGTGGTGAAGGGTGGAGTAACAAAAGGGGAGGAGGAACACCCAAAAACTGTGGAAAAGGAAAACAATCAAACAGGACCAAACTAAATAATTAGGACTAAGGAGAAATGGGGAGCAGAGGGAGGGGAGCAGAGCACCCTGTCCACTGCCCACTGGCGCGTGAATTCCTCCATCTGGATGGCGGACATGACACAGAAGCGCTCTGCTTTTACCTGGGCAAGCAGCACGGCCTTGAACAGGGGACTGCCCCCAGCCAATTTCTCCTACCCTGAGCACCACACCATTTGCTTGGCAGAAGACGGGAAAAAGTTGACAAGGACGTCCCTCACACTTTCTGGCTGTGTGCCCATAGATTAGGAGGTGAGGGGTGAAATTTAACCAAAAACCCAAAAATAACTTTCAGAAAGCAATGGAAGGGGGTCAACCTGGGTCATTTCAGTTCCAGGTAAGGGAGGTTCTCCTCCTCCTCCGCTCTGGGGTCTGCCCGGGTGAATTTCACTAAGTACCTGCCAGTAGCCATGGTTCTGTACATCAACTTCCAGCAGCGGTCCCCTTTGTGCCTGGGAGTCAATCCCATGTAGAATGACTCCCAATGAAAACCCCCTCTCATCCCCCCGGGTCCTAACACTCCCTGATAGGGTGAGTCAGGACAGGAGCCGAGAGTGAGGCAGTGCACAGTGTGGGCCACCAGCAGGTACAGCTTCTTCCTAGACATGGTCTGGAAGACCACTCAAGGGCATTTCCCACAGCCTAAGCTGTGGGCCCAAGGAAGCTGAGTTTGAGACGGCCTTCTGTCCAGCAGCCTAGGTCCTATGAGCGGAGTTGGGGGATGGGGGTGCAGTTGGGCAGGGACCCCTGGTACAAGGGACCCTCTTTAGCAGAACAGCAGTAACTTTACACAGAGCCCTGGGAGCCCAGTCATACAGCCACTCCACAGTGGCAATCGGGACCTCTAATAGGTCACCTAGGCAGTGACCTGCTGATGTCTCACAGACTGCTTCTCCAGTCCCTCCAAACCCAAAGCAGGATTTTGGAAGAGAAATTCGCCTAGGAAGCCCCAGTCTATGTTAGCCAGGCCTCCAAGTCCTCACCATTTTTTTGTAGAATCCATCTCGGTGACATGGGGGCATTCACCACCTGGGGCATTCACCACCCTGTCACTGCTCTCCAGGCAGGTCACCAGGAGAAAGAGCTGTGCCACATCTCCTTCCGGAGGCAGGTCTGAGTATGTCTGCCCTAGGATGGGGGAGAGGCCCAGGGGTGAAGGATGATCCTATTCCAAGGGGAGAACTTCCAGATCTACTGGCCCATCAAGGAGGCTCGGTGCTTCCACTGCCACAAGTTGGGCACTCCTGCCAGCTGTGTCCCAGTCTCCTCTCCCAGACCATTAGGGAGAGGGCAGCAAGCCTCCTCCAGCAAGATCTGGCCCTCCCCTTGGCTCCTCCAAGTCCAGTTGGATTGGCCGCATCTCCCTCATGGTCAGACCTCTCTCTTCTGGTGACCTGCCAGGAGAGCGGTGATAGGGTGGTGAATGCACCCAGGTCACCAAGATGGATTCTACAAAGAAATGGTGAAGGCTTGGAGACTTCTGGGTGTGACGAGAGGCCTGGCTAACATAGACTGAGGCTTCCTACATAAATCGCTCCTCCATAATCTTGCTCTGAGTTTGGAGGGACTGGAGGAGCAGTCTGTGGGATGTCAGTTGGTCAATGACCAGGTGGCCAAGGTCTTAAATTAAGACCAAAATATAAGAAAGCTTTTGGAATGTAGGAATACTCTCAGACTTCTGCAAGTATTCCTATATCAATTTCCCAAACCTGACTGAAAACTAAACTTGCTCAATCCTTCATTTTGTTCTTCCTTCTGGTCACCCACCCCATTCCTTTTTCCCCATCTTAATGTTTCCTCTGCATGTAACCTTGTAAACTTGCCCTATGTTCCCATTCCCCCAGTCCCTTGTCCTGGATAAAAAGACAATTGGCAGCTTCTCTACAGCATTACCTGTGCTCAAAATGACATCCTTTTCCTCCAGTGTGTGTCTGTGTGTTTGTGTGTCACCTCAGGTTAATATCCTCTGTTCCTTACACTACTCTCCAGTGCACTCAGCAAGATCGTGAAGGTGGGGCTATGGCACAAGATTAGAATGGGAGTGACCAGGCAGGTAAAGCTTGTGCAATAGATACACTGGAACACGAGGTATCCTGATGTGCCTCAAAGAGGGACTGGAACTCTTCTCAGTAACTTTGAAAACATTCTTCCGTGTGTGCCACTCATGGAGCTGGATAAGAGAACTGGCAGCCCTCCTGTACATGATGGTTTTACTAACCCTGCATTTCAGGTAAGTGTCATGTGGAGGGGGAAGGAGAGGCTTATGTGTTGCTCTGGTTTGGTATAACGCAATTTGCAGATTTTCTCAGAGTTTCAAGAATGAATAGATGTACAAATCCCTGCTGTCTTTACACAGTGGTTTCATAATACTCCTACACATGAAACTTGGCACATAGAAAATGTACCATGAGCACTCGGCTTTTCTTTTTCTTTTTTTCACCCAAAGTGTTAAAGAACTGGAGAAATCTCCAATATGTTATTTTCTGGTTTGTTGACATCACATATTCCTAGATATAGCACCAGAGAATTCTAGAGTGGAACTCTGCCCACTTTTTAATGTTCAGAAATCTTCTGGAATGCTCAATACAGAGTGAAAAAAAATGTCCAGATCTGCAAAGGAAAAATTGAGAAATAAAATAACTTCTAGAAACTGCAAGGCCACTAAAGGGTGAATGCTGGCCGGTTGGTTAGCCCACAGATCTTCTGTGGTTGACCACACTTTTTCAATGAATGGCTCTCTGCTGCCATTTGCAGCTTTGTTTGTTTCGGTGTCTCACATTGGCATGTTTTAAATAGATGTGATTTTGTTACTAATCAAAAATAAAGGAAAACACAGAGAACAGAATTTTCTTTTTTCTGCAGTCCAGTAGGTAATTATTAATCAGTTCCATAGCCATCATTGATAAAGTCAACAAGCCCTCATAATTAAACAAACTATTTATTTAAAATACTGTTGACAACCTACCTATAAGTAAATTTACTTACATTCTCTAGAAACACAAAGTTTAAATGCAAGACAGGCTTAATAATTAAATAGTGAAATAGCAAAAAGGAAAGTAAGAGAATTGCAAAGTAAATCTATCACAGTTACTGTGTTTTGTTTTTTTAAGAAAAGTACACAAAAGAATGTGTTCCTGTTGCCCAATGGAGTCAGTTTTGCATGGCACTAACTGTCTATACAGCCTTTCTCTGGAAAGGCTCAGAAGAGTGCCCACATTCTGACCAAACCACTGAAGCATACAGCATGGTCCGACATGGACTGGTCACTAGTGAAATGCTGTTTGTGTAAGGGCGCATGTATAATTCATCTTATTTAATTCATGCACCATGAACATAAAAACAGCACAGCATGCTTGAGGCTTCCATGTTTATTGTGCTAAACCAAGTCATTGGTCTTCAGTCTCGTTGACATCTGGAGTAAAAGCCACATCGAGAGGATTTTAGTATCATGCTAAGGAGTCTGAAATGATTCAGTAGATTTGTGACTATGTCCTAAACTTAAGGAGCTTTACACACTGAAAAAGGCAGAATTTGTTAATCTATGGTTCATTGTACTAAAGTGTATCAATGATAGGACAAGCATTATTGCTAATTAAACACTATCACAATTAGTTTATACGCATTGACAGTGCAAGCTAGTTTATGTGCATTAACAGAATTGTTAATGAATGTAAACTAGTTCATGATTGCATTAACATAAAATCTGTGCTAATAGGTTAATGAGATGCAGAACAATTCAGAATAGCTCATTACTTATTATTGTAGCGAAAAAGTGCACATGCAAACTGCTTTACAGAAGCATTAACTCAATAAATTGAACTATACTTCCGAAGGCATAGTTAAATTTTTGCAATACTGTCCGCATGCACACGTGTACTGATAAGCATGTAATTTAGCATCTGCAAAATGCATGCTCCATTTACATTTCATTAACATTGACGATTAGAACATGCAATAAACTCCTTGTTTATACACATTAATGGGAGATGTTAACACTTTGTAGTATATTTCTCCCCTAATTTGCTGAGTTGGTATTTTATGGCAGATAAATTTTCGCTATATGAAATTGAATCAGTTCTATATGCAAAGAAATGGCAAGGAAAATATTTAAAAGTGCAGGAGAATTTTTGAAGACATTCTCTGTAATGTTTTTGCTTTATACCTAGAATACCTACCTCCTCACAGTAGGAGTGGTGAGACAAAGGGTTAGGGGATTCTTAGACTCTTCAATTGGCTGTTCAGTTTCTGTAAGGCAGACAGCCTGCCCTGTATGCTCATCCAATAAACAGAATATAAAACTGAAGAGACAAAAAACACAGCAAAAAAAAAAAAGTAACAGACAAATTGCAGGGGAAAAAAAAGTAAATGTTCCTAGGACAGAGTTAAATATGCCCCCAGACATACCAGAATATCCTTTTATGTAGAATGAGAAATCAGAGTTGGGATTTTATAATGGAAACTCGTTCACCATTTGGACATTGATGCCCTTAGCCCAGATCATTTCTGTAAGCAAAGTCTGGCTTTAAAATCATCCTGGCTTGATAGGACTTTTTCAAATGCCTAGAGGGTAACTTTCAAACAACTCCGCACATAATCACATGCAGAGATCTATGATAGTATTTTATATAACCTGTGCATATCACAGATGCACGTACTATAACATAGGTATATGTCTACTAGGGATGTGAATCGTTTTTCAACGATTAAAATTATCGTCCGATAATGTTTATATCGTCTTAAATCGTTATAGAACACGATACAATAGAAATTCTAACGATTTATCGTTAAAAATCGTTAAATCGTGTTAGTGCGCACTAACTCGAGTTAGTGCGCACTAACTCCCCGTTAGTGCGCACTAACTCGATTTAGTGCGCACTAACTGAAAATGATACAAATAAACACTTTCCAGGTCACTGAAGGTCAGTTAGGAATGAATATGTGTTCCTATTGGCTGGCTGCACTCTTATCTATTGATGTTACCAAGGTTACCACTGAGGTGATGGTTGGGGGGATGGGAAATGGAACTGGAAACTAACGAACACCAACAGAAAATGAAACAAAGTGTTCACACTTCCCAGGTCAGTAAAGGTCACTTAGGAATGAATATGTATGTATGTATTCCTATTGGCTGGCTGTGCTCTTATCTATTGATGTTACCAATATGGTTGGGGGGATGTGAAATGGAAACAGTTGGAAGCTTGACAAAAAAAGTAATGTAATGATCAGCACTCACGTGACTAGAACTTGTTTGTTTATTATTTTTGTTAGCAGGCACCTGAAATGCTAGTGCATGTTGAATTTGCCAATCACTGTGCATTTTAGAAAGGTGGTCCTGGCTGGAACTGTACACAGTTCAAATATATGTAATTGATTGTTGGTAAGTGTATTTTTTAAGTAGCCACACTGGCACCAGTATGTTTACTTTTCCTCCTACTTAACTCACTAGCTCAGCTTTGTAAGAAGGGCTTCTCTGCTTGTGTGTTGTTTTTGTTTGGTGTGAGGAGAGCAGAAACATCAGATCTTTATTCAATCTACTACAGTCATCTCTTACAGTGCCCTATCCCTATTAATACCAGGAGTGTTGTGATCTTCCTGCACACAGTGCCCTAACCCTGATACCAGTCTGAGACAGCTCCCTCCCTGCATTACTAGTGAGAGGCTGGCTTCACAGACAGGGGGGAGCTGCCTGACCCTCACTCCTGACTTCCCCCATGTCCCAGCTAGTGAATGGTGTGTGGGTGAGGGGGGGGGAGGATGGTGAAGTCTGAGACAGCTCCCTCCCTGCATTACTAGTGAGAGGCTGGCTTCACAGACAGGGGGGAGCTGCCTGACCCTCACTCCTGACTTCCCCCATGTTCCAGCTAGTGAATGGTGTGTGGGTGAGGGGGGGGGGGGGAGGATGGTGAAGTCTGAGACAGCTCCCTCCCTGCATTACTAGTGAGAGGCTGGCTTCGCAGACAGGGGGGAGCTGCCTGACCCTCACTCCTGACTTCCCCCATGTCCCAGCTAGTGAATGGTGTGTGGGTGAGGGGGGGGGAGGATGGTGAAGTCTGAGACAGCTCCCTCCCTGCATTACTAGTGAGAGGCTGGCTTCACAGACAGGGGGGAGCTGCCTGACCCTCACTCCTGACTTCCCCCATGTCCCAGCTAGTGAATGGTGTGTGGGTGAGGGGGGGGGGAGGATGGTGAAGTCTGAGACAGCTCCCTCCCTGCATTACTAGTGAGAGGCTGGCTTCACAGACAGGGGGGAGCTGCCTGTCCCTCACTCCTGACTTCCCCCATGTCCCAGCTAGTGAATGGTGTGTGGGTGAGGGGGGGGGGTGGATGGTGAAGTCTGAGACAGCTCCCTCCCTGCATTACTAGTGAGAGGCTGGCTTCACAGACAGGGGGGAGCTGCCTGACCCTCACTCCTCCGGGGTATTGTGATCTTCCTGCACACAGTGCCCTATCCCTGATACCAGGGGTGTTGTGATCTTCCTGCATGCAGTGCCCTATCCCTATTAATACCAGGAGTGTTGTGATCTTCCTGCATGCAGTGCCCTATCCCTATTAATACCAGGAGTGTTGTGATCTTCCTGCATGCAGTGCCCTATCCCTGATACCGGGATGTGTGCAAGAAGATCACAACACCCCCGGTATCAGGAATAGGGCACTGTGTGCAGGAAGATCACAACACCCCCAGTATCAGGAATAGGGCACTGTGTGCAGGAAGATCACAACACCCCTGGTATTAGGGATAGGGCACTGTGTGCAGGAAGATCACAACACTCCTGGTATTAATAGGGATAGGGCACTGTGTGCAGGAAGATCACAATACCCCTGGTATCAGGGTTAGGGCACAAGTTCTAGTCACATTGACTGATCACATTACTTGTTTTGTCAAGCTACCAACTGTTTCCATTTCCCATCCCCCATATACTGTCAGTAGGAAACTTGGTAACATGAATAAATAAGAGGGCAGCCAATAGGAATACATATTCATTCCTAAACTGACCTTAACTGACCTGAAAAGTGTCAAATTGTATCATTTTCAGTTAGTGCGCACTAACTCCCAGTTAGTGCGCACTAACTCCCGTTAGTGCGCACTAACTCGAGTTAGTGCGCACTAATCGGAAAAAACGATTTTTAACGATTTTTTAACTAAAAAATCGTGCCTAAGACGATTTTCTTGCCCTGCCACACGATTTCTATTGTTAAGACGATATGGAAAACGATTCACATCCCTAATGTCTACCCTGCAACATACATGTATATATACACTTCCACACGAACACATGCAATGCATTGAAAGCAAATACTTTAATGTATTGACCACAAATACTTTTCCTGCCAATTTAAAAAATATACTTGTGTATATTTTATGCTTGGAAATAAAGTAGGACTCACTCATATAAACCCTGATTTACAGGCATCAATCAGTATAGTTTAAAACATACTCACATAATTGAAATGATCAGTTTTCCATTTCTGCTACCAGTTCACCCAGTCCTTCTCCAGATCATCGAGGCCCTCCTGGCTTTTCACCCTGAACACCCCCCCCCCCCAGTTCACCCAGACTTTCCACCAAGCCAATAGTACACAATAAACAAGTCTGATATCATCCTGCAAAATAATTAGCAGGTATAAAATTATGCGAGCTGCCAAACGTGCACACGTATGTCTCTTTTAAAATTTCAAGTTACGCGCATAAATATCGGCCCAACTCTGGAATGACCCTAGACCATCCCTTTTTTTATATGCATATATGAGTGCATGAAACATAGAGTAGCTGCTTACTTTCAATGTTTATAAAATACCGGTTAAGTGAGTACACGCTACTTAGGCACAAATATGTCAATTTTTATGGGCGTAACTCTTTGAAAATTCACCCCATAGCTTTTCACTTTAGAGATGTATCTGGCAATAGAAACTGCTTTGAACAAAAAGTTATTACTAAAGCTGTTAAATGCTAATAAATAAATCTAGAGAGGCTGATGCCACTTAACCATTATAAGTGAGGATGTATCCAGCTAAGTGGTGGTGGCTGAATTATCTGACAACGTTTAGCGGCTGCTACTTATCCAGATAAGTACTTAACCAGCTAAGTTGTGGGTAGGGAAATGGTCATTTCAGGGAGGAGCTATTTATCCATTTAACATTGATAGATAAGTGGCAGTATTCAAACTTATCTGGCTGGATAAGTTAGACCTGTTAAAGTTAACAGGATATGACTTATCTGGCTAACTAGAGATTTATTTGGGGATATTTAACAGCATAGCCATGCTGCTGAATACCTCATGTGACTTAGCCACATAAGTCTTATCTAGCTAATTCACTTAGGCCTACATTTACCATTTTGCTATAAATTTCACATGAATAGTGCCAGCTGCAACACATGCTATTTTAGCATTTGATGACATAGGTACCACAACATGTGTTAAATTTACTGCACCAGTGATATTTCCCTTCACTAGCTGAGAAGTGCTCAGACAGCCAGCCCCATGGGGAGAGAGAGAGAGAGAGAGAGAGCCACTGGGAAGGCTGTCTTAGTATTCAACTATTTATATCACTATAGGAGGGCCAGCTAATAACTTGAGGAAAGTCTCACAAAGATGAGATTTCTATAATGTTCTCTTGCCCACCGAGATGTACTGTGCTGTTCGTATATCTCACTCTGCATGTCAAACTGGCCCCAAAACCTTAAACCACCCCCAAAACCTCACCTTCAGTTATTAGCTGGCCCTCCTATAGTGATATAAATAATTTGACTACTATGAAGACCTTACAAAGAGTATCTTTCCCTCTGTCTTTCTCTCAACACTTCACAGCCTGCAAAGTAAAAATCTTGCAGGTGTGATACATTTAATGTGCATTGTGATAATATACCTATGTGAAGTGCTAAAATGGTGCAGGTGTTATTCATGTGAAATTTGAATATCGAGCCTTTAATGTTGAAAATTATGCATTTTGAGGAGCTGAGTCTCAACTAAACTGCACATAATATCCCATACCAGGTATTCAAGCATGAAGCAGTAGTTACTATCCTTACTTCCCTTAACTGAAGGCATGGGGTGGGGGAGGGTGGATGGATTACCTGCAAGGAGTGGTGGTGGTTACTACCCTATAAAAATAAAAATAAAGAACTTGCTGAGCAGACTGGATGGACTGTTCGATCTTTTTTTTTTTTTTCCAGTCATTTACTATGTTACTATTTGGTGCCCAACCACATGTCCTCAAACCCATGGCCCAGTAATCAACTTAGTCTTGTAATGAAACAGTTGAGATTCACAAAGGAGAATTATGAATAGATACTCTCTTAATATGGTTTCATGAAACGACTTGTAATAACTTTCCTATGCAACAATGGCTATTACATTAAGCATCCTAGATGCTTGCATGACTGAGGGCTGCACTATATGCCAGACAGGAAAATGAATAAGGGCAGCACCTACAAGATCCCTCTTCTGTCCTTGTCACAAGTCAGTGATAAGGCACGCAGCAGGGAGTCTGACAGGATTCACCAGAATGCTTCTGCCATGGCCCCCAGAATTTCACATCACATCTGCCAGCTGAGTAGGGATTTGAACCATTAACCTACAGGTAAAAGATTCTACTAATGCTGTGACCATTCCCCTGAGCCATCCAGTCCCTACATGTAGCAACTTAAAAGGTGCAATTACTCTATAGTTGTAAACATGTAGGTATAATATGTACAACTGTTGCTTATACATCAAATGACTGTTCCTACTTCACGTCATAGCTGCGAAATCTGAATTTCATAATGCTGACATGAGAGAAGGAGGGAAGAGACCAGGAAAGAGCCTGGTTGAGGTGCAATATCTTATTTATGCAACCAGTTTCTTTTTTTATGGTGTTCGGGTGAAGACAAGTACATCCTTATTTCAACTTCTGGCTAATTTCAGAGGGTGGAGTTGTATGAGTTATATGAGACTATGATGCATTTTAGGTCAGTTTCACTGATGTTGGTAATATGAGGAAAGTCCACAGAAGCATGGTATGAGTCAAACATGGGCTGAGAACCACAGCAAAGAAAAATAGAACAGAAAAAAAAAAGAAAAAGATACCCGGAAAGAAGAAATTATGAGATAAAATCATCTCATGAAAGCCAAAAAAGAAAGAGAAAAAAATGCCACACAGGAGAATAATATAAGAATTGAAAGCTACTGTCAGCTGTGAAAGAATGTCTTTCCGTGTAGAATTTCCTGTAAGTGTAGCATATGGGGTGATCACAAGGTCTGTGGTTAGTCTTGATGCTGTGGTCACTGGCACAGAATTTCCTTCCTGCTGCATAATTGTGGGAAACTGCCTGCCTGCCCTGCTTCCATTGCCCCTGAACTGATGTTCCTCTTACTATTGTTTTTGGGTTTTTTTTAATACCTCCTTCTCTCCAGTCACTGGCTTCCTTTTTTTGTCTCCCATCCTCTTCCACCATCACTTCCTCTCCCCTCCAAACCCCATCTGTTTGACCTGTCAGCCTCTTCCTATTTCCTGCCACTGATTCCCTTTCAGCCACTGTTAGATCTGAGACTTCAGGTGCCTGTGTGGTGCCCAGGTAGCCAGAAGCATCAGAATTAATAGGAATGGCTGCAGCTGGAAGCAGAGAGGGAGTTGGCCACAATGAATAGGAGAATGCTGAAAGCTGATGGAGGAGGGAAAGCAGATCAGTATCTAGTGGAAAGAGCTGGTACAAGGCAGCAGCTGGCGGAGAGAGGGTGGATGGGAACTGGCTGGGGAAGCAACAGTGGCGACTAGGTGCAGAGTAAGGGGGAAGAGAGGAGAAAGAAAGCAGTAGTAGGTTTCAGACATCAGGATCAGTAGAAGGAATCGGAGGAAAGAGAAACTATGAGGAAGAAAGGTAGGACGACAGAATGGAGAGGGAGGTAGGTCTGGCGAGCAGCGGTGTAGCCATGGGTGGGCTGTAGCTCACCCACCTTGGATTCAGGCCAACTCAATCAGGACTACCTGACACTGCAGTGACATAGTCATGATGCAAAGAGGACGATGGTGGCACGGTGATGATGGGCAGAAGAGCAGAAGTGCAGTGGCGCAGTAATGACCTGCCCGCAATTGATCCATTCCCCCCCTCCCCCGTGGGCTGAAGAGGACCAGGGCGGCGTGGTGATGACACGCCCACAAGGTTCCCATCCCTCGCAGGACCAGAGCAGAAGTACACCGTCACAATGATGACCTGCCTATGAGGGTCCTACCCCCCCCCCCCCCCCCATGGGCTGAAGATGACCACTATGATGCAAAAGAACATGCCCAACAGGCCATTTGAGGTGAGGCAGGCAGGCAGTGAAAGGGAAGAGAGGAAGAGCGATAACATCATACTCCCTCAGCTATTCTGCACATCCCTTCTCTTCCTGTCTGCCTCACTTTGTCAGCTCCTCTTCTTTCCCTTCCCTCGCCTTCCTTCTTACTGAGAAGACAGGTAAACATTTTACTCAAATAAATGCGTTTTAAAATCAGGCCCTAAGTCTGTAAAGCAAGTGTGGTGTACAGTTAGAGGGCCACATAATGTAGCTGGGTAACATCAAAGTGGTGAATAGGCAACAAAGTTCAGACACAGAGATGTATGTGGACATTGTTTGAATACAAGAGTTGACTTGACATAGGTCAAACTTTTCAGTATTCTAAGACATACAGTTTCTTTGTTTCCTAGTTTAGAGTGATCTAGTTTCCTTAGGACTAGCTGCTAATGTTTTACAGTGAGCATCGGCCTGTTGGCCTAATAACCACGTTTCAGAATGTGGGTATGTAATGCCATTCAAGACAATTCATCCCTGGAGGTTTGGGCCCCCAAGAAGGCATATAGCAACCATTTTCCCAAATATCTGCTTTCATATAAGGGGATAAGGTATTTTCAAACTCTCCATAAGTGTTCACAAGTAGAAATATTTGTAGCAAACAGGGGGTGTCTATGCTTTCCACTGTCAGGTTCTGCCCTTCATACATCTACCACTATCTATTCACTTACCTAAGAACCCAGATTTTGTTCTCCTTCTAGAGATCTCTATCCCAAATGTATTTATTCCAGCTCAGAGCGAGTGTAATTCTGACTGGCATCCTGTTTGACAAAAGAGCGTCCTGTAGGAGAAAGAATTAATAACATGGGCAGGTGGAACACTCGGGCACTCCTCCCTACTCTCCCTTTACAAACACACAAGGACACAATTCGTGGGTTAAACCAGGCCACAGTTTAATAACACAACATACCGGAATCCGAGCCACACGAAATGTACAAGCCCAGCACACACAGGGCACCCACCCCACCCAACCAGCCTACAACCATGCGCGATTCAGTAAACTAAAATATTTAAATTAAGGCCAGCGGTAAAAAAAAGGCGCTAGGGACACTAGCGCATCCCTAGTGCCTCTTTTTGGACAGGAGCGGCAGCTGTCAGCGGGTTTGACAGCTGACGCTCAATTTTGCCGGCGTCGGTTCTCGAGCCCGCTGACAGCCATGGGTTCGGAAACCGGATGCCGGCAAAATTGAGCGTCCGGTTTTCAACCCGCAAGCCGCGGGCCGATTTCAAATTTTATTTTTTTTTAATTTCGGGACCTCCGACTTAATATCGCCATGATATTAAGTCGGAGGGTGCACAATAAAGCAGTTTTTACTGCTTTTCTGTGCACTTTCCTGGTGCTGGCAGAAATTAGCGCTAATTTCTGAAAGTAAAATGTGCGGCTTGGTTGCACATTTTGCTTTCTGTATTGCGCGGGAATACCTAATAGAGCCCGCAACATGCATTTGCATGTTGCGGGCTCTATTAGGTTCGGGGGGGGGGGGGGTTGGATGCGCGTTTTCGACTCGCTATTACCCCTTACTGAATAAGGGGTAAAGCTAGCGCATCCAAAAGACGCGTCCAATCGCAGGTTAACAGTGCGGCCTGGGTGTTAGGGGATCATCTCAATATGCACATTCAGGCCGTACTGCAGAGCACACTAATTTTATTGCGCAAAACATAGCCTTAACATCCACTTTAAACTTTACTTCAGTAGCCCCATAGTTGTAATGTCCATTAAAAATAAAACAAGATTATTAGTCCATACAGTTTATAAAATGGGATAAGAGCTTAAGGTCAGAACTATTTCAATCTGTCCCTGATTTCCTGGAGCAATTGAGAAATACTACTGACAACCAACTAAGCTTGCAGCAAGAACCTGCTTTTCTTAGCTGGCAAGTTGTAACATGCATCCACTTTGAACATGCTAACAATCATCAATTACATTTAATTACATTAACATAAAAACTCTGATTCAATTTCTGTTTATTATAGTAGGAAATAAAAATAACCAGGAATAGCTGTATTTTTTGACTACATTTTTAATGTGCCTCCTCCCTATGTAAAGAAGAAAATTTTAATTTTCCCTCCAAAATACTATGAAAGTCGATGCAATTTTGTCACCACTACCTATATGCCTATCATGGTTTTATTTTCATCACATCCTCCATGCTGAGAGTGATATAATAAGCATTAAAAATAGGATTAATGCAATATCATGAAATAAATATAAATAGGACTTCTGATTTTAGGTGTTTATAAATTATAAATTTATTTTCCAGCTAATTAGGAGTTCCATGGGGGTACCAAAAACCAGTGTTTATTAGTGTTTTTGTGGCACAGCAACTATTTTTGGGTACCTTTTCTGGTTGAATTAAATCTATATCTTTGTACAGCTGAGGAGTCGTTAGCATGAAAAAGACACAAAAGCAAAGCAGAGGATCCAGGGTAAGCAAAGGAGAGGTGAGAGAGTACTAGGGGAAGTGATTTTTTTTTTGGTGTTTCTCTAATAAATTAAACATCTATTTGCATCGGTGTGTTTTATCAGGGTTTATCAGTAAAAACCTAAAATCAGAAGCTGACAATTAAGAATTTGATCAACATGCTTTATCAGTTCTCATTTATTATTGGTAAAAAAAAAATAGTTTTAAAATATTATTTAGAAAATTGTTGGTACTGCTTCTATTTTTATTCTGCTACAAAGTTCAGTAGGGTGTGTTAAATATGTGAGGAGTTGGTTAAGCAGAGTTGAGACCAAACCATGGAAGTAGCATTTCTGGAGGACTCGGATACACAGTTTCAGGGTGAAATGAATACGCTAATTTTTTTTCCAAGAGACTTGGAATCTACCAAATCAAAACAGACATAGTAACATCCTCATCCTCATTCTACAAGAAGGATCTGAGGACACAAGCACAAATACTTTTATTGAGCAACTGCTGCCAAGATTGCTGAATTATTCAGTTTTCCAAAGATCTTGAGAGAGAGCCTGCTCCCAGGATGCTTTCCCCACCCTCTACAGAATATGCAATTTACAAGACCTGTGGTGGCAAAACGTCTTTGCTTCCCCTATGTTTTAGAAATAGCATCTGATGTCAAAGCTAAGACTCCTGTGTTGCATGATGGGAAAGCAATTAATAATATGATGGATCCAGTGGCGTCCGGTGACATTTATAATAGGGGATTCAGTCGCATTCCCTCAGCCCCCTCTCCACTTCCATTCCCCCTCCCAAAAAAAGTCTTCATCAGTCTTGCTCCCTCTGTCTCCTTTCCCCAATATACAAATGACAGTTGGAACCCATATGGCATTAGGCCTTTTGTAACATGCATCAGGTGTGGGATTGGCCCTCAGAAAGCCATGATTAAACAATTAGAGGTAGATTTTCAGAGGGTTACGCGCGTACGTTACGCGCGTAACCCCCAAAAACCTACCCCAATCCCCCCCTGCATGCGCCGAGCCTATCTTGCATAAGCTTCTGGTGCGCGCAAAGCCCCGGGACGCGCGTAAGTCCCGGGGCTTTCCTGGGGGGCGTGTCGGGGGCGTGACGCGGCCGGTGCATCATCCGGGGCATTCCAGGGCATGGCCATGGCCTCCGGACCAGCCCCCGGACCGGAACATGGCGCGCGGCAGTCGGCCTGGCACGCGCAAATTTATGCCTGCCTCGAGCAGGCGTAACTTGTTCAACAAGTTCCCTCCGAGGCCCTCCGATTTCGGAGCGGCCTCGGAGGGAACGAAGGCAGTCTGCACGGCTCGGCGCATACCCATAAAGGCACTTTCTCACACTCAGTGGCTCTCTCTCCCTTTTACACACACAGGCACTCTCACACATTGCCCTCTCTCCCTCACACACACAGCTATTCTCTTACACTCAGTGGCTCTCACACAAAAAAGACACTCTCTCCCTCATAGGCATGCAATCTCAGTGGCTCTCTCCCCCTCACACACACATGCACATTCACACTCTGTGGTCTTCTCTCCCCCACATACAGGCACTCATTCACATTCAGTGGCTTTCTCTCCCTCACACACACACACACACACACACACACACACACACAAACACAGAGGCACGCTCTTGCATGCAGTGGTCCTCTCTTCCTCTCACACATACACAGGCACTCTCTCCCACCCACTGGCTCTTTCTCCCTCACACACACACAGGCACTCTCTCAGTGGCTCTCTACCCCTCACACACAGGCACTCTTTCCCACTCAGTGGCTTTCTCTCTCCCTCATACACACAAAGACAGGCACTCTCTCACATTTAGTGTATCTCTCTCCCTCAAATGTGTAAAGGCATTCTCTCACTCTCAGTGGCTCTCACACATATAGACACTCACAAAAAAAGGCACTAAAACTCAGTGGCTCTCTCCCTCACACACACATATACTCAGGCACTCCCTCACAGTCAATAACTCTCTCTCTCTCACACTTAGTGACTTTCTCCCTCTTACACACATACACACACACACACAGACACTCTCACATTCAGAGGCTCTCTCAATACACATAGAGACAGACACAGGCACACTCTCACATTTAGTGACTTACTCGTTCTCACACACACACACTCTCTTTCTCTTTTACTCACTCAGGTTCAGGGCCTCCTGTTCTCTTCTCTTCTTCTTTGTCATACTGCCAAGTCACTGGTCTTCTCCTTTTCAGCTGCAGAGGTAGGGGTCTCCACAGTGGCCTGCTGGGACTCATCTTCAGCCAACAATGGGATGGGCTCCACTGGCAGTTGCAGGATCTCCTAAATTCTTTAGCCACCGCAGGATGGGTTCTATGGCAGCTTGATGGATCATGTGTTTTTTGTGGCATGAACTGTAGCTGGAGTTGCACTGATGCAACATCATCTCCTACTGCTACAGGGCTGTTCTCAAGATAGCAGCTACACAATCGGCCCCTCAGCAGCAGGAGATGACATTCACTTAAACACAACTCCTGCTGCCAGTTGTAGGTCAATGAAGTGGATCGTGTGGTTGAGTTCAGTATAGGTTTGGGCAGGAGTTTTTGCTTATCCCTGTCCAACTTGGAATAACATGCGCAAAAAAAAAAAAAAATACAAGTAAATAAAGGAAATCGGTTAGGCCGGGGATTCACTGAATCCCTTGAAGGCCCTGACTGCATTCGACTGGGAAGAGATTTCTAGCAAAGAGCACGTAGCTAAATATACAGTATGGGAGCAAAATATGGGCGTTTATTTATTTATTTATTTATTTTAGAAATTTATATATACCGCGGCACGTTAAGAACATCACCTCGTTTATAGCCTGCTTGAATGCAGGTGACTATCAATAGCAGTATTAAATTCTTTGATTCTCTGGATGATCTGCAAGATTTTTTGGGTGCAGTTTGAAATAATGGGATGACCTGAATAAGTAGGACTATTGGATTCAGAGTGACAGACTCTTTATGCTATAGTTCTCCTGCTTGTGGAGTAATACCAGTAGAAGAGATCTCTGTTAGGCCCTCCAGTGACATGCAGTGACATGCATACTTGCCAAAACATAACATGAGACACAGTGAATGTGATTCCCAAAATAAAGTCTCTCTACTTTAAAAAGAAAAGAAAAACAGCAACATGAAATATTTATAGTCTATTTACTGTTCCTCTTATAGAAGCAGCTCCATCCCTGGAATCAAGGCAATATATATGGCAGTTGAATAAAGTAGTATGTAGTACAATCAAATCTTTCTTTCTCCTCTCTGTTATGAATGAGGAATATATTTTCTTATTATTGTAGCATTCACATCTCAGTTTATGGAGCACTTTTAGAGACTCTCCTCAGTCAGAGAGTTTCAAATGTGATTTGCCATCTGACAAACTCCTCCAGTTCTAGGACTGCTAAAATTTTTACCTTCCCTTAGAACTCCTGGCTGGTAGTTTCATTAGGGCCCAAGCATAATACTTCTCTATTCATATGGCCCTCCTCACACTCATGTTCCCAAAGGTTTCTCTTGCACTAGATGGAAATCTCATACTGTACTGAACCTCACAAATTTCACCTTAACTCTTCTAGCTTAGTGCTGAGGCCAATGAGATAGAATGCTCCCAGCTCTCCCCAACTCTTCCCCAGAAGCTTAGCATTTTAGCTCTTTCTGTCTCCCAGGAAAGGCTAAGAAAGGGAAACTTTTCTTAAAGAGCTCTGCTCTGCCACCTACTGGCAGGATACAAACACTACAACACTACACCTTCTTTGCACTAAAGCATTCTTTACACAAGGTTATGAACTTACTCTTCCAATTGCAATATACTATGGACAAAATGTCCAACACCCCAAAAATGAAAAAGAAAAAAAAAGAAATTGGGCCTCTCGAGGTCTCCCATCCCTCCCACCTGAAAAAATTCCAGGGCCAGAATCCTCCCTGGCCTCTACTTACCTGGTCCAGGGGGTTTTGCCAATGAGGCCCAGGCCCCGGCTGAAGGCTTGGCTTTAAATAGGCCTAAACTGTGGTAGGTCGCTGCAAACTCAGCCTAGGCCCTATGCAAGGCCCAGGCTTGGAGGCATGGCCCAATACTGGGGCCCAGTCTAGAGGTCAGGTCCCAGTGCTGGTCCTCAGCCTAGGCCAGAGCCAGGGATCAGTCCCAACACCTAGGCCTCAGCCCAAGCTTAGGCCTGATGCTAGGGCCAAGCCCGGAGGCCCGTTTCTGATGCCTGGGCCTCAGGCCTCAGCCCAGGCATCAGAGGCTAGACCCTGGTGTCAGGCCTGGGCCCAGGCTCTAGCCTAAACTGAGGCCTAGGCATCAGGCCTGCCCTAGTCTGAGACCCAGGCATTGGGACCTGGATCCATACTGGGGCCCTGGCACCATGCCTCTGTTAATATGAGGCCCAGGCATCAGGACCAGGCCTAGATACAGTGTTGGATTCCCAACGGATAAGGTAAATGGGGGTTGGCCTAGGCCTTGGTGCAATGGGTGACTTTTTTACCTCGATTTTCAAAATGGGACAAAATTCCATCAAAATTTCATCAGAATTTAAATTATTCTGTTTTTTAAATGACCCGAAACAAAATAGAAAATTTCGTCTCATTTCCTATTTCATTTCTCCTGAATTCCCATCCCTAAAAATTACTGAATATATAGATAGTCATAGTTTAATGCGTCAAAATCAACATGGATTTAGCCAAGGGAAGTCTTGCCTCACCAATTTGCTACAAATGTTCAAGGCATGAATAAACATGTTGATAAAGATGATATCTGGATTTTCAGGAAGCATTTGACAAAGTACCTGATGAGAGACTGTTGAGTAAATTTAGCAGTCATTTGATAGGAGGCAATGCTCTCTTGAGGATTGAGAACTGGTTAAAAGATAGAAAACAGAGAATAGGGCTAATTGGTCAATTTTCTCAATGGAGAAAGGTGACTAGTGGAGTGCCCCAGGGATCTGTACTATGACTGCTGCTTTATAACATAGTCATAAATGACCTAAATATGGTACAAATGAGGTGATCAAATTTGCTGATGATACAAAATTATTCAAAGTTGTTAATGCAGAAGAGGATTATGAGAAATTACAAGAGAACCTTGCACGACAGGGAGACTAGGCATCCAAATGTCAGATGACATTTAATGTGGGCAAGTGCAAAGTGATGCATGTAGGGAAGAGCACCTAAATTGTATAAATACACAATGTAAGGTTCCACTTTGAGAGTCACCACCCAGGAAAAGGATCCAGGCATCATCATGAATAATATGTTGAAATTCTCTGCTCGATGTGCAGCAGCAGACAAGAAAGCAAATAGAATGATAATGCCTCTGTATCACTGACCTCACCTTGAGTATTGTGTGCAGTTCTGATCAGGAGGACCAGTGCATCCTTTAGGTGAATTAAGTGATCACCTAATGCACCAACCCTTAGGGGGGGCGCTAAAAATCACCAGCACAAGTTCCTGGTCTTTATTGAGTCCATATTCAATACTACTTAGCCAGATAAGTTGGACTTATCCGGCTAAGTGGCTACCGCTGATTTAATGACTATACCACTTAGCTGGATATCTCACTTAGGGGCTTCATAAGATATGTTTTACAATTGATGTTTGAGCTGTTGGATCTTTGAATTCAAGTTTAATAGACTCCTATGGGCATATACAGTCTTAAGGGATTATAAGTTATTTCTGGAGATGATGAATGCATGCAAGATACGTGACTTCTAAATGTAGGGTGTAAATTAAGGTCAAATTTATATTGTTGTTATGTGAATGAATGATGAAGTAATATGTTGAATTGAAAGGGTTATGACTGCAGGACCTGGTTGGCAATGAGATACATATTTCTTGAGTAGTATTGGGAATGTGAATAATGATGGAGTGAATTCTTGTATAGCCATAATGCTTCGGGACGTATGATCCATATGGGTATGGGTGAAATTTCACTGTAAGGTTCATGGTTATTACTGTTTATCTATGGGAAAATTATTATTATTATTTTTATTTTATTTGAAATTTCAAATTTTTAACAAAAGAAGACTTGTTACAGAAATTATGGCATGCAATCAACATCAAAGTGATTTATAATGAAGGAAAGAAAAAAAAAGAAAAAAAGCTATATTCCTGGTAGGCCTCCCACTATAATGAAAAAGGAGGGAGCCAAAATACATTCCAAGTGAGAGAACAAGAAAACATGAAAAAAAATGAATAAGAAAGAACAACATTATATATCATTTACTATGATGACCTGATTAGTTAGCACTAGCCATTGGTGATTTATGAGAATCCATAAAGTACCTCAACTGA
Organism: Rhinatrema bivittatum; assembly: GCF_901001135.1. Lineage (NCBI taxonomy): Eukaryota > Metazoa > Chordata > Amphibia > Gymnophiona > Rhinatrematidae > Rhinatrema > Rhinatrema bivittatum. The sequence goes on from NC_042615.1 coordinate 567,188,495, forward strand.
GAGGGCTCAAAATACACATATCTAACATTGTGCAATTTCAAAATACATTCACATGAATACGGGACAATAATCTGTGCACCAAGATCCAAAGCTTCTTGGCACATAGCTAAAACTTTTTTCTTGTGCTCTTATGTAGACCTATTGACATCAATATAGATCCATATTTTCTGTCCACAATATAAAAAGTGACTGTTACGAAGAAATAATCTCATTATGGAATCTCACTCTTGAGGAAAAATGAAAGAAACTAAAAAAGTGTCTCTCTTAGACACCTGGATCTCTTCCAAATTCTCCAATAGATCAGTCAAATCAGGGCCAACTATAGCCCTTTGAACATTCTCCAGAGACATATTAGATAGATCATATCTCTTCTCAATAGGCATAAAATATGCTTTGGCAATAGGTGAAATTGCCTTAGAGGGAATCTTCAATATTTCCAACTTGTACTTTTTGAACTGATCCAAAAGTGAAATATAATCCAAAATTGTAAAATTCAACCCTCTCAGGTTAATATATATAATTGAGTTGTCCATATTTTCTGGTTTCTTTGCATGCACGAAACCACCTTGAACCAAGCTAAATGGGTGTTCTGTATTTGGGTACCCCACTTATCCAGATCTTCAAGTTTTTTCTTTTTGTGTAGTAACTAAAGTCTCAGTAACTTGAATACACTGATAAATATCAGAAGTCACAGAAACTAAAGAAGAAATAGACTTTTCTAAAGAAACAAGAGCTACCCAAAGAGTGTTCAAGGTAATCATATCAATTTTAACGAAATTAATCTAGTGAATAGTACTCACCAACCCTTTTTTTGCTGGGAATCCCTGAGAAAACTTGGTTCACAGTGATTTCCTCGCCAACCAAAGGTGTAGAAGCCAGGACAGGGGGGCCTCCATTTTCATCTCACTCCAATGAGGCTCATTGTTCTCCCGGCAGCAACGCTCTTTCTGCTATATTTGCCATCCCGGCTCTCGCAATACTCGCAAGGGGGTCCTCCTTGGCCAATGCCGTTGCGTTCAGCATCAAAACCCTGTGGACCACACATAGACAAGGTCTCTGCAAACAAACCATGACATGGAAGGGAAGAGGTTGTCAGAGCTCCAGGGCTTAAAGATGTTTGAAAATCCTGCAGTGATGCTGCACACTCCCCAGCAATCACCACAAAGGAACTAGCAACTGGAGGAAACCCTGATGTTGGTGTAAGGAACCCTTCAATCTTCTGTTATACAGGATCAGTCGACGGAGTACTATCCCTTCATTTTCCCTTTCTCTTGGTATGTGGCATTGTAGCAAGTGGAAAGTCACAAGCAGAGATGAAGCTCACAAACCACGTCTTTCAATCGACTGCCATCTTGGCCCCCCAAGAGAATTATTTTTATTTAAGAAAGTTACATGCAGTATGGTACTTTACTGCTTCACCAAGCTCAATGTATGTATTTGACATGTAAGAGCAGACTAGAGAAGCCATATGGTTTCTTCTGCCATCACGTTTCTATGTTTATTTATATACCAATATTTGATCTGAGATATCACATTGGTTTACATTCAGGTACTATAGGTATTTCCCTAGCCCCAGAGGGCTATAATCTAAGTTTATACCTGAGGCAATGGAGAGTAAAGTGACTTGCCCAAGGTCACAAGGAGCGACAGCAGGACTTGAATGCTGGTCTCCTGGTTCATAGCCCACAGCTCTAACCACTAGGCTACTCCTCCACCCTATGTTTCTATGATATAATATCCAAAATTATTCTTAGAACATCTAAGATAGTGGTGTGCCAAGTACTATTTTTTTGGAGGGATGAGATGACTAGCTTAAGTGTTTTATCCCTTACAGAGTAATTTTCAAAGGCATTTCCCTGGGTAAAATAGTGCTTTACCTGTAGAAATGGCTTATTATAAATTTGCTCACCCAATATATGGAAAAAGTTACATATGTATGTCCTGTATGCATTAAGTTTATACGGACTGAGTGGAGGTGTTCCCAGGGGCAGAGTTGGGAACTGGAGAGGAATTTGTACTTACAAGCATACGTTTGGATTTTCAAAAGTGTACACATTAAAATTTCCTGAGAAATTTCTGCATACATTTTAGCAGATGTAATTGCATGTGGATTGTTTTTATGACATAATTTACAAAGTGGACATAAGTATGCAAGTTCACTTTGAAAATTAGTATGCACATTTTTGCTGACTTTCCCAGATAAGCTATTATAAAATTACTCTCTTAATGTAAATGGATTGAACCATCATGGAGGCAAATTCAGCTGCTGAGCAGCCGCATAAACTTACCTAGCTAACTAGCAGGGTATATTCAATAGCGCATTCATTCCGCTGAATATACCCATCTATCTTAAAGTTAGCCAAATATGTTTATCTGGCTAACTTTAGGATAGCTCAGCAGCATGCCCAGAGTTAGCTGGGTAAGTTAACCGACTAATTCTGAATATCGGAGTTAGCCAGATAATGTATCCAGGTAACTGCAATGTTCCCCACCCCCAGAATGCCCCTAACTTATCTGGCTAAATTCTAGCCGTAAACTAGTTATTCAGCTAGAATTTAGTCTCTAAATATGCTGGTTTTTGCCATTTAGATGGATAACTGAAACATTATCCGTCTAAATTGCTTTTGAATATCGACCTCTCTATGAAAAGTAAAACATTACTCGTTTGGTAGAAAACCGAGAATGGGCATTCTCAGAGGTAAGGCCAGAAGAAATCAGGGTGATGACTGACAAAGCTAGATTTAAGAAACTGCTGAAGATACATTTGTTTAGGGAAACGTTTGATCAGAGCCTCGATAGGCTGATTAACTCTGAGCTGTTTGCTGTGCTGAACTTAATCAGGCCATTGTTAATATATTTTTAGAATACCTGAGCAGTGTTTTTTGTTCTCATTTTTGTCTTTGTTTAATTTTTTTTTGGTATTATCTTATGGATTTTTGCCTTGTAACCCACTTCAAACATTGTAGAAGTGAGATAGAAGTCTTTTAAAATAAAAGACTTAAATAAATAAACCCCTGGGCTGAGGTCCTCACTGAGGTCTTCAAGGGCCACCTCTAATTGCAAGGGCTTAAAATATCCAAATATCCTATATCTTATAACATGTGTACGTCCAGGACATGACCAGTTCACCAGATGTTTTGGCTGTAAAAGTACCCTCAGAGAAAGCAGTTGCAAATCTCTGTATATACTTTTACCTGAGCAATAACTAGCTTAAGGGGCAATAATTAAACTGCCCATGTTGGCGCAAATTCCATAGATGTTTTTTACTTAAGGTTTTGCATCAATAAAGCAAAATTACATGGCTAGTTTTACTTTGATCATTCCCCCAGGATACACTGCTCGCATTGTTCCCTCCCCTGACCTAACCCTGCTCTCAGAAATGCCTCCAAACAATGCAGGTAGAAATGCACATATCATTGAACAACACGGGCAATTTTATCTGCATTGATGGAAATTTTCAGTCTACAATACTTTTTATCTTTAGAAATATTTTTGAAAATTGCCTCCCCCCAACCAACTCTACAAAACTGGAAATAACAAGGCGCAGATGGATTGTCTGTTGAGTTTCATAAAGTATTTAGCCATATTCTAATTCCCAAGTTAAGGCATTTAAATCAAATGTATGTGTCAAATGGGAAATCTGAGGGAAGCTTCACTGAACCTATGATAGTTGTATTAGAAAATTCAGTATGGAATTCTAGCTTTAAATTATAAGCCAAAATCTCTAATCAATGTGGATTCTACATTTTTTAATAAGGTTTTTGTTATAAGACTTGATATAATAAAGATTTCACTCACTTGCATTTTCAAAATCCCTCATGAGAGACTTCTCAGGAAATTACAAAGTCATAGGACAGGAGGCAATTTCCTATTATAGACTGATAACTATTTAAAAGACAAGGCACAGAGGGTGCTACTAAATGGTCAGTATTCCCAGTGGAGAAAAGTAAACAGTGGAATGCCCCAGGAATCTGTACTGGGACCAGTGCTATTTAACAGATTCATAAATGATCTAGAAAAGGGAGCAACAAGTGAGGTGATCAAAAGTGCAGATTGTTGTAGGCCCAATAGCAGAAGGTCACCCTCCAGACTAGACAGCAAGGGGTTAATGTTCCCCGGTATATGTCATCTGACCCTAAAGGGGATGGGGTGGATCTGTAAGGGCTATGAAATAGGATGAGTCCTGCATTAGTGATTCCAGTCTTTATTTTTCTCCCTGCCTGTTGTGCTGGTTATAGTCCAGCTCAATCTCCTCTGCAGAGCCATGTAACTGTATATACAATGCTTATTATTTTCTATCCCAGTTTCCCAAGTAGAGAATCCTATAGGGTACTTCAACTTGGAGAAGAGATGACTGAGAGGGGCTATAATAGAGTTTTATAAACTTATGAGTGGGGTGGAACATGCAAATAAGGAACGATTATCTTAGGACTAGGGGACACTACATGAAACTAACAGGTAGAAGATTTTAAACACATCAGAGTTAGCATTTTTTTTCACTCAAAATACAATCAAGCTGTGGAATTTGTTACCAGAAAATGTGGTCAAGGCATCTAGCATTGTTGGGTTTAAAAGGGGCTTGGCCAAGATCCTCGAGGAAAAGGAAAATACCATTTCCCAGGTAGACTTGAGAATAGGCATGTGCAGAGTCAAAACATTTGTTTTGGCCCATTCATTCATTTTGTAGGCTGCAGTCATTTTCTAGGTTTGTTTAAAATGAAAAAAAAAATTGTTCATTTTATTTGTTCACTCTTTTGCCATTACAGTCAATGGGGGAAGCAATGCAGCCTATTTTGGGCTCTCAAATTGGGGGACCCACCAACCAGCATGCCTTGTGAAATCATCTTCTCAATGGCAGGAGACATCGTGAGTCCTTATCGCTCAAGATTGATGCCAGAGTTGATGGAAAAGCTGGTGTTCTTGAAAATCAGTCTGTCTTTGCTTGGGTTTCCAGAATTTCAATCCAAGTGACAAGATGACTGAAAGTACCTTGAATGCCTTGCCACCACATGCCAACCTGCCCTTCCCCAGATGTACCATCTTAGGGGTCTTGCTGCTACAGCTCTACCTACCTGCCATGCTGCTTTTATACAAACATAGGGGTCTTGTTGCCACATGCCTACCTGCCATTCCCCATTATATCACCTTCAGGATCTTACTACTATTACCACTTTGCCTGTCTATCTGCCATGCCCCTCACACCATCTTAGAGGAATTGCTGCCACATGCCTACCTGCAATGCCCCCTTATACCTCCCTAGGTATACTGTTTTGCCTACCTGCCATATGCCCCTTATAAAAAGTTAGGGGTCTTGCTGCTACTGCTCTGCCTACCTTCCTTGTCCCTGATATAACACCTTGGGAATCATGCTGTTAATATGCCTACCTGCCTTATTTAATATATATCAGTTTAGGAGTTATGTTGCCTTCATGATGTTTGCTGTTGTTAGTTTGTTAGCAAAGCTGGAGTGTTTATTCCCCCCCAAAAAAAATTGTGAACGAAGAAAAAATATATGTTTCTCCTCCCACTCCACTCCTTTCTAGTTCTTCATTTTGTTCTACATCTCTGCAATCACAGCCTTGATGTCTCACCCTGTTTGTTTGTTGGTTATACTGAGGTGTTTTGTCCCCAGAAAAAAAAAATGTAAACAAAGAAAAAAAGGAGAGGTCACATGATGTGATAAAGCTAAGAAGAAAAGCTATGATGTGATAAAGCTAAGAATAAAGCTAAGAAAAAAAAACCCAGGTCTAACTTCCCAGACCAGGGCAACCTCTTTCGTTACTTGTAAACCGGACTGATTTGTATTGCATACAGGAATTCCGGTATATAAAAATTTAAAATAAATATAAATAAATAAGACGTGTCTTCCTGAGCTCCGAGCACCAGCAACTTTCAATCCACTTTTATAAAAGCCATCTGCACTAATTCAACTCTGAATTCTTCAAGAATTGGTAAAGCATATGTCCATAGATAAATACATGCACAAATCGCCAAGTGCAATGGCACTTAAGGGCGGAAAAAAGGACAACGAAAAATTGAGGCCTGCACCAGACAGACAAGCACCAGAACCTGGTGGCCACTCGCCAGTGCACGCGATTCTGTATTTAAATTAGGCCCGGCGGTAAAAACGGGCAAAAGGAGGCGCTAGGGACACTAGCACGTCCCTAGAGCCTCCTTTTTGACAGGAGCAGCGGCTGTCAGCGGGTTTGACAGCCGATGCTCAATTTTGCTGGCATCGGTTCTCGAGCCCACTGACAGCCACGGGCTCGGAAACCAGACGCCGGCAAAATTGAGCGTCTGGTTTTCGGCCCGACAGCCGCGAGCCGAATTCAAAATTTTTTTTTTTTAATTTTTTTTACTCTTCGGGACATCCGACTTAATATTGCCATGATATTAAGTCGGAGGGTGCACAGAAAAGCAGTTTTGAAGGTTCAATATTTTTAATCGTCATTATGGGAATGGAGTCGATACAGTGTTTAGCTGGGTTCTTTTTTTTGATGATTGTTTGGATTTCCAGTGATGATACAGTTTCAAAGTTGGGCCAACTTAATGTTTGAGAGTTTTGTATTTTCTGGTCTTGTGAGTTGTTGGTGTTGAGATTGTTATTTATGAGGTTTTTTATTTTTTCATTAAAGAATTATGCGAGTTTGTTGCTTGTGATCTTAGATGTTGAAGATAACTGGCCTTCATTGAATGATTTGGTTAGGCTTTTTACGATAGTGAAAAGCATCTTTGGGTTATGTTGGTATTTGTTTATTTTATTTGAGTAGAAGTCTTTTTTTGTTTTGTTGATGAGTTTTTTGTATTCTGCTAGTTGTGTTCTTTATGCATTAAGTAGAGTGGTTGATTTATTGTTGTTCCTCCAGGTTTTCTCTTTTTTTCTGAGTTCACATTTGGCTGATCTGATGTTTTCATTGTACCATTGGTTCTGATGTTTTGGGTTTTTTATTGTTTTCTTTATCATGGGGTTTATCTTATCAGCTACTCTTTTAGTGATGGAGATCCAGGAAGAAGTTGTGTTCTCTGCATTTGATAGGTCTATGTTTGTTAGTTCTGTTTGTAAGTGTTTTTGAAGTGTTTTGATGTGAAAAGGTGGCCTGTATGAGAAGGATTAGGTGGGGTTTTTATTGTAGTAAATTTACGGTTTGAGTATAAATTTGTGTGGATTATATAGTGGTCCAACCAGGGTATCTTGGTGATCTTTGTTTGGTGGTTATTCCATATGTTAGTATTTATGAAGACGAGGTCAAGTGTGTGACCTACTTTTTGTGTTGAGCCATTGATGATTTGCCTAAGGCCTATTGATGAGAGCTCGTCAATGATTGAGGAACATGAAGGGGAGTGGGGGATGGTATCTATGTGTATGTTGAAGTCACCTAAGATGATTATGGGTTTGTTGATGTATATTTTTGTCAAGAAGAATTCAATAAATGGTGAGCAGTTCCGATCCAGATTATTGGGGGGCAGGATATCAGATAGATTTGTAGTTTTGGTGAGTCAAATAGTGCAATTTCCAGAGGGGTGTAGTTATTAGTTGGGAGTAATTTCATCTGTAGGTTTTTTTTGATGAGTAGCATTAGGCCTCCGCCTTTCTTTTTTGGTCTGGGAATTGAGAAGGTTTTGTAGAAAAGGTTGTTGATTTGGTTGATTAGTACTATGTCTGTGTTTTTTATCCATATTTCCGTGATTGCTATGAAGTCCGGCTTGTTATCTTGAAGAAAGTCATTGATGATGGGAATTTGATGATGATGGGAATTTGATGATGGCATACTGTACCACCCTTACCTCTTTAAACACATATCTACATCAAAGAGCCCAATTCAATTTACAAAATTATGAACACAGGTTTTTCCAATTTGGAAACAAGGCTGGCAAACTATTAGCATATGCAGTTTGAATAGCCAAAGGTAAATCTTACATTGAGAAAATAAAAACCTACGAGGACAGTTGGGCTACCCAACTTAAGGATATTTGCAATTCCTTCAAAGGTTTCTATGCTAAGCTCTATAGGGATGACAGGCTGGACACGCAGGATGACGATGAAGCTTTCTTTAAAAACTTGACTCTCCCTCGTATCTCCTTACAGCAATTAGAATATCTGAATAGTCCCATCCAAACACATGAGATCTTGAGCGCCATATCCAACAGCAAACTAGGTAAGGCACCAGGCCCAGAAGGCTTCCCCTTTGACTATTATAAACTCCTACAAGAAAAAGGTACAGTCCCCTTACAGGCCTTTTATCAAGGGGACTGTAACTTCACGGAAGCCCTCATTACAGTCCTCCCAAAACCTGGAAAAGATCCTACTCTTCTCGCCTCATACAGGCCAATCTCTTTACTAAATTGTGACTTAAAGCTTTTTGCTAAACTTCTAGCCAATAGGCTAAGCCTTGTGCTCCATACAATCATATCACCCCATCAAGTAGGCTTCCTTAAAGGAAGGACAGCTGGTTCACACATTATCAAAACTTATCACAGCTATGCAATATTCCGTAAAAATGGGGCTCCCGGCTTTAGTGGTTAGTTTTGACTCAGAAAAGGCGTTTTATAGGGTCTCTTGGCCTTATATGTTTTCCATTCTTGACAGATTTGGGTTTTTGGGAGACTTTGTTAGTAACATTGCTCTAATGTATAGCTCTCTTAAATCATATATTTTGGCTAATGGTGGCAGATCAGAACCATTTCTGGTGGGTTGTGGTGTGTGTCAGGGTTGCCGGCTTTCCCCCTTATTATATCTCCTTTCCATTGACCCGCTTCTCAGCAAATTAGCAGATGATTCTTCTATCTATGATGTTTTGAGTTGCTTTTTATCATAGTTTTCCTGTCGCCCTTGTGGGCTCTACTTCCTCTAGTGACATACATTCTCACTCCCCATCATACTTTTCAGACTTCTGGTGTTTTCATACAGACATCTCAAAGTGTTCTTTTCCTTACAAATAAATCATTCAGATAGTTTGGAAACAATTTTGTCCATTTCCTCTTAGTCATGAAAATCTATTTTCTCCTGTTTGTTTAAAAGGATCTTTTGTGGCTATCATGCTCCAAACCAAGCACTCCTGAGCAGCTGTTGGCTTTCTTGCATAGTTTAGTTTAATTTTTAGTGCCAGCAGTTGGGTTCCACTTTAGTTATGGTGAAGCCCATCCTGCCAGAATAGGCTCTTCCTTTCCCAAAATGTTCTCGAATCTAAAGCCCTCTTCCAAAAAGGGACATGAGGGTAAGGAAAAGGATCCCCAGGCCAGCCCTCTAGTTTTATTTGGACAGGCATAAGCAGGGTATTCCAGGTCTTCCCCCCTCTCCGGCCTTATTTTTGTAGATTCTGAGAAAAGGGAGATGGATGGTGGTAGCTGGGCAGCTGATCCTGAGGCCATTTCTGTTTTCAAAAAATGAGCATTGAGAGGATAGTGGGAAAGGGCTGGGGACCACGAGGACATTTCCTTTTTAAAGGGAGCATCAGGAGGATGGGAGCAAGGGGCTGAGAACCAGGGTCTCACTTTTTGGGAAATAAAAAGGCCATCAGGAGGGTAAGACCATATTTTTCTTTTTATGGAGGAAAGGAGCTTGGCTGGCTAGATTTAGTACTGCTTTTGCAGCGCCTAAATTTGTCCAGCCAAGTTAGGAGGCTAATGCTTGGAATCAGTGCTAGCCCCCTAACGTTCTGGTCCTGACCTAATACCAGCCCCAAGCCCACCCAAAATTTGTCAGGCTAAGTTTAGCTGAAATTTAGATAGATAGATTTTGCCGTGTAGGCTGTCCAATTTTCAAAAGTTTTGAATATTGACACCTACTTTTCTTTACATATTTCCACTTGCAGAAATGGCAACTAAAGTGTGATATATGTTTAAGAAAACAACAGCAATGAATAGCATTTGGCTTTTGGGAGCATCTTGAGGTCAGATCTGTAAAGGGCAATGGGTCTTTGCCACTGTGACACAGTAGGCAGGGGCAACTGGGCAGACTAAGTAGGTCAAGAGACCCTCATCTTCTGACAATCATGGTCTTTTCCCATAGACACATAATGGAGGGAAAAAGCCTTTGCGAACTCGCCTCTTTGTGCCTATCGGGGAAACGCTTAGTACATCTGGCCCTCTGTTACTAAGAAGTGTCAATTCTATTGGTTTTGGAAAGTTACAAATAAGTGAGAATGGAAAAAGTGTGTGGGGGGGTTTCTTTCCTTTTATGTTCGAGCTCAATGGTTTCCTCCAGTGAAAATCAACTGGAGACAAAGAAGTCTGGATGAATGAATACTTCAAGTACTGTTGATCCTTTGTTTGGGGAAGGGGGCAGTGGGGGAGGGAGAAATGATAGAGCCCTACATTTGTGCATTATTTGTCCCTATTTCCTTCTCCCAATATGAGAGCTCTCTCTGCAAAAGGTCTTGCACATTCACAAAAGCAAGATTTGGGAAGAGATCATGAAAAGCAACAAATAAATACAGCCTTGGGTAACTTTATATTTTTTTTCTGCTTGCAGAAATAAGATCTCAAGTGTGACATGCTTTCAAAAAACAAAAAAGTACTGAATAGGGTTTGGCAGTGAAGTGCACAGTGAGAGCGAGTCTGTGAAGGAAAAGGCTTTATTCAATTCCTTCTGTCAATAGCTTTGAACGTTATGTTATATTATATTAGTACTTACTTACCGTCTTCCGCAAACCAAGGCTTAACCTGTGAATATTTTATGTGATATTCGGAGAGCAAACATCTGCAGTATACAAAGAAACAGGTTGTTTCGACAAAAGTGGAGGAAAAAATAAATAAGGTAAATGGATTAATTGAGTCTACAGTAATAGGAGAAGAAATGTACCATAATGGAATTATTTTGCACCAGTTATATTATTAGGTTAGAGCAAAAGGCAGAACAGAGACTATGAAAGCAGAACCCTTTATTTTCCTCCAGCCATGTTGCCTCCTAATTTGGGGGGCAGATAATGGAGAGAAAAAGTCCAGCATTATGTCCACCATCTGTTCTTCCTTTTCCTGCCTTACTAAAGGCCTTATTCACGTATGTATGCTTGTTTCCCCGCAGACACAGAATGGGAGAAAAGCCTTAGTAATTCAGGAGCTAAACCTGCCCTAAGGTGTCCTTAGGGAAGCACTGTAATTAGCAGGGTAAGTGGAAGAGCGGCAGTCTGATTCATATTGAGAGCCTGGGACTTGGTACAGAGGAAATTGATTCAGCCATGCGTCACAAGTGACTGACACCTTCAGAGCAAACCCTGTGAATGAGCTTCGTTTGGCATGGATGCTATGTCTGACTGGTTCAGTATCGTTTCCCTTACTGAAAAGGAAAAGAAAAAAACAAAAAACACAGTGCCATGACCAATCCCAGTGCATGGAAGAATACAAAGTGCCAGCTACAGTGACATGAAACAAACTTCTTAATGTACTGAATTTTGGGCTCTGTCCCTTTGAAAATTAGGGTAATTCCTCCTTTAATGCTGCATTTGAACAGAGTTCGCAAAACCCAATTGTGATGAAATACTTCCATGTTGGGATAACAACTGTGATTCATACTTTAGAGGTTAAACAATTATACGATTTAAAATGTTTCTAAAAATCTGAAATGACTGGTCTCTGTGGAATTCAAGATCAATAAATGTGCTGAGATAAATCTTTAGTTGCCATAGCAAGATTGATCATGGCTAAACACCGTACTTACTTACAGGTTTCCCTAAGCAGTCATCTGATACACTGTAGATTTATTTCAGAAATACATGTTTGAAGTTCTAAAAATACCTAATCAATTCTGCAATCCCTTTGAAAACTAGGTCAGTAAAAAGTGCATGCACAGACATGCAGCTGCTATTTGGGTGGGTAACTTTCCCAGTGAAATAGCACAGATATGCGTATGCAAATAGTTGTGCCTGTGGACATGGAAGTACTAACCTCTTCCTGACTCTGCCCCAAGGAACGCCTCCATTCTCTGAGCATACAAATATGCATGTACTGGCACTAAAACTGCAGTTTTACATGAACAAAGAGCAGGCAATTTTCCAACAGCCCGTTTTCGTACATAAACCATTGTTTTGCCCATGGAAGTGCCTTTGAAAATTGTCTCCCTAATTGTAAAATGTTTGCTTTTACCGACATGACTAAAAACTTCCCAAACTGCAAACACATTTTGGTTTCCCAGGGGCAAAGAGTCTTGCAGATAGGGGAACTCTTGTTTTTTCCTTAATTTTTCTTGCCAGTGTGGAGTTAAGTATACATCTGTTAGATATATATTTTTTTTTATGAGCCTTCCCATCTGACCACCTTTTTGTATTAACAAACTTACGCAGGTTATGACAGGGCTGTCTGTCGCTTCGTGCCCCATTGTGATTTTACCATCTTAAACTGTATTATTGTTTCTTTGTTCTATAAGGCTGTTTTCTGGGAACTGTGTTTTCCTCCTCCAACATAACTGAGAAGAAATTTGTGTCGATTAGGTTTCGTTTTCCGGTACATTTGTATTTTTTGTTTATGTTCTGACTCATTGCTGCACCATACACAATTAATTTCTTGCTGTAACTGTTAAAATACAATATCTATGAAGTTTAAAAATAAAGGGGTGGATTTTAAAAGGCCTGCGCGCGTATCTTATAAAATCCAGCGTACTTTTGTTCGCACCTGGTGCGCGAACAAAAGTATGCGATCGCGTATTTTTTAAAGATCTAGCCCAAAGGTTCTATAAATACCATTTTCTCCATATTGAGAGTTGTCTGTAGAGCACAATATGAATATACCAAAGCCTCAGAGAGGACAATTTTTCAAGGTGTAAAAAGCGGTTTTTACCCGCATTAATCAGCCGTCTGATGTTTGCCTTCTTTCAATGCAGCTAAAAGCCGGTGCGCTGTTCCCCGAAGGCGTTCTGGTGGAAGAGGGTCATGTTTAGATGAAGGGAGGAGAATAACACATGTAGATTGCATTTTGAAACCCAAACATATTATTTTCCATGAAAAAGAACCCAGGGGAGAGAAAAAGCAGATGGAAATGTCGGCAGGTGCTTTTTTTCTACCCACAGCGAGTTCCAAAACAAAAAGCAGGCGTGTGCTTTCAGCTTCAAAAACGGGTGCAAAATAAGCGGGTTAAAAGCAACCGCACACTTTGTCCCAGTGCAGACAGGTTGAAAACTTCCCCCTGAAAGCAGAAGCCCGGTAAGAAAATGGCTCAACTGGTATATAACCAAATTTTGTAAGAATGCATTTTTTTTTCGCTACCTCCATGTCATTTTTAATTAAACCCATAAGATCATTCTTTGTTTAAAAGAATGTGAAGTTTATCTGTTGCAAAGTCAAAGTCCATGTAATTAATCAATTACCCAGTATACGTGATGTTTAGTTAATAAATTAAGTACATGAATAAATTTAACATGACTAAGTTATTTTTTTCTGAAAAACAGGTTATTTTTCCTATAGCTAACCTAAATGACCAGAACAAAACCAATTATACAATCAACATGTCCACTGTATTTTAATCAAGTAACATGATACCAGCCTGGCAAGGTGCCAGGCAGGTCCTCAGTGCGACATAAACAGAAAAACTACAGTAAGATCCACAGAAGTCGACACTCCAGTTTTTATTCGAAGGAGAGAAGATCCCAGAAGGAAAGACAGTCCAGGAGGAAATAATCACATTTTAAAGAAGCTTGCTCCAGTTTTTCCTCATGTGCACCTCTCTCCAATTCAGGCATGGCATGTTGCGATCCCCCCTGCTGCTGCGCTGCAGGAGGTCTCTTACCTTCCTCCAGAGGCCGCTCTGAAGCCAGGGCCTCGCCTGCGCATCATCCAGGACTTGCTCCAGGGCCTGAGAGGCCTAGCTGCTCCTGAGGCATGCCGGTGGCTTGCAGCCTCAGTGTTTGGACTTCCTGTTGGGCGACGCCCTTCCCTAGGGGCTGGCCCGCAGCTCTCTACCCTAGTTATAGGACCAGCGGTGGGCGGTCCTGGCAAGCTCCTCCCAGGGAGTTGCCTTCTACCTCCAGTACTTAAGGACTGTCTGTTCACTTGCACCGGGCCTTCGGATTGGGTTACACAGTTGCCTGTGGCCTCTCCCGATCCAGGTCCTCCGTGACTACGACTCCTGCTTGTCGTCAGCCTGCCTTGACTCAGGTCCGTGACTCCGACTCCTGCTTGTCTTCAGCCTGCCTTGACTCCGGTCCGTGACTCCGACTCCTGCTTGTCTTCAGCCTGCCTTGACTCCGGTCCGTGACTCTGACTCCTGCTTGTCTTCGGCCTTCGGATCAGGTCCTACAGTTGTCTGTATCCTTGCTGATCCAGGTCTTCCGTGATCATCATATGCTTTGATGGATCCCTGTCCAGTGTCTCTGCCTAGATGTTTGTTCCTGTGCCTGCCAGCCGTAAGGACTTCGGATGTGAGTATCCCAGCATTGGAGTTCCTGTTCGCCTGGGTCTTCCCCGCACCCTCCTTCTCAGCGTGGTCCGCGACCAGCCTTCCTGGGCTGTGTAGGGCGCGTCTGGGACAGGGTGGTCCGCGACTCAGTCCCACGGGTGGGCTGAGTAGGGCGCCCTGATGGACAGTGCCATGTTTCCGTCCAGCCTTGTCTACAGTGTCTGCTTCAGCCCTTGCCCGGATGTCTTCCTGTCTCTGCCTTGACCTGGTTCCTGAGCCTTCTGTCCTGTTGGGCCCTGGAGTGGCCAACAGGAGGGATTCGTCCCACGGGCTCTTGAGCTTCTGCCAGCCAAGGGGGCTTCGGATGTGAGTATCCCAGCATCGGAGTTCCTGCTCGCCTGGATCTTTCCTGTGTCTCGCTTCAGCCCTTGTCCTGATGTCTCCGTCTTGCTTCAGCCTGCTTCTGCCCCGTCTGATGTCTTCCGTTTAAGGACTCTGTCTGCCCTCGCCTCTGTCCGGCCTGCTGCCCATTGCCGTTCCCTGCGGCAGGTCCGAAAGGGCCGGGAACAGTCGGAGGACCGTTCATTAGTCAACTTCCCCGTGTTGGCTACCATGGGCATGCAGGTCCGGCTGAGGGTCGGACTCCCTGCTTCTGTTCCTGCCTGCCTGGCTCACCATGCCTGCTCAGCTCACCTCCCACGGTGTGGCCTTGGGCTCCTCCTGGGGTCCTGCCGTGGCCCAAGGGCTCACCACCTGCCCGAGACGACCGCGCCCGCGCGCGCTCGTAACATGGCATTATTGGGTAATGTTTCCCACGCCAAGTAGAATTTCAACCTTATTTGCCACAGATCTTACAGACAAAATGAACTCTGAATGACCTGAATTAGTGAAGGATCAAGTCACCCTGATAAAATCTATGCTTTTTTCACATTTTCAAGGCCAGGAACAACAATTACAGTTTTTAATATGCTTGGTGTGGCATAAGCTCCAAGAATAATTTTCAGCTGAGGCTGCAGTGGTTTTTGCCAGGTAGAATCCTAGAGGGATTTGCAAGTCTGCTATGCAATAACTTGGCTTCTCCTACAATTCCCAGCTCCTCTGCTACCAGCTTCCCTCTCATCCATTCCTGGGTTCTATCAAAATGCTGATTAAAAAATATAATAATAATAATAATATTTACAAATTTTTAGCACTTCTAGATGTGCATAGCACTGGCAATGGTGATAAGTATTAAAGTATAAGTCCCTGCCCCAAAGAGCTTACAATTTAAATGGGCAGCTGAGGCAATGGGAGATAAAGTGACTTGCCCAAGGCCACAAGGAATGTCAGTGGGAGAAGCAGGATTTGAATCCTTGGTATCCTGGGTCACAGCTCATTGTTCCAACCGTAGCCACTTGATATTACCCAGAAGTGGGTTAGAGAAGCAACAGAACAAGAATAAACAGTTCAAGAAGCATGCTTCTTGCCAAATTACACGTCTCCCATCCCTACTGGGCCTGTCAGCTCACCTCTCCCACCCTTGCAGTGCCTGATAATTCATTGCCTAGCAACAGGCAGCCTCATTCCATCCTGCCTGCAAAGACAGAAAGACTCTCTGGATTTGGATCTAGAGATTCCAGATGGGTAGGAGAGGAGCCCAGAATCTTCTTGGTGTGGGGGCCGGGATGATTTGGGTGCAGATAGGTCAAGCAGAGATCTTCATGATATTGGGCGGTAGGAAGGAAGGAATTGCCACTCCATGGGGAAGAGAGGAATTAGGATCGCGGCTCTGAGGAGAAACAGGAGGAGGCAGGGGTTCTCGCGTTAGCGCCTACTTTCAGCCAAGACTGAGCATCCTAAATCTAGGTGGCCAAACTGTGGTGAATTTTTAAACTGAAAATCTAGGGACTTAGGTTCAACTGAAAAGCTTCCAAAATCTAGGCAGGCAAAATATGGTCTCCTAGATGAAGCATTCTGTCTTTGTCTAAAAATTCACTAATTGCTAGTATAATGGGCATGCTAAACAAATTTTAGTGTACATGCTTAAGTTATTTTGTGTGCTTCTTAGTGGAGTAAACTTCCAGTAGTGCGTCTAATTGCAAAGTTAAATGTATAGTTTTTAGCACGTGCAAAATGATCTGATTTTGAAACACAAGGTACTTGCAAAATGCATATAAATGGAAAACTGATTATGTGCATTATTGCTGAAAATTTAAATTACACAAATTAATTTATAACACTCACCTAAAATGTCCCGGAGATGCTGCTTTTTTATGCTGCCAAATTTATGCACTTACAGGTACATTTTTAATCGCCATCATGCACAAATGCTGCAGATACACATGTGGCCAGGCCGTGCAGAAGTGCCGTGCTGGTATGTGCAGAAGTGCCGGCAGAGCCAAAAGGGGGCAGGCTGGGGGTGGATTCTGGGTGGACCGGGGCCAGGGCAGGAGCTGACCGGGACAGCACCATTAGATGCTTTCCTGGGGAAGCGCACCGGCAGCCGGCTGGCGTGCGGAACTTACTTCTCCTCCGAAGAGGAAGTAAGTACTGCAACAACAACAAAAAAGAATAGGTAGGGTAGGTTAAGGGGTCAGGAAGGAGAGGGAGAAAAGGGAGACAGAGTAGGTAGGGTGATAGGGAACTTCACTCCTAGCCCACTCCTTAATTGGAGTAGACTGGGAGGGAACTGGGAACAGGCTGATTGCGTTGCCACGGGTAGTTTTTTGAAATCACCCCCTCCATGCACGAGTTGTGACCCGAGTGCATGTGCACGCGCCGATACAAAATCGAGCATGCATGTGTGCGTGGGTATCATATTTTATAACATGTGCGTGGTGACACACACATGTTATAAAGTCAGCGCGTCCATGTGCGCACCTTTTTAAAATCTAGCTTATTATGAACTTATGCATGAATGTCTTTGTGGCTGAAACCCATATAAGTGCATATAAACATCTTATGTGCTGTTGCAGAATTACATTTGTGATATGGAAGTGGGGATATAGGAGGTAGTTACAGAAATAATGGGTTATATTAGATTCTCACAGCCAATGGATGAAAGGGTTTTTATTACAAGAGAACAATTTACAAAGAAACATGGAACCTGACTGCAGATAAAGACCATATGGCACATCCAGTCTGCCCATCTATATCTCTTGCTCAGCTGTTTGGTCTCTTCCTCTCCCTCAGAGATTCTCTGTACTTGTCCCATGTTCTCTTGAATTCTGATACTGTTCTTGTCTCTATCATGTCCACAGTGAGGCTGTTCCACACATACACCACCCTTTCTGTAATGAAATATTTGCTTATATTACTCCTGAGTCTGCCTCTTCTCTTCTCATTGTCATCCCATGACCCTTTGTTCCAGAGCCTCCTTTCCATTTTCATTGACCATTTGTTGCACGCCCTGTTTGCCTCCGGCCCGCGCAAGGGCCTGCTCACCTCTCTGGCTCCACTGCAGGTCCCAGATTGGCATCCCTGGAGGCGGCCGAGAGCTCCTGCAGGCCTCAATGTCCCGCAGCGGCAGTCACAGGGCCCTCCACTGCACACCAGGCCTCACGCCAGAGTTCGGCACCTTCCGTGGCGTTGGCCATGCCCCTACACGCGCGCATGCGGACCGCCTGGCCTCTTGTAGGGCCAGGGGCGGGTTCTAGTTACGTAGCGTGCCCTGATTGAAGGAACTACTTAAGGAAGTTCCTGCCTGCACTTCCTTGCCTTGGCAATTGGGTCAGCTTGTATGCTAGATTGTCACTGCGTTCTAAAACCTTGTTCTAGTTTCGTTCCAGTCTTGTTCCAGCCTTGTTCCAGGATCCTACTGTTCCAGCCTTGTTCCTGCATCCTACTGTTCCAGCGTCCTTCTGTTCCTCTGTTCGTCTGTCTCCCCAGCTGGTACCTCTGGACTGTCTCAATGGTACTGACCTCGGTTTGTTCCTTGACTACTCTGCCTGCTGCCTGCCTTCTGACCTCTGCCTGCCTGTGACCCTGTCTGACCTCCAGAACCTGACCTCTGCCTGATTGACCACTCCTCGGACTGGCCTTCGGATTTGACCTCTGTCTGATTGACCACGTCCTGATTCTGGTTCTGTCCCTTGCCTTGCATTCGCCTACGCTGTTCTGCTCTTCCTTGCTCTATCTGACCTCCAGTCTTGAACCCGATCACGCTCCTCTCCTGTCTGTGGGCATGCCTATCTACCGTCTCTCCAGGAGATCCTGCGAGGCCCACCTAAGTCCGGGGGGACCCCATGCTTCCAGTGGTGAAGCTCATCCTATCCTCTGTCTCCTCCAGTGCTCCACCCCCTGGGGGCAGGTGCTTCCTGGTCCCTACCAGGGAGCCATTCTCCACTGCTCCAGGTCAAGGGTCCACCCCCGAGTGCAACACCATTTTAAAAGCAACCCTTATTAGCAACCCTCAGGACCTACTCTATTCCATTTATATTCTTTTGAAAGTATGGCCACCAGGACTGTACACAGTACTCCAAATGAGGTTTTGCCAAAGACTTAAATAGAGGCAATATCATTTCCCCTTTTCTGCTGGCTATTTCTCTACCTATGCACTCAGACATTCTTCTGGCTTTTGCTGTCACATTTTCTACTTGTTTGACCAACTTAAGATCATAAGATATGGTTGCCTGTTGCAGATACTAAAATCTACAGTAGAGTAGACACACCTGATGGAGTAAAGAAAATGAAAACTGATTTAAGAAAGCTTGAAGAGTGGTCGAAGATTTGGCAGCTGAGATTCGATGTCAAGAATTACAGAATCATGCATTTAGGATGCAGTAAGCCGAAAGAGCTGTATACAATAGAGGGGTGAAAGATTGATGTGGCAGCGAAGTAATGTAAGACGTCAATAGCTAAAGCCAAAAGGATACTGAGCTGTATAGAAAGAGGAATAACCAGTAAGAAAAAGGAAGCAATAATGCCCTTGTACAAGTCCTTGGTGAAGCCTCACATGGTGTAGTGTGTTCAGCGTAGTGTGTTCGTTTCCCACGGTTCTGAATGCTTTTTTTTTTTGGCTGTCCCGAGCCGAAAAAAAAAACCCACCTGACCCTTTAAATCAAATTATTTAGAATCCCCCACTCTCCCAACCCCCCAAAAACTTTTCTAAAGTACCTGGTGGTCCAGCAGGGGTCCTGGGAGCAATCACCCGCTCTCGGGCTATCAGCTGCCAGTAAACAAAATGGCACCGATGGCCCTTTGCCCTTACCATGTGACAGGGGCTATCAGGCCATCCATTGCTCCTACCATGTGATAGGGGCCGGCCAATGGCACTGATAACCCCTGTCACATGGTAAGAGCAAAGAGCCATCGGCACCATTTTGATTAGTGGCAGCCGACGGCCCGAGAGCGGGAGATCACTCCCGGGACCACCACTGGACCACCAGGTACTTTAGGAAAGTTTTGGGGGGTCGGGAGGGTGAGAGATTCTAAATAATGAGATTTAAAGGGTCAGGGTGGGTTTGGGGGTTGTTTTTCTGTGTGCCCTTTCTTCCTGCCCCCCCCCCCCCCAAAATGATAAGAAAACCACATGAAAATTTCGTGGTGTTTTCCTATCGCTTTCAGGGACACCCCAATACCTGACAGATGAGAAAATATTGTACGATATTTTCATCCGTCAGAAAAACGATTCACATCCCTAGTCTATACCAGAAGGCTTATGAGGAGAGGCTGAAGGAACTAAATATGTATACCCTGGAGGAGAAGAGGTATAGGGGAGATAGGATACAGGCTTTCAGATACCTAAAAGGAATTAAAGATGTGCAAACTTCAAACCTTTTCTATTGGAAAGGAAACTGAAGAACTAGGGGGTCAAAAAATGAAATTCCAGGAGGGACGATTCAGAACCAACATCAGAAAATATTTCTTCATGGAACGGGTGGTGGATGCCTAGAATGTCCTCCCAGAAGAGATGGTAAAGATGAAAACAGTAAATGACTTCAAAAGTGCAATGGGTAGACAATGCTGATCCCTTAATACTAGATGTTGGAAATGAAGAAAGAGGAGCATGAAAGTAACCTGCATGGAATGGCAGTTATTACCATGAGCAACTTGCCAGGCAGACTGGATGGACCAATTGGTCTTTATCTGCCATCTTTATTATGTTACTATGTAAGCAGTTTTAGGGCCATGGAATGTACAGACATTTTGATCAGTCATGTAGAAACACACATTTAAATGTGTGTTTCTACATGTGTGAGGTGAAAGAAGCTATTTTAGCCAAAAAAAAATCCTTCAAAAATTGGAAGAAGGATCCATCTGAAAAAAATAGAATAAAACATAAGCATTGTCAAGTTAAGTGTAATACATTGATAAGACGGGCGAAGAGAATTTGAAATGAAGTTGGCCATAGAGGCAAAAATTCATAATAAAAACTTTTTAAAATATATCCAAAACAAGAAACCTGTGAGGGAGTCGGTTGGACCATTAGATGACTGAGGGGTTAAAGGGGCTCTTAGGGAAGATAAGGCCATTGCAGAAAGACTAAATGCATTCTTTGCTTCCGTGTTTACTAATGAGGATGTTGGGGACATACCAATTCCGGAGATGGTTTTCAGAGGTGATGAGTCAGACGAACTGAACAAAATCACTGTGAACCTGGAAGATGTAGTAGGCCAGATTGACAAACTAAAGAGTAGCAAATCACCTGGACCGGATGGTATGCATCCTAGGGTACTGAAGGAACTAAATAATGAAATTTCTGATCTATTAGTTAAAATTTGTAATCTATCATTAAAATCATCCATTGTACCTGAAGACTGGAGGGTGACCAATGTAACCACAATATTTAAAAAAGGCTCCGGGATGATCCGGGTAACTATAGACCAGTGAGCCTGACTTCAGTGCCAGGAAAAATACTGGAAACTATTCTCAAGATCAAAATCGTAGAGCATATAGAAAGACATGGTTTAATGGAACACAGTCAACATGGATTTACCCAAGGGAAGTCTTGCCTAACAAATCTGCTTCATTTTTTTTGAAGGGGTTAATAAACAGGTGGATAAAGGTGAACCGGTAGATGTAGTATATTTGGATTTTCAGAAGGCATTTGACAAAGTCCCTCATGAGAGGCTTCTAAGAAAACTAAAAAGTCATGGAATAGGAGGCGATGTCCTTTTGTGGATTACAAACTGGTTAAAAGACAGGAAACAGAGAGTAGGATTAAATGGTCAATTTTCTCAGTGGAAAAGGGTAAACAGTGGAGTGCCTCAGGGATCTGTTCTTGGACCGGTGCTTTTCAATATATATATATATAAATGATCTGGAAAGGAATACAACAAGTAAGGTTATCAAATTTGTGGACGATACAAAATTATTCAGAGTTGTTAAATCACAAGCGGATTGTGATACATTACAGGAGGATCTTGCAAGACTGGAAGATTGGGTATCCAAATGGCAGATGAAATGTAATGTGGACAAGTGCAAGGTGTTACATATAGGGAAAAATAACCCTTGCTGTAGTTACACAATGTTAGGTTCCATGTTAGGAGCTACCACCCAGGAAAAAGATCTAGGCATCATAGTGGATAATACTTTAAAATCATCGGCTCAGTGTGCCTGCAGCAGTCAAAAAAGCAAACAGAATGTTAGGAATTATTAGGAAGGGAATGGTTAATAAAACGTAAAATGTCATAATGACTCTATATCGCTCCATGGTGAGACCGCACCTTGAATACTGTGTACAATTCTGGTCGCCGCATCTCAAAAAATATATAGTTGCGATGGAGAAGGTACAGAGAAGTGCAACCAAAATGATAAAGGGGATGGAACAGCTCCCCTATGAGGAAAGGCTGAAGAGGTTAGGGCTGTTCAGCTTGGAGAAGAGACGGCTGAGGAGGGATATGATAGAGGTCTTTAAGATCATGAGAGGTCTTCAACTAGTAGATGTGAATTGGTTATTTACCCTTTCGAATAATAGAAGGACTAGGGGGCATTCCATGAAGTAAGCAAGTAGCACATTTAAGACTAATCGGAGAAAATTCTTTTTCACTCAACGCACAATAAAGTGCTGGAATTTGTTGCCAGAAGATGTGGTTAGTGTAGTTGTTGTAGCTGGGTTCAAAAAAGGTTTGGATAAGTTCTTGGAGGAAAAGTCCATTAACGGCTATTAATCAAGTTTACTTAGGGAATACCCACTGCTATTAATTCATCAGTAGCATGGGATCTTCTTAGTGTTTGGGTAATTGCCAGGTTCTTGTGGCCTGGTTTGGCCTCTTTTGGGAACAGGATGCTGGGCTTGATGGACCCTTGGTCTGACCCAGCATGGCAATTTCTTATGTTCTTATGTTCAAATATATATATATATCTGATTGATCTTATTAACCCTAGAATTTTCTTACATTTCTCAGAGTGATAATGTGGATCGCATTAACAGTAATGACGCATGGAAAGATACTTTTGGAAGAAAGCACCATAACAATGAAAGTGTGATGAATATGGATCAGGTAAAACAAATGAATATTATTGTTCACTTTATGTTGACAGTGGGGTTGATAGTCAAAAGATTTCTGTGGTTAAAAAAATGTACAAATCCAGTAGGATAAAAATTCTCCCCTGCCTATCCCTGTTGCAGCTAAAACCAATTCAGACAAAATCACTTTGCAGAGAGATTTAGCCAGACAAAAAAAGAGGCAGCTCACAGCTAGCCCAGAGCAAGGTTTTCAAATTTAGCTGTAATGTTCAGCACTATCCAGTTTATTTGTCCACCTAAGTGCAACCACACAAATGCTATCCTAACTATAACCACCCTTGATTTTTGCAGTTATATTTACCTGTATATTCAGTTGCAGCGTTAGCCAGTTAGCCAAGGCTGAATACCTGGGTGTAAGTTTATTTATTTATTTATTTATTTAAGGTTTTTATATACCGGCAATCATGAGGGCATATCTTGCTGGTTTACATGAAACGGGGTGCATTAAATACATCAAACTAAAACTGTGGTGATCGAAGGAAACAGTTACAATTAACAAGGGTCACAGAACTTGGAGAAGGAAGAGATAGGAAAGAATAACTGGTTAGACAAAATACAAATTAAATTAATTAAATACTATGTACAAATGGTATTGTTAATGGTTGAATGTTTTGGGGAGTCCTTGGATTGAGTCCTTGGATTGTGTCATTAGATTGTGTCTGGGAAAGCTTGCTTGAATAACCAAGTCTTAAGTCCTTTCCTAAAAGTTAGGAGGCATGGTTCTAGTCTGAGATCTGTAGGAATGGAATTCCATAGAGAAGGGCCAGCTGTGGAGGTGGCCCGATCTCTGAGGGTAATGTGTCTGGTCGTTTTCGTGGGAGGAACTTGGAGGGCGCCTCTGTAAACTTCTCTGGTAGGTCTTGTCGAATTGTATGCTTGGAGGGGGATTTGAAGATCGAGGGAGATGCGTTGATGTATAGTTTTGAAGATGACACACATGGCTTTATACATGATACGGAAGTATACGGGTAGCCAATGTAGCTCTTTCAGGATGGGAGTTATGTGGTCTCTCTTTTTTGCGCCTGTTAGTAGTCGGGCTGCTGAATTTTGAACCATCTGTAATGGTTTGGAATAGGATGAGGGCAGACCTAGCAATAGGGAATTGCAATAGTCTAATTTTGAGAAGATGACTGCTTGGATGATCGTTCTGAAGTCTTGAGCATGGAAGAGAGGTCTTATCCTTTTCAGGACATGGAGTTTATAGAAACAGTCTTTGGTTGTTTTGTTATGTGCTTTGAAGTTTAGCCGGTTGTCTATTATCACTCCTAAGTCTCTAACTTGTGAGGTAGGTAGGTTGGTAGGAAGAGAAGAGTTAGAGCTATTGTTCTCAGGAGAGATGAGTAGGATTTCTGTCTTGGAGGAGTTTAAGATGAGGTGAAGGCTGTTGAGTAGTTGTTTGATTTTCAGGTGGCATGATTCCCAGAAGTCAAGAGTTTTAGAGTATGTGTCTTTGATGGGGATGATGATTTGAATATCATCTGCGTATAGGAAATACTTTAGATTGAGGTCGGTGAGAAGTTGGCAGAGAGGAAGAAGGTAAATATTGAAAAGAGTCGGAGATAATGAAGAACCTTGCGGGACTCCTATGACGGCGTCAAATCTTGAAGATTCCTTGTTTTGGAGTCTAACTTTGTAGCCTCTGTTGTTGAGGAAGGTTTTGAACCAGGATAGGACAGTGCCGCTGATTCCTATGGACGACAGCTGGTTTAGGAGGATGGCGTGGTTGACCGTGTCAAACGCTGCGGATAGGTCTAATAAGATCAATAGGAAAGAGTTTCCTTTGTCGAGGCCCAATAAGATAAGGTCTGTCAACGAGGTGAGGAGGGATTCTGTGCCTCGATTTTTTCGGAAGCCGTGTTGTGGGGTGAAGAGAAGATTGTTGTCTTCGATGAAATCTGAAAGTTGAGAGTTCACTAGTTTTTCCATGATCTTGGCAATGAATGGGAGGTTAGCGATGGGGCGGAAGTTGTTGGGGTCCTTCGGGTCAAGGTTAGGTTTCTTTAGGAGCGGTGAGATTGAGGCCATTTTGAGATCATCTGGGAAGGTTCCTTGGGCTAGGGAGCAATTGATGATATTTGTCAATGATGTGGCTATTGTGTCTGGAATAGATAGAAGTAGTTTGGAGGGGATGTGGTCTGCAGGATGAGACGAGGGTTTCATTCTTTTCAGGATGGCTTGTATCTCAATGGAAGAGACGGGTTCAAAGGTGTTTAAGCTGACGGTTTGGTTAAATTCACCTCTCAGCAGATCTTTGAAGACCTACCCCTATGTTCATATAAGTGTTAGAAAAATGTAGGATTTCTGTTACTGTTAATATACATATTGCTGGAATTTTTTACATTGTAGGTGACGGGGCAGTGTTATTTGTATCCAATCTCAAATAAAAATCAATGTTTTATCTATAGGCAGAACGGTTATCCATGATGCAAGACTAGGAAAATATTTGAGGAGGAAGGAAAAGAAAACCAATGAGAACATTCTTTTTCACTTTAAAACCTTTTTCTTAGCTTTTAGGCTTTTTATACCTAATGCTAATATGAAAAGGAAATGCTGTGGGCTGGCTCTGTGGCTCAGACTGCAGTGTGTTCAGCGCTGCAGTATGGGGGGGGGGGGGGATCCAGATGTGGACCTCTTGTCCAATTGGGCAGCTCAAGCCTGGGTGTGTCAAGGAGGTGGCATGCTCAGTCCTGAGGAAGGAGGAGAAGATGACTGCTGCTGCCACCAAAGTTACATCGGCCGGCCAACCAGTGGCACGGAGGGTGTACTTCAGAGGAGATGCTTGTTTAGCCATTGGCCTTGGTAAGGGGTTCCTATGCCATTCAGGCAAAGGCCTTTGGGGAAGGATAGAGATGAAAAGATTGCTGAGGGTACAAAAGGTACAATGTTTAAAAAAGAAAGCAAAATTGGTTGCCAGTATTGCTGCATTGAAACAGCACATCTAATGCTAGCAAAGATAGAATTAGAGGATTCCGTTGATGGAGAAATAAAAGACACTGAGCTCCTCCATTTTTGTTTTATTTGTATTTTGTGCCAGAGAAGACTGTAATGTGCAAAGTTTTTGAAAGCTTCTCCCTCCCACTTGGTCATTCCCACCATTCTGAATTAAGTAAACAAAGATAGTAATCTGCTGTCTTTCATCACAAACTCATACATGTTTCACACACTCATGGATAAATAAAGAGTAGACCTAGGAAATGGTATTTTTGCAAATAAGAGGAATGACTAATGATTCTGAAAATAGAAAAACCTAATAACTAAAAAATATTAAGCTATAAAAGTAAAGAGACCTTGGAAGAAGATACAAAAAGGAAGCAATAATGTTAAGAAAGATGATATGTTAAAGAGTTTAGCTTTATATTTCTCAGCTTAGGAATCAAATGGCATCTGTTAAGGTATTTCATTTCTTCAGAAAAGAGAGCCTTTGGAAAGTGGCTATATAACATCATATATATTTTTAAGAAAAATTTGAGGAGGACTATGCATTAGAGATGTGAATCGTGTGCCCGATCGTCTTAACGATCGGGTTCGGCTAGAGGGGAAAAAATCTGATCGTGGGTGATGTGAATCGGAATTGGTTCCGATTCACATCGTTATTTTTTTTGTAATGAGGCCCGACCCTTTAAAATTAACCCCTTACCTTCCCCCATCCTCCCGAACCCCCCAAAAACTTTTTACGATTACCTGGTGGTCCAGTGGGGGCACGGGGACCGATCTCCCTCTCTCGGGCCATCTGTGCTATTTTGGCTGCCACTCAAAAATGGCGCCGATGGCCCGATAAAAAAAAAAACCCACCCTCCCGAGCCCCCCCAAAACATACCTGGTGGTCTAGTAGTGGTCCCGGGAGCGATCTCCCGTTCTCAGGCCATCGGCTGCCACTCATAAAGATGGCGCAGATGGCCCTTTGCCCTTACCATATGACAGGGTATCCGTGTCATTGGCCGGCTCCTGTCACATGGTAGGAGCACTGGATGGCCGGTGCCATCTTTAAAGATGGCGGCGGCCATCTTTATGAAGGTGGCGGCCATCTTTAAAGATGGCGCCGGCCAGCCAGTGCTCCTACCATGTGACAGAGGCTGGCCAATGGCACGGATACCCTGTCATGTGGTAAGGGCAAAGGGCCATCGGCGCCATCTTTGAGTGGCAGCCGACGGCCTGAGAACGGGAGATCGCTCCCGGGACCACCACTAGACCACCAGGTATGTTTTGGGGGGATCGGGAGGGTGGGAGAAGCTAAGGGGTCGTTTTTAAAGGGTTGGGTGGGTTTTTTTTTTTATCGGGCGATCGGCACCATTTTTGAGTGGTAGCCAAAATGGCGCCGATGGACCGAGAGCGGGAGATCGGTCCCCGCGCCCCCACTGGACCACCAGGTACTCATAAAAGGTTTTGGGGGAGTTCGGGAGGGTGGGGGAAGGTAAGGGATTCATTTTATAGGGTTGGGGTGGGTTTAGGGGGTTTTTTTTGGTGTGCTGGTTTTCCCCGCCCTCCCCCCTCCCCCGATTTATGATTTTTCATGATAAATCGGGGGAATTTCTATTGTATTGCGACAACGATTTTTGATTATTTAAAATATATCTGACGATTGTTTTAAATCGTCAAAAAACGATTCACATCCCTACTATGCATAGGGAAAAACTCGTAAATACCCTGGAAAAGACATGACCAATTTCCAGTCTGAACACACAAATTATATATCTTATTGAACATATAAAACTACTGATTACTCGAAGGCCAACAGGATACTTGGGATCAGATTGCATTTTGGAGCAAAATTAGGCCATAAAAGTGTAAAACGCCTACAGGTCAGTTTGCTCCCACAGTTCTGAAATATCACATCTGTTACCCAAGGATTTAATTTCCTGAAAACTCATAAAAATTAAAAAAAAAAAAAGTAATATAAGCAAAAACTTGTGTAAAAAGCACTATTCAACTTTTGAGCCAGTATTTCAATTTAACATTTCTAATACATTAGCAAAATGGTAGAACACTAGGTGGCCGTTATTAATAATAAATTTAGGCCCAGATTTATCAATCTGCAATAAATATTGCATGTGATAGGAAAAGGGGTGTGTTGTCTTAGTGCTTCACATAGGTATTATGGCAAAGTGTGTTAACACCTCCATAATTGGGGACAGAGAGAGCAAGCGAGAGAGCGAGAGAGAAGCTAAAGGTGGTAATACAGTAAGCAGCTATTTATGCAACTATAGGAGGCCCACCCATAACTCGAGGTGAGGTTTTGGTAGTAGTGCAGGAGATAGGGGCTACTTTTACATGCAGAGTGAGACATACGAACAGCACTCTTGTGAAGATTTAATGTCCTTCGGAGTGAGGAAAATCTCACAACGATGAGATTTGGACAATGTTCTCTCAACCTAGCTTGATGTTACCTTGGTAGCGAGTCCATTAAGCTAGGCTGAGAGAACATTGTCCAAATCTCATCGCTATGTGAGTTTCCTCACTCCAAAGGTCATCAAATCTTCACAAGAGTGCACTGTTCTGTTTGTATGTCTCACTCTGCATGTAAACGTAGCCCCTAACCACCCTACACTACTACCTAAACCTCACCTCAAGTTACTAGGTGGGCCTCCTCTAGTAGCATAAATAGCTGCTTACTATATTACCAGCCTTAGCTGCTCTCCCTCTCTCTCTCCAAAACTAAATTTATTTTAAAAAATTGCATTATGGGTAGTTGGCTATTGAAGCCAACCCACTTTTACAGAAATCTCTCCCCTTTTAAGAATTTGCAATAAACCATGTGTTATAGTGCTTAACGCATGCAAAAATGTTATCATGAAAGTTGATAAATGACCCTGTAAATTAGGAGGCAATTTTTAGCCATACTTACTGATCTTAAATTTTGGGCACTTATTCATTTAGCTTGATTTAGGTACCTAAGGGGGTCATTCATCAAATCGCGTTAGGGTGTTATTGCGGGCAATCAGTACAATCAAGCTAGTTAGAGAGAACATGATACAAATCTACTTTTTTTTCACCTTTCATCACTCCAAATCACATTAAGTCTTCACTGATGGTAACTGTACTGTTCATACATATGACTATGCATGTAAAATAGTCCCCCAGAACCCACACCCACAAACCTTACCCCGAGTTACTAGTGCCCCCCTTACAGTGGTATTAATAGTAAACTATTATATGAGCCTCTAAAGAGGTTCTCTCTCTCTCTCTCTCTCTCTCTCTCTCTCTCTCTCTCTCTCTCTCTCTCTCATGATACATTTAACACATGTTGTGGTAAAATATCTATATGATGCAATATCTCAAAAATTACCCTAACCATGCCCCTTTTTTATCACAGGCGCTATTCTCATAAATTTTATAGCAAAATGATGAATCTAGGCCTTAATTAGGTGCCTAGTGTTGAAATAAGTGCTAATCTCCTAATATTTTCCCTACTTTAACTCTGCCCCCTTAGTCACCCACATTTTTAGATCCTAAATTTAAGAGCCTACTGAAAATAGGAGCCTAAATTTAGGAAAGCAGCACTTGTAAAATTTCAAAAAGGCCAATTTCAGGACCTAACTTCAAAGGTTATGGGCCTTAACCTTTTGAAAATTGGATGATAACTTTTCAGCCAAAAATTAATCTAAATTTAGGCTCCTAATATTTAAGAGGCCAATTTTCAAAGGGGTAGATTTTGAAAGGTATGAACGCGGCGATTTTATAACATGCACGTGCCAGCGTGCACATGTTATAAAATCGTATGTGCACATGGCACACGCAAGGGGAGGAACATTAATGCCAATTTCCCGCAGCGACGCATCCTGGCTTTCCCTAGTTCCCTCCCAGTCTGCTCCAATTAAGGAGTGAACTGGGAGGGAACTTCCCTACGCACTACCCTAACCTCCCTTCCCCTTCCCCTCTCCTCCCCAACCCATAAATCCAATTTTTTTTTGTGTTACCTTTGTTGAGCAACATACTTCAGCGCCCGAGCTGAAGTAAGTTGCATGCACCGACACCTGGCCGACGCGTGAGGCTCCGGGACATCGAACAATGGTGCTGTCTCGGCCCTCCCCCGCCCCAATCAAGCCCCACCCCCCTGGCCCGCCCCTTCCAAGAGGCCCAGCACTTGAGCGCATACCTGCCTTTACTCACGTGGCCAGGCCTCTTGGAAGATTCGCCCGGCACGCATAAGGCCTTGCCACACGCGTAAAGGCCAGAATTTACACATGCCGGGCATGTAAAATCTTCCTGTAAGGGTTTAGGCTCCTTACTTTTGGTTTCAGGAGCTTAAATTTGTCCCTGTAGGGGTGGCTCAAGGCAATCTGCTGCCTGAGCATTGGATGAGGTGGAGCCTCCTGCCCATCCCACCCCACCCCAGCACCCAAAAGGGATACAACTCACAAAGTTTATTTATTTATCCTTGGCTTTATTAAGCCACTTGTCCCCAAGAGCTTTAGGTGAATACATAACATGAAACAAATTGGAAATTTATAGAAAATATGAAACCCCACCCTGGTGTGCCTGTCCTGCATGGGTGGGGGTCACAAGCTTATTTGTAGCCTCTTCAGGGCAGGGACCTAGGCTAGAGGAAGACGCGGTCACTTTTCTCCCCAAGGAGTGGGTCCTTTGTTGGATGGGGGGAAAGTTACCTTTCAAGGCCCCAAGTGCTAAGGGTGTCTCTGGTAGCTCTGTGTACCCCTGGGGAAGGAGTATCCCATAATTTATTTATGTATTTATTTACGACATTTCTATATCATCTTTAACAATATAAAATTGACAAAATGGTTTACAATGATATTAAAACAAATTAAATCATAAAAACAAACTAAAATATAAACTAAAATAAACTAAACTAAGAAAAATAAAATAAATACATTTAAATAGAATCAAATAAAATAAATAAGAAAGTTCACACTGAGGATCCATGGTGCAAGACCCGCTCCAGCCACCAAGGTGATGTGCAAAATCAAAGTTTATTTGCAGATAATAATTGTGCAGGGGCACAGTTCACTCTGCATAAGCTCCATAGATAAGGTTAACTTGATTACAGTTCCTTCTCTCAATCTGTGCAAGTTGTTTCCTCACAGGGACCCCAGTTATCTCCACCCTCCAGGATGTGGGAGAGTGAAGACTTTAGGTAGAGCAAGTTCCCCTTTTTAGGTGACAGGGATCTGCTCCACCCCTTGATGAAAATAGGCAAAACAGTCTTGGCACAGAGAGCTGCAAATCCTTTCTCCCCAAGGGCGAAGACTCCTGTGTGGTGTCTTTAGTGTTCTCAACTAATTTGTTACCCTCTTGGTGCTTGGATCCCTTAATGGGGATGTTCCCTTCAGCAAGGAAAGGGCAGCAAAACACTTTGGGCTGGATTTTAAAAGGGTTACACGCTTAAGTTAAGCGCGTAACCCTTAACCCCCCCCCCCGTGCGCGCCGAGCCTATTTTGCGTAGGCTTGACGGCACGTGCAAGCCCCGGGACACGAGTAGGTTCTGGGGCTTTGCTGGGGGGGGCGTGTTGGTGGGCGTGTTGGGGGCAGCGCGACGTTTGGGGCGTTCCGGGGGGGTGTTCCGGGGGGGCGTGGTGCCAGCCCAGGGGCGTTCCGGGGGCATGACCAAGGCCTCCGGACCAGCCCCCAGGACGGGTGATGGCATGGCAGCGGGCCCATGAGCAGGCGTAACTTGTGCAATAAAGGTGGGGGGGGGGGTTAGATAGGGCCGGGAAGGTGGGTTATGTAGGGGAAGGGAGGGGAAGGTGCGGGGGGGTGGAAGGAAAGTTCCTTCCGAGGCCGCTCTGATTTCGGAGCGGCCTCGGAGGGAACGGGCAGCGCGCGCAAGGCTCGGCGTGCGTAAGTTGCACAAATGTGCACCCCCTTGCGCGCGCCGACCCCGGATTTTATAAGATACGCGCGGCTACGTGCACGGCCTGGTGCGCGAACAAAAGTACGCGTGTGCGCTGTTTTTTAAAATGTACCCCTTTCTCTTGAGTCCCAAAAACAAAGTCTCTTCCCTTGTAAAACAATTTAACAACGGAGGATCCTGGCACTGGTCACCACCTCCTCCGACCTCATCGAGGAATAGAGGGGCAGGTCTTCCTTAACCTGGGCAGCCCCCAAAACATCCCCAAGCCTTGAGTCCAGGTGGTGCAGCAGATTTCACCAAGCCTCCTACCAAGAAAAGGTAAAACCCTGAACATATACCCAGAGGGATATCCCAACCAGCTAGTGAGTAGACTGGATGAAAATCCTCCCGACCCTGGTCAGATTCCTCAGGCTGGATTAGCCTGCGTCCTCTGACTGTAGGCGGATTTTAAAACATTCTTGCATGAGGGGAAGAAACAGTTTTTCTAATTAGCCCACAGTTTCTCCAGTTGATATTGAGGTCTTTAGGACCCCTCTGGTTCTTCATCCTGCAAACTCCCCCACGTCACCCTGAACCCTCACACTGTGCTGAAAGCAATAAAACTCGAGATCTCCAGACTTGTTCCTCATCAGGACCAGCTGCACAGTTACGTGGGTAACACGCCGACGTGCGTCATGGTCAGCATATGTCTTGGCCCTGCCCCTGAATGCCCATGCCCCACTCCTTTTCCACACCCTTATCCTTTACATGCCCAAGTATGTACGCGCTTGCTTCGCAGCTTCTTAAAATTTGTGGGGGAGTGCAACTGGAGGGATTTCCTCCTGCTGGAGGGAACTACAGCCAGAGGGACTGCTCAGAGCCTATTTAAAACATCTGAAACTTTTTCTCCATGGAGCGAGTTGAGCCACACCCCCTATGATGTCATCAGACCAGGTTTGGAACTGGTTAAAAGCAGGGGAGCGTGAGAGGTCGCTTGGGAGTGCAACTGGAGGGATTTCCTCCTGCTGGAGGCAACTACTGCCAGAGGGACTGCTCAGAGCCTGTTTAAAACATCTGAAATGTTTTCTCCACGGAGCGAGTTTATTTATTTATTTTATTTATTTAGTGATTTTTATATACCGCGGCACGTAAAGATATACATCACCTCGGTTTACAGTAAACAATAAATTAGCAACAGGCTTTACAGGAAGTAAACAAATGACAGCAACAGGCTTTACATAAATAACGGATTTCAGGAGTGCCTAATATAACTCCTTTAACTATTAAGAACAAATGCATATTCTAATTCAATAACGAAGCAGGAGAGATAATAAGCAATTAACATCGGACCAGGTTTGGAACTGATTAAAAGCAGGGGGCTGCGGTGCACAGCCGCAGGCGTGCGCCTAAGGGGCGCGTTCCTTGCTGCCTCCAATTAATATCGTAGATAATTTCTTGAAGATACATGGGCAGGAAAAAGAAAATTAAGGTATTTCCCTCGGTTCCAACCCCTGGGGCAGTTAGGGGGCCTATGGACAGTCATATAATATGTAGAATGAATGATGTTAGGTAAATTCTAACCCAGATGTATCTTTTTCCTTGGGCTCAATACAGAGTCACGGCTACCATTCATCACCTCGGAGTCAAGACTCTAGATCTGATAAAGATTTAAATGTTTTATGTGTTTCCTTAACTGATTCAATTCCTCAAAATAAGGAAATGGTTGCTGTAGTGGGAGGCTTGGATACGTCTCCACCTGCAGCCATCTCCGATGGAATAATGGAAGCTTCTAATTTAGAAATACCTGATTTAAATAATGTGACCCTGCTTGATGTTTGGAAGTCAGTAAATAGTATGCAAAAATTATTAGCTCAGGCTATGACTCAATTTGGTTCTTTTAATAATGAGACAAAAAAATTCACTTCAAGATCATGAAACTCGATTAACTAGTTTGGAAAGTAATCATATGGCTGTAAATTTACAAGTTTCAAATTCACAAGCAGCAAAAACAGCATTTGTTAAGGATAGTTTGGTAATGTCAAGACAGCTAGAGAGTTTAGAAAATGTAATTAGATCTAAAAATCTTCGTTTTTTAAACTTTCCAATTACCAGACTATTGTCAGCAACAGAGTTGATACGTAAATATCTGGGTGAGGTTTTATAAATTTCTACAAGTAGAGAAATAGTGTTAACTAAGATATTCTATGTTTCTAGATCCAAAATTAGTCCTTTGGGTCCTGAGGTTGGAGTAGATATGATATAGGGAGGTAGCCTGAATTTAACTTCTTTTTTAGATGCTTCAATGGATGATATTCCTAAAGAGCTACCCTCTTAGTAACTTTCAATAGTGAGATTGATAAAAACTTAATTCTACAAAGATAATTTAAAAACAAGGATTTTCTCTTCTGTGGAAGTAAAATCCAGGTTTTTCCAGATGTGGCTAGACTCACCCAGATGAAAAGAAAACAATTTCTAGCATGAAAAGACAGGGTTTTGTCGCTAGGTGCTTTGGGGCGGATTTTAAAACCCCTGCGCGTGTAAATCCGGCAGGATTTACGCGCGCAGGGCCCTCGCGCGCCGGTGTGCCTATTTTGCATAGGCCGCTGGCGCGCATAAAGCCCCGGGACGCGCGTAAGTCCCGGGGCTTTCGAAATGGGGAGGGATGGGGTGTGTCCGGGGGCTTTCCCGAAACGATGCGGCGTTTCGGGGGCGTGCCACGGTGTTTTGGGGGCGGGCCCGGGGGGCGTGGTGCCGGCCCGGGGGCGTGGTCAAGGCCTCCAGACCACGCCCCCGGGACCGGAGGACGGAGCGGGGCTGCCGGCGACGCGTGCAAAGTTACGCCTGCTGAAAGCAGGCGTAACCTTGCCGACAAAGGTAAGGGGGGGTTTAGATAGGGCCGGGGGGGTGGGGGGGAGGGCGAAGAAAAGTTCCCTCCGAGGCCGCTCCGAAATCAGAGCGGCCTCGGAGGGAACAGGCAGGCCGCGCTGGGCTTGGCGCGCACAGGTTGCACAAATGTGCACCCCCTTGCGCGCGCCGACCCCGGATTTTATAAGATACGCGCGGCTACGCGCGTATCTTATAAAATCTGGTGTACTTTTGTTCGCGCCGGTGGCGCAAACAAAAGTACCAGCGCACGTATTGTTTTAAAATCCGCCCCTTTGTTTCTACTCAAATTTCCATGCAAGTGTTGCATTACTTTAAATGGAAATAAGTTATCTTCTATGACCCTGTACATTTAGAAACCCTTTTTCTTGATAAAGAGTTGAAAACTGAGTGATCTAGAGGTCTGCTGAGGAATAGATGGAAAAGAATAGAAATAACATGTCCCTCGTATGAAATTGACGTTTGGTTTTTCTTCTTTCTTTGCTAGGTAGCCCTCTCCATTATTTAATGAGGGCTAGAGAAAAGGTTTTGGATTGATAATTCATAATTATGTTGGTTGTTTTTCTTGGTACTTGTGGAATCCTTATTTCCTGTATTTTATTGATGCAAAAATTGATGAAATCCTAATGAAATATTAATAAAAAAAAAATTGTTTTGCTCGAGCGCAGCCCGCATGTGCGTGTATGTGGCCGTGTTTTGCGCGAGCAACGCGTGTAAACTCTGCCTTCCAATGTCTTTCGTACTCCTGGATGGGAGCTACACAATAGAAAGGAGCTCTTACCAGTACTGCTGCTGAGCACCCCCCCCATCGGAAGCACCACCACTCCCCACTGCTATCATGTTGGCCCAATGTGGCACCACATTGACGATATTTTTTGGAATCAGGCAATCACGTGGTGGGTCTGCCTTGCCTTCCACCGCCTCCACACAGGAACCTGTGGGGCTGCCCTTTTTAATGCTGGTCTGGATGTTAAATAAAGGGAGGCCACAGCAGGGTCCTTTTTGGGGGGCACGACCCGCGGCCTCAAAACTTTGCAACCTGCCTCACCTTTCCTAATGACGGAACTGCCCCTGCAACCTAGAAATTACAAAAGAACCATGACCCAGTCCCAGGCAACCAGATACACTACAGACACTGGCATCCCAACATCAGCTACAGACGCTGAGAATCCAGCACCAGTCACCAGAACAATATCTGAGGGCAGCAACAGTACGACTACTAATAATAGTAATTTCTACTGCACCCCTATACATATGCAGCTCTGAACAAATATACATAAGAGAAAAGCTCCTGCTCATTGAAGCTTACAATCTAGTCAAGAGAAATAGGAGAATCTGCAAACTTCTCTGGTCGGGTAGTAAAACCATCCCAGCATCTGGACTTAGAATTAGAAATGCAATAGTGAAATAAAATGCATGTTTACTGCTTGTACATATGATTAAATTTACTGTTTCACATCTGTGCTTGTTTTCTTTAAAAGAATGGAGATGCAATTGGCAGGTCACTAGATGGCACTATCGCTAGACTAAGATAATTGTGGCGCTCACTACTCAATGTTATAGGTTACCTGTTTAGAGAGTTTATGCACATACATATTCCTAAGGGGTCTTCCATTCCTTTTACCAATATATGAGCAGAAAGCTTAAGACCAATAAGTCTCCGGTCTCTGTCCTTATTCCAAATAAACTAAAGAGCACATGGTTCATGTGAACATAATAGGACTTCCAGGCAAAAGTCCTAGTCCTGCAATGATCTTTCCACCAGTGTTTCCCCACCCTCTTCTGGAGGCACACCTAGCCAGTCGGGTTTTCAGGATTTTCACAATGAATATGCATAGGATAGATTTGCATACCCTGGGTGTCCAATATATACAAATCTATTGCATGCATATTCATTATGGATATCCTGAAAACCTGACTGGCTAGGTGTGCCTCCTGGAGAGGGCGGGGAAACCTTGCTTTACACAAGGCTTTGCTGTTTAACTTTTTTCTGGGATTTGCTTTTCTTTGCAGAAAATTAAATCCTTGGACAAACAATGCACTAGATCAAAATTTTGCAAACAAACTGACTTTCACGTTTTGGGCACTTATTTTGGTCTATATGGGGGCAATATTCAGCTGCTGAGCCACTCGGCTAGTTAGCTGGCTAAACTTAGCCAGCTAACTAGCAGGGTATATTTAGTGGCACGGTTGCACTGCTGAATAGACCTGGCTACCTTAAAGTTAGCTGGATATTTTTATGTGGTTAACTTCAGCGGCATCACCAGAGTTAGCTGCATAAGTTAATATCAGAGTTAGCTGGTTAACTTATGTGACTAACTCCGCTCCTCCCCGAAATGCTTCCTGCCCACCCCCGGAATGCTCCCAACTTATCCTGCTAAATTCTAGAGTTGAGCTGGAAAAGACTATAAGTATGCCGGTGTAGCCATTTAAACGGATAACTTTTCAGTTATCCGTCTAAATGGCTTTTGAATACCAACCTCCTTTACATCTAAAAGATAAATCTGACCCTTGGGCAATAATCAAACCTTGATGTTTTTTTCTTTAAATCTTTCAATGCATTTTTTTTCCAGTTACAGTCACCTATTGGTACTCAAAGTGACCGTCTTAATAACAAATTGGATTCAGATGATGAAGGTGAACTAACACGCAAGAAAGGGTAATGTTCTTAAGATGACCTAACTGCACTGAACCGCACTACTTTTGCCAGTAAAATGTGTATAAACCTCTTCCAGGTCATTGATGTTAAGTGTAGAAGGAAAGCTTAAACATTTTTAGTTTTGCTGCTCCATAGTTTGATGCACATATTGCATTTCAAAGTGTGGGGGTGGCAAGGACAAAGCAAAGCAGGAGAAGCGAGTTAAGATGCTTTCCTCTCCCCAGCTACTTCCCTGAAGCTGAAGAAGTAGTGGGTGGGGGGGGGGGGGGGGATTGAATCAGCCATTGCAGATGGAGGTGTGGGGGGGGGGAAGGCGCAGGATGTGACATGGGGAGATCAGAGAGACTTGGAGAAGTGGGAAGCCCCCTGCAGTGCATTGGTGCCCCTTCCTGTCTTCTCCGTGCCGGATCTCCTATGTCCCGCCCTAACCAGAGCCACATCTCCAACCTGGCTAATGGCGGGATGAAGAGGACCGTGCAGAGTGTGGTCATATTAGATTAATGCGACCATTTTATCGCAGCGGCATTCTACATCCAATTAGCTTGGTAAATACGACGCTAAAGAGCAGTTCAACGTGGGCATAGGGAATGGCAGGCAATATGCGCTACCTGCTGATTCCAACACACTGAGGTACATGCAGTACATCTCTGCATTACTGCATACTATATCCAGCCAATGCCTTTTAGGTGCTAGAAGTATGGTATATTTCAAATGATATTTCACTAATTGTACTGCTCCTGGAACAGCTGACCCTATGTAAGCTATTTTCCATCTTACAGTCTCTGCTGAAAGTGCAAAAAGAATTGTCTTTAACTTATAATGACTGTAAGTCATACAACGGCAGCAGCAAAGATGAAAACAAAGCTCTCATTTGTGATAGGTGATTTTTGTTCATTTGAGAGGGGAATTTTAAAACTGGCTGCATAAGTGCAAAGTCTGTTGGTTCTTTGTACCCATATCCTTTGCATCAGTTTTTAAAGGGAAAGCACCCTATGTGTGTATTTTCCATTTGAAAGTAAATCAAGGAAAACTATCCTCCCCACACCTACACACAGACATACCCAAACACATTTATATATGAGAATTTGTATGAGTGGTTTTCATCGCAAAATCACACACATACTTTTCAAAAGTTGTAAACTTGTGTGCATGGTTCCAGCCCCAGCACCTCAGAATGCCTCCACCTACTGCAGGTAAAAGTATGGTCACAAATACCCTATGCACATATTTGTACCCATATATCGTGTGAGCAGTTTTCCAAGGCTTTGAAAATTACCCTTTCTAGGTAATACTTCTTTAAAATTCAGGATCTTTTCAGACTTGCACAACAGTGAGTAATCCCCATATCTTTCATCAACTTTCTGTCTCACACCCTCTGCTTATGTTCTTGGCATGATAGTCTGGTCCTTCCAGTATTTAAATACATATATGCACGCCTTGCCAGTAATTCAATGAAAAACATTTCCTCCTGTGATTTAAGCTACAACCATCAGTGTTTTGTAAACAAACGTTGCTACATTTGAGTTGCATCTCTTCCATCTTGATCAAGCATGAATTGAGATTTGGTTGAAAGTTAAATCATAACGAATCATGTAATTAACAGAGAAACTTAGAAAATGATGGCAGAAAAGAACCACAAAAAACATATTGTCTACCTATTTCTGATACAGTCTGGCAGGATCTGCCTGATCTCTGCCCTCGTGCTCATGTCCTTGCATCTGACGTTCTCCTATACTTATCCCAAGTTTTCTTGAATTCTGTTGCGGGTTTCCACCACCTCCAATGGACGGCACTTCCAAATTCTGTAAAGAAATATTTCCTTACATAACTTCCAAGCCTACACTATTTGATTTCCATGTCATGACCCCTTATTCTAAATCTTCTTTTCCATGCTTGCTTCTTGTGCGCTATTTACACCTTTGAGGTAATGGAATTCCTCAGTCTCCTTGCCTTTCCTATAATGGTTTATATAGTTAGGACCTTAAGTCTCATTTCATAGCGCTTGGGATGCAAACTCTGCATCATTCTGGAGGTACAGTCCCTAGAAGCAATGCAATACTCCAGAGGTTGTCTCATTAGGGACATAGGGAGCCTCAACCACACAAAAACTGAAATCGTACACATCTCTAACAAACCACTGGCATGGAATATTCAAGTCTGTTCAGCCACACAAAGCACAAACCATCTCGTCACAACTACAAGAAACCTAGGCGTCACCTTAGACGTCACCTTAGACTCCGAACTCTATAATAAAAGAAGGCTATTTCAAATTACAAGTCCTCAAAAAAAATCAAACCCCTACTTCTCAGTCAAGACTATCGATCTGTACTCCAAGCCCTCATTTTCTCCAAACTTGACTACTGCAATTCCATCCTCCTTGGGCTTGAATACTGTGTACAATTCTGGTCGCCGCATCTCAAAAAAGATATACTTGCGATGGAGAAGGTACAGAGAAGGGCAACCAAAATGATAAAGGGGATGGAACAGCTCCCCTATGAGGAAAGGCTGAAGAGGTTAGGGCTGTTCAGCTTGGAGAAGAGACGGCTGAGGGGGGATATGATAGAGGTCTTTAAGATCATGAGATGTCTTGAACGAGTAGATGTGACTCGGTTATTTACCCTTTCGAATAATAGAAGGACTAGGGGGCATTCCATGAAGTTAGCAAGTAACACATTTAAGACTAATCGGAGAAAATTCTTTTTCACTCAACGCACAATAAATCTCTGGAATTTGTTGCCAGAGAAGGTAGTTATTGCAGTTAGTGTAGCTGGGTTCAAAAAAGGTTTGGATAAGTTCTTGGAGGAGAAGTCCATTAATGGCTATTAATCAATTATACTTAGGGAATAGCCACTGCTATTAATTAATTTACATATAACAGTTAAACTGTTATATGTAAAGCTGGTTGCTAATTTATTGTTTCACTGTAAACCGAGGTGATGTATTGCTATACGTACCTCGGTATAAAAGAATCCATAAATAAATAAATTAATTAATTAATTGCATCAGTAGCATGGGTTCTTCTTAGTGTTTGGGTAATTGCCAGGTTCTTGTGGCCTGGTTTTTGGCCTCTGTTGGAAGCAGGATGCTGGGCTTGATGGACCCTTGGTCTGTCCCAGCATGGCAATTTCTTATGTTCTTATGTTCTTATGTTGGGCTCCCAACCACCACCCTCAAGCCACTCCAACTACTACAAAATGCGGCAGCCAGATCACTCACAAACAGCAAGCGCTCCACACACATCACCCCCATACTAAAAGACCTCCACTGGCTCCCCATAACCCACAGAATTCAATACAAAGCCCTTACCCTAATACACAAATCCCTTTACAACGAAAAAACAGACTGGCTAAAGGACACCCTTCATCCATAGTCCTCCCAAAGAGACCTACGATCCAACAACTCCGGATTACTTACCATTCCCGCCAATAAACAAGCACAACACACCTCAATATGTGAATGAGCAATTTCAATAGCTGGACCCACTCTATGGAACAAACTACCTGCAAATCTCAGAATGGAACCCTCATCACAAATATTCAAAAAATCACTAAAAACATGGCTATTCCAAAAAGCCTACTCAGCCAACAGTTAACTTCACGGCATCCACAACCACCGATCCCAAACAGATCTCCAACCCTGCACATATCCTACAATGAATACTCTTAATAGTCAAACCAACTGTCAAGCTACTATATTTGTCATGAAAATAAGCCATTTTATTATAATGTTATAATCCTATCCTTTCAATGTTTACCACAATATTATAATCCTATCCTTCACTAAACTATACCTCGCTGTAGTTTTATAAACCACCAATGTAAAGATAATGTAGTTTTATAATCCATCAATGTAAAGATAGTAATTCCTGTAATCACAC